>NW_026294584.1:87525619-88078182 GCF_007827085.1 Peromyscus californicus insignis
CCGTGAGATAGGACAGCTCTCCGGGATGGGGCTCTGTGATGTCTGTCTTCTTGGCCAGATGAGAAGGGACTTTAAATATTTGCTACATGAAGCTCTGCATTCCTGAACATGGAGTCTATTTCTGGCTGTTCAGATTGTTCCAGAGTGCCTGTGCCCCGTTAGAGAAAACAGGGAAGGGTGAGAAGTAGACAACCAGGTGCAAACAGAATTCAGTGCGGACAGCGCCCTTTGGCGTCGTGCTCACAGCGGCCCTGCATAGGACCAGCTGGGGAGGGAAAAGAAGAACAGGTTACCCTGGGTCCAAGTAAGCCCTTCTCTAGCCACCTAGCTAGGGAGCCAGGACTGCTGCTGGTAGCCAACAGGACATTGGATCGGGGAGTGAGGAATCTTCTACCTTCCTGCTCCCCAGTGGTTATCCAGCTGTAGAAAACCCAAGGGTCTTGGGGGTAGGACAGAGTAATAGGGCTCTGCAGGAAGGGAGGAAGGAGCCTTTCTCTGAGACCCTGTGGTTCTAGCTTTGTGCTGAGTGCGCTCTGCCCTTCGTGGAGCGGATTCTCTAGGAAAAGGGCAGTGTCTGTGGGGTGAGGGTGGAGGGCTTACTCCTGACTCAAATTCAGAGGAAAAGGAGGACAAAAGAGGAACAAGAGGAGTGTAGTAGAATGTGCAAGGCTCTGAGTTTGATTCCTAGCCGGAGGCGGGGGAGGGGGCTGTTAAAGTGTAGGATGAACTGTGACATCTCTCTGCTCAAATCTCCCCAGTAGCTTCACTTTGCTCAGGTGTCTTGAGGACTTTCATGGAGTCCTTCTCTCTGTGTCTTCCTGGAGAGAGAGCAGCGGGTCTGGGCTGTCCTGTGATTCCTTTGGCTAATGTAGCCTCGGAAGTGGCCATGTGCTTTACAGGGGCTGGCTCTGTCAGCTTCCTGTCGGTTAGAGCCCTTAGTAGAGACCCCTGTGATTCTGCTGGGGGTTGGGGGAGCACCACAGTGCCTCTAAGACCTCCTCCTCCCCCTGGGATAAATTGAGCAGGAGACAGCAGTTCAAATTAATAGCCATTCATACCATGGGCAGATTCAGCCAGCTGCCATGATGGTGTTGGCTAGCAGGAGGAATTTGATGAGGTTCCTGCTGTCAGTAGCCCACCTACTAAGGGCAGGTAGTTCCCATCCATTTCTTTTTTTTTTTTTTTTTTGGTTTTTTGAGACAGGGTTTCTCTGTGTAGCTTTGCGCCTTTCCTGGGAATCAGTTGGTAGCCCAGGCTGGCCTCGAACTCACAGAGATCCGCCTGTCTCTGCCTCCCGAGTGCTGGGATTAAAGGCGTGCGCCACCACCGCCCGGCCACATCCATTTCTTTGAGCATCTGTAGTACTGGGATGTTGTTGCTAAGGCTGGGGACAGAGCAGTGAATAGAGAAAAAGCCCTGACCACAATGGATCTACCATTCTGGTGCAAAGACTTGGTCATGGAGGAAGGCTGAGTTTGACCTTGTGCAAAATGGCATGCTTCTGGAAGAGTATAGGAAGTGGGGTGTGGTGGAACAGCTCTGGGGTACTTCTTGGAAGAAGAAGCGTTTGAATCAGGCTGGAAGGGGGTAGGATTTGCCCAGAGGACCCATACCCCTGGCTTGCACCTTCTTCTGTCATGCCTACGCTGTTATGTTCCACGATCACAGAGACCTCCTCTATCTGTTTGCAACTGGAACCCTGACCCTTTCAGTCTGGAACCTCCCCCAGGACATGCTCTTCTTTTACATCACATTTCAGGGTCTGTGATGTAGGAGGACATTTGGAAGATGAAGAGGAAGCAACCAAGTCTCCAGGCACCCAGTTTCCCTTGGCATGCCCTGCCCTCATCCTCCCCTGACCTTATTGTTAAAGTGAGGACTCATTCTGCATTCCTTTCTAGGGCTCAACAATGGGGGAGCGCTGAGGGGTGCAGGCAGGCAGGCTCTCCGCTCTTGCGTTTCATCCAGACAGTAGAATCCATCACAGTCACTTAATGTGGCCAATAGGAATACTGAACATCTATGTTTGTGTTCCTTTATTGGTTTGTTTGGGGTTCGAGGTTATAGAAGAAAGAAAGGGGGACTGGAGAGGTGATGGAACAGTGGCTAAGCTCACTTACTGCTCTTTCAGAGGACCCAGATTCAGTTCCTAGCCCCCACATTGTGTTGTTCAGCACCTCCTGTAATTCCAGCTCCTGGGCATCCAAGGCCCTCTTCTGGTCTCCTCAGGTACCTGCACACATATGGTACATATACACTCACTCAGACATACACACATACAGGTAAAATAATAAATATTTTAAGAAAGAACGGGAAGGGAAAGAAAGAAAAAGAAAAGCATAGACTATAATTCAGGGCTGGGGTTGCCTAAGCTGACAGAGAGCCTAGCATACAGGTAACACCGAGTTCCAGCCCAACATCGCATAAACTAGGCACTGTGGTGCACATCTGTAATCCCAGCACTCGGGAGGTAGAGAGGAGGATCCAACACAGAGTCATTCTCAGCCATATGAGGAGGTGGAAGCCGGACTGTAATACCTGAGACCTTGTTTCAGAAAGAAGAAAAAGAAGCTGGAAAGAGGGCTCTGCAGTCAAGGGCACATACTGACCTTGCAGAGGACCTGAGTTCAGACCTCAGCACTGCCACCTGTCACTACAGCTTCAGAGAATCTGACGGCCTCTCTGGTCTCCAAGGACACTGCACTCATGTGTACTCCCCACGCACATATAAACGTAATTTAAAATTTTTAAATAGGGGCCAGAGAGATGGCTCAGAGGTTAAGAGAACTACTGCTCTTGAAGAGGGCCTGGGTTTCCAGCACCTATGGGGTGACTCACAACCATCTGTAGCTCCAGTTCCAGAGGACCCAACACCCTCTCCTGACATCCGTGAGCACCAGGCACACACACAGCACATACCTACACTCAGGAAAACAAATACTCATAACGGATAAAATAAATAAATCTAAAACATAACTTTTTTTAAATAAAATCTTTTTCAAAAGAAGGAAAAGTCTAATTCAAATCCAGGAGTTTGGGCCACTGTTTCCACAGGTGCCACTCAAGTCCGAAGGGGCTCTGGGCTAAACAGTGTGTGAGTGAGTGAGCTTCCTACGGCTGTGAGCTGCACTGCATCCTCTTCCCAAGGCAGGTCTGTACCCTGCTCCGACCCCCTGCAAGGCTCCACTCATCTGTAAATGGAGAAGCGGGAGGATGCAGAACCACAGACCTCAAACCGCCAGCTCCAGTAAATTAAGATTTGTGCTAAAGATCCTCCCACCCCAGAGCACAGCACCCGCACCGGGGAAAAGAGAAACCTCCACTCTGGAGACAGAAGCCCCAGGAGCCTCCCCCACCGGCAGGGAAGGCTCAGGGCCCTTGGAAATAGGATCAGCCAGGGAGGCAGCCAGGGAGCCAGCAAGTGGCTCCTTAAGGCTGTGCGCTTCAGGACCTAGTTGTCAACAGCCTAACAAGGCTAGGCTTCAGCCGCTAGCCTCCTGGGATTGATTCCCAGTCCCCACCGCGGGGCTCAAGGGCTGGATGGGAAACTACAGTGTGATGACTCCTTCCTTTTCATTTTCTTTCTTCAGGAAAACAACTTTCAACTCCCTGTGGAGTGCATTCCTCCACTGTGAAGTCTTCCCAAACCCATCTCCCCCAGTCTCTCTGAAAGAAGGGAGGGGGGGCTTGGCTGCTTCTTCGGTGAGACTTCTAAAAAAGTCTCTGCTGATGGCAGCAGTCGGAGAACATGAGGGGGCAGAGGAGAGCTGACGCAATCTACATTTATTAACGGTGATGGAAATTAATAAGGCATAGCAGTGCAAGGCCCACTCCATAGGCCCGGGAAGCCCCGGGGACAGTTGGAGGTCTGGTGGTCTCCGCCCTGGCTGAGTCTTCAGAATACCTCATCAGTTGCTATCCTAGATCACCACCACAGCTGGAGCAAGGCTCAGCCATGGCCATCGTCTAATGTCCCAAGGACAAATGCTTTTTATCACGCATGCCAAATCTAATTGATTGGTAGGGGTGGCCTGAAGCTCTGTGTTGAAAAGGATTCTGAGATATCTGGGCCCCTGGGGGGCGGGGGCACTATAATTGATTGGCAGATGTCTGCCATGGGTGAAAGCGGAGGAGTAGTCGTGTTCACACCATGTGCTGGCCATACCTGTCGTAGTCCAGCCTTCCCACGTGATGGATGGGGGAGACAGTCCCAAAGCCCATCGTTTGTAGGGGTTTCTCCCCAGTCTTCTCAGGAAGCCAGCTGCTTTGGGTAAGTGGCACCCAGTCCTGACCTCAGGACTACAGCTGTCAGATCCAAGGGCTGTCTCCAAGAAGCAGAGGCAACTACCAGCTTGGGTTAGCTGGGTTAATCGCCTGTTTCCTGAAAACAACTGGGAGACGCAGTTATCACCGTGAACTGGCCAGTCGGCTCAGCTGATGCAGGTGACATGGCGGGCCTTCATAGTTGACCTAAGACTAGTGGTCAGTTCAGTCAGAACGGGATCTGCGGGTGAGATGAACTAAATACTTGGGCACAGGACAATAAAATGCCCAGCTAGTCAATGGAGTTGCCCAAGTGGGATGAATCACTGTCCAGCGTACTTGGGTTGAGCTGGCCTAGCCGCTCTACCCACGACCTCACCTCTTCTGTAGCATCTCCTCATGCCCTGCCAACCCGGCTCATTTCCTTCTCTCTCAAGCCTGACCTTGCTTCTCTTGGCAGAGGGGCCTCCTGTGGTAGGCTGGGTTCCTCAGACAAATCTTCCCAGCCCCACCTCACCTGCCCATCAGCTCCACTACCTGAAGTCTGCCACAGCACAAACACCAACCAGGCTACTTCCCATTTTTAAAACCGGGCACCCTGGGGCCTGATGATGGAAAGAAGTCACCTAACGTCACATAGGGGTGACAGGTCCAGGGCGCCTGGCCCTGACTTCAGGGGTTACCCTGGGTAAATACACCCTATAGAGTCCATCCCAGTTTCATTTACTCCTCAGAACAGCACAGACAACTTCTGAGGATGCTCAGGGAAGGTCCTGAACAAAGGTCTGGGTAGCCAAGAACTTGGCGCATGAAGGGTGTAAGGTGGGGCATTGGAAGGTAGCCAGGCTATAGGAAAGGACCCATGCGGTAGAAAATGTAGCAGGGCTGCCGAGGCCCCATCACCACCTCCTGGGAACACCTCTCATCTCCAGACACTTGTCCTACCGAGCCCTAGGAAATCCAGCCACCTCCTTAGGTCCTCGAGGTCCCTCACCTTGAGCAGAACAATCCTCTCTGCGGGGTGCTAGAGGAGAAACTTGCTCTTGCCTAAGAAATCTGCTGATGTGCAAAAAGACCATTAGCGTCGGAAGGAGGGCTCGAGCTATGGAGAGACAGACAGCCCTGGGTTGAGCTCCGGCTCGCCACTTCCAACCTCACAGATCGACCAAGTTTCCAGATCGCTTTGGGCCTCAGCTTCCCCATTTGCCAAGTCAGGACTGAAAGATTACTGACCCTCACGAAGCTGTGGCGAGGACAAAAGAGACCAAGGCCTGGGATGCAGCTCAGTCAGTAGCGAGCACACACCAAGCTCTGGGTTCAGTCACAGCACCACATACACTAGGTATGGGGAGGCATTCCTGTAATCCCAGCGCTGGGGAGGTGGAGGCAGGAGGATTAGAAGTTTAAAGCCATCCTCAGCTACACAGGGAGTCCTAGGCTAGCCTGGGCACAGGATACCTGGTGTCACACAAAGGATAAAAAGGATTAAGGCGATGATTAGTGGAAAAGGCTTGGCGCATGGTAACCACTAGCAGGCCATCAAACATAGATGCTTTTCTTTTAGTGCAAAGCTTCAGGGCCTTACCTCTCACACCTCCTCCAGGAAGCCTCCCCTGAACACTTGAGAATATCCATGCACCCTGCTCTGAGAGGATTTCCAAGGAAATTGGCCTGTGCTCTGTACTGGGAGCCTTCTTTCTCAGTCCCAGGGTCCCCCACTCCCTCCCACCAGTGTGCCCCTCCACCTTTGAGCAAAGGACTCCGTGAGTACTGAACGAAGTGGCCGAAAGGATCTTGCCGTTCATCCCACTCCACCCATTTTACCCACCCCTTCGGGTTTTCCTACTCCTTGTCTACTTCGTTCCTAATGCTTCTGTCTCCACGTCTCTGGGGCTCTGTTTGCATGAGGGGGGAAAAAAGTCTTCATGCACACACACAGCCCAGAAAGCATCCAGTTGCTCCCGGGCCGCCTGCCAGCAACTGAGTGACCTGCAGCTTCCTCCCCAAATCACATTCCACTGGCACGGATCTTGCCCCGCCTGACGCCAGCCTCCCAACTCGCCCCCAGAGCAAACATTTCCAGTTGGCAGCCTGGCCTTGTTTTTCTGAGGCCCTAATTCAGTCTCCCTTGTAGAAAACAGAAAACAAAATGCGTGGGACCAAAAACTGCAACAAAATAAACTTTAAAAAGAGGGGGGCTGGAGGGTGAGGGCTTTGTTCCAAGGCACATGGAAAAATATAAGCTTCAGGGGGTGCAAAGAGTTTTAAGCAGCAAACCCACATGCTGCCCATCACCCCGCCACTCATGCTGGCTTGGAGGCTGAGACCAATTCATTCAGGCTGCTGCTAAAGATGACTCTGTTCTCATTCATAGCTGAGCTCTCCGGAGGACAGAGAGAAAGACGCCCGAGAGGCTGGAGACTGAGGAGGGGGTGGCCGAGCTTCAGCACTGGTGTTTGTTCCAAAGGGGAAATTACAGGAAGAAAAACAAACATGGCCAGCCAGATTGGAAGTTCAGTTCGCGCAGCATTGGGGCGCTAGAGGGGCAGGGTGTGTGTGCGCGTGTGTTAGCGTGTGTACATGCCTGTGGGCGCCACTGGGTTTGCCTTCTCAAAATAAGGGCTGCTCAGTGGAAAGATGTCATAAGCCGGGCTGGGGCGGCCAGGGGATGGGCCAGCCAGGGAGGGCCGAGGCTGGCGCCCAGGCCTGCTCATGAGGTCAGGCAAAGGCCGGGTGTCAGAGTAAGGGAGGACTGCCAAGGCCTGTTAGCCAAGGACATGTCGGGACAGGATTCTGAAGGTCAGTGTCCGTGGGGGTCCTTCCTTGGGGAAGAGGTGGGCCCACAGCTCTCTAATGGAGTGATCTGGGGACATGGTGCTTATCTCGGTCCTTCGGGGACGGCTCTGGAGATGAGAGGCAGGCAGGGTGTAGGGTAAGTGAGGAAGTTGGGGGTGAAGAGGTAGGAGAGGAGACAGGATAGGGAGGTGGTCAGCAATCCACAGAAGGAGGACAGATGGACACAGATGCCGTCAACCCACAGAGGAGCAGAGCAACCAAAACTGGTCAGGAACCAGGGTGCTGGGACCAGCCTAGGCTCTCAGGTGGAGGTGGCCTCCCCTCCATCCAAGCCAGAACGCTTGTCAAACTTTAGGGACCAGGGACAGTCACAGAAGAAGCTGAGCTGGCCAAGACAGCTGGAAAACTATGAGGGAGGGTTGAGAGTAAACACAGTTCGGACCCAGGTCGCTTCCCCTTGCCCTGTAGTGCCAGCTCCCCACACAGGGAAGACCCTGGGGATGCGGAACCGTCAAGGTGGATGAGGCCTCGGGGTGAGGGGCTTGATGGAGTTTGAAGTGGCTGTAGGGACTGAGCAGATAAGGGTTGTTGGAGCAGAAATTCACTCTTGTAGAACAAGGGAGAAAAGCCCCGAGGGACACCGTGACAGGACCACACCTGGGGTGTGTCGTCAGCCTGCCTCCCTGCCATTCCTTCCCCCTGCTGGATTGGGCTTCATCTGACTGGCTCCTAAGGAGCTGAACTTCAGATGGCCAGCCTGCAAGCTTCTCTTTGTCCAGGTAAGGAGTCCCTCCCCTTGAAGAGGCTGACAAGATCTCTGGCCCCTGGGCTCTTCCCCAATTGTCCCCCAGACCTGAGGAGCCCAAGGACTTGCCACTTTCCCTCTCACAGAGAAACCGGGGTGGGGTGGGGTGGGGTGGAGGAGGTGGGGGAGGTGGGGAGTGGGGGGGGGGGTTGGAAGAACCCTGGAAAGTTGGTCAACTAGTTTTCGAGTTCACTGTATTGTCGCGAGTTCCCAAAGACGATTTTTGTAAAATTTCCCCTTCTTTTCACTCTGTCAGGTCTCAGAAGGACAGGCTGACTCTCTAAATGTCCTCCAAAAATCTCTTTTTTAAAATGTGTTGTATATGTGTGTATGTGTGCGTGTGCGCACATGGAGGGCAGAAGCCAATGCTGGCCTCTTCCTTGGTCTCTTTCACCCTGTTTTTTGAGTCAGCCGTCTCCCTGAAATGGGAGCTCACTGATGCAGCTAGGCTGACTGGCCAGCAAGTCCCAGGGATCTGCCTGTCTCTGCCTCCCCAGTGATCCACCAAAACTATTCTTTTGCTATTGGTGGGTTTCTCCCCCTCGTGGGGTCTAAGGATTTGAACTCAGGTCTTCACATTTCAGCAGCAACCACTTTACCTACTGAGCCATGGGCCCAGCTCCCGAATGTCTCTGTATCAGCATTTTGAACTCAAGGGTATTCAGTACGCGGATGGTCCCATTTATCCGGGATGACCGCCTTCAGGTCCTCTGTCATGGTCCTGCTGGGGTGTGATCTCTTTCTTGCTTTCTAGTACAAGATGTTCTGGGCTTATCTTACTCACTGACCTGGAAACAGGCACTTCTCCAGGAAGTGTTACTCCTTCCTGTGGGAGAGAATACTTAGAGACCACAGTTAGGGCAGTCCATGTTCTCAGAGACCGTATGTGTTCTCGGCTTCTCAGTTTTCTCCAAGAAGAATTTGCATTCAGGGAAGGACCACCCAAAGGATGTGGCATTATGCAACTAAGTGTGGCTCTCCCAGATCTGAGGCTGTCAGTCCTGAGAAGCAAGCTTTGTCTGGCTGAGGCCACCTCTCCCCCTCCCAGAGACTAACCTTGGTCCCAGGGTTGGCCGCCATGCACAACTTCTTTTGGATAAGTACTGAAATGTGAGGGGCTCAGTCACTAAAATTATACCTCCCAGGAGCTGAGCTTCTAAGCCAAAGTTCTTCCAACAGCATGTGAAAGTTATTGCAGCAGCAAGATGAAAGTATTTTTTAATGTTACATTTTTTATTTTAAAATATTGATTTTATTAATTTATGTATATGAGTGTCTTACGCGCATGTATATATGACATCTCACTGGCCCAAGGTGTTTTAAATGAAGTGTGTCAGGCAAACTTCTAAGCACACACACTGGCAAACAGAAAGCCCTAGGAAATGGTACAGATCCAAACTGTTGCCTGTCCGGAGACTCCTTGTGTGCTCATGGAGTTTCCGGAAGTTCTCCTCGATATCCTGCCTGTGTGATGATAGCCTTGATATCCACTTTGTTATAAAACAGAGTCAGGATGATATGTGGTAATAATGCCTGCAATTCCAGTGTAGCTCAGGCTGCAGGGCTGTGAGTTCCAGGCCAGCCTAGGCGACATAAAACCTGAAAGAAAGAAGAGGAGGACCAGGCAGAGACGAAGATGAGGAAGACAACACAGTGAAGGTGAAGGTGAGAAAGAAGACAGGAGGAGGAGGGAGGGAGGGAGGGAGGGAGGGAGACAGTGCCCATGGGTAAAGGTACTGTCAAACCTGATGACCTGGGTTCAGTTCTAGGAACCTGCATGGTATAAAGAGAGCTGACTCCTGCGTACTGTTTTCTGGATTCCACATGCGTCCATACACATACAAATAAATAAATAAATGTAGAAGAATGCAAGGGCATTGTGGCACATGCTCTAAATCCCAGCACTCAGGAGGCAGAGCTAGGGGGATCTCGGTGAGATTGAGCCCAGCCTAGTCTAAATAGTGAGTTCCAGGCCAGAGATCCTCTCTTAAAAAACCCAAACAAGCCGGGCGGTGGTGGCGCACGCCTTTAATCCCAGCACTCGGGAGGCAGAGGCAGGCAGATCTCTGTGAGTTCGAGGCCTGCCTGGTCTACAGCGCGAGATCCAGGAAAGGCGCAAAGCTACACAGAGAAACCCTGTCTCGAAAAACCAAAAAAAAAAAAAAAAAAAAACCAAACAATAATAATAATAATAATAATAATAATAATAATAATAATAAGAAGAAGAAGAAGAAGAAGAAGAAGAAGAAGAAGAAGCAGCTGGGCATCGGTGGCACACACCTTTAATCCCAGCACTCAGGAGGCAGAGCCAGGTGGATCTCTGTGAGTTCGAGGCCAGCCTGGTCAACAAAGCAAGATCCAGGACAAGCACCAAAACTAAATGGAGAAACCCTGTCTGGAAAAAACAAAATGATGATGATGATGATGATGATGATGATGACGATGATGAAAGGGAGGGAGAGAGGGAAGGAGGGAGGAAGTGGGGCTTGGAGTATAACTCAGTGGTAGAGCGTTTGCTGGCCTGTGTGAGGCTCTGGTTCACTTCCCCAGCACCACCTAAACAACAGAGACCAACCCCACAGACACATTGGTAACAACAGGCCTTGGAGGGAGGAATTTCCCAGTTGCAAAGGAGCCTCCAGATGAAACAAGATGTCTGTGGGTGGATGCTTCAAGTGATAACACACAAATGTATTTGTGCAAGTCAGTGAGGGACAGAGAGCTTGTGTGGACAGAGGACATCAGAGTCTCACACACTCTTCCTGTGGCGTCTGAGGCAGTTCTGGAACCAGCTGGCTCTCTGTGACAGACGATAAGGATGGCCACACATGTTCCTGTGTCTGTGCTTACGTTAACATTGTCTGCCTCTTTCTGCCTTTAAAATGTAGGTGAGGCTATGAAACTCACACTAGCCAGTGTGTTCTAAGCAGAAGAGGCTCCAGAGAGAATCCTCAAATTGTTCGCCAAATGTCTTTTTCCTGCCTCTGCACCCATGAT
Source organism: Peromyscus californicus insignis (assembly GCF_007827085.1). Taxonomy (NCBI): domain Eukaryota; kingdom Metazoa; phylum Chordata; class Mammalia; order Rodentia; family Cricetidae; genus Peromyscus; species Peromyscus californicus. Next base: position 87,536,481 of record NW_026294584.1, read on the forward strand.
GCTCACGGCCAGGTGTTCTTTCATGATGACCAGGCGTTGAGGTTTTTCTCTTCTGATCTGTGGGCCAGATTGGGTGTGGACAAGAACAAATCCTGAGGGCTGAAGAGTTGGCTCAGTGGTTAAGGGCACCTGTTGTACGTGCAAAAGAACCAGGTTTTGATTGTTAGCATCCACAGGGCACCTTGCGATGGACTCTAACTCCAGCTCCGGGGAACTAGACACCATCTTCTGATCTCCATGGTACCATGCACATACATACAGGCAGGCAAAACACCCATGCATATAAAATAATAACATTTAAGAAAAAAAAAGAAGCCCTGATTGATTTAACTGCTAAGATTTAGAGTTGTGTCCAAAATACAGTGTATCCTTGCCTAAATACCTGCACTCCATTTCTTCCTTTGTGCATTTCGTGTGTGTGTGTGTGTGTGTGTGTGTGTGTGTGTGTGTGTGTGTGTGTATGTGTGTGTGTGTGTGTGTAGGTCAGAAACCAACTCCATCACTCTTTCACTGTTTCTGCCAGCCTGGCTAGCTAGTGAGCTCTGAGGATTTACTGTCTCTACCCTTCCAAATACTGTGGTGTGGGCACTCATCACCATGCCTCGCCCCTATTTTTCAATATGAGCCACTGATAAAGAGATACAGGAGTTACTGGGGATCCAAACTCTGGTTCTCATGCTTGCATAGCAAGTGCCTCACCCACTGAGGCATCTCCCCAGACCCCTGTGCAGCCTCTCCCCTGCTGTCTCCCTCCACTTCTCCGCCCCCCTCCCTCCCCCTTCTCCCTCCTCCCTCCCCTTCTCCCCCCTCCCTCCCCCTTCTCCCACCTCCCTCCCTCCCCTTCTCCCACCTCCCTCCCTCCCCTTCTCCCCCCTCCCTCCCCCTTCTCCCTTCCTCCCTCTTCCTTCCCCTCCCCCCTCTCTTTTTCTCTCTCTGCTATTTCTGTGGTCAGCTCCATCCTCTTTTCCCCTGGACTCTAGGATGGTTTGGTCTCCATTTGTATCTTCCTTGGTTTCTGCTCACACAGCCCTTCTGCTTGCTTGGCATTCTCCCTGTGGACTGAGCTCTGCTCTGCTGCCCTGCCTCTGGACAGCATCGCATCTTCATGTAGAGAGGCAAAGGAAGACCCCTGGCTCCAGCTCCTCTCTTCAGATCATCAGATGGCCACCCGAGCTGTCTCTTTGTGCTAAATATGGATCCCAAAGAGCTCTGGTGAAGGAGACAAGTATGCAGATGCCATCACATGACCCAAAACTTAGCACCTGCTCCAGGATGTGGGCAGGGCGTGGCCACCTAGAAGAGGCTAGGAGCAAGCATACCTCAGACCACCCTCCACCCCTGCCCCAGAGCAGAGAGATGGGAAGGATACAGGATGCATTTGGTTAAGCATGAGATCATGTTAACCTCCCATCTCTAAGATGCTAAACATCTGGCCGAAAACAAGAGCAGTGTAACCGAACATCTGGATACTCGCTCTGCACAGCACGGAACAGCTGCACGCTTGGCAGCAATCTGCGTGAGGAACTGATGGGGGTCTCCTCTGTGTGCTTAACATCACATTCATGCTTTCCTTTGCCTTGTAACCAAAAACCAGACCTAAACTGGTTTAAATTTTAAAAGGGAAATGCTTAGCTTACTGGGCTGAGGAGCCCCAGGACAAGGTCGACTTTGGCTCTTGGAAAGTGTTAATCTAGCCGCTGAGTAGAATCCCCACGGACTCTGTTTCTCAGTTCCCTGCCGTCACCTTTGCCGCCTCCCTGCCCCAGACAGGGTCCCCTGGGTGGTCCCACACAGACCGCCAGAAGCCTGCTCTTGTTCACGTCAGAAAAGTGGGATCACATTTACCCCAGCATTGCCAGCAAAGGCCTCGGCGTCTATTCTGATCGGGCAGGACTGGGTCACACATCACACATCTGATCGGGCAGGACTGGGTCACACATCCCGGCGGATCCAGTCTCTGTCACCAGAGGTTCCTGGATGCTGGCTTAGTTGTCTGCTCCAGCTGAGAAACAGATGGAAGCAGCATCTTCAGAACTTCCAGAATCGAGCTGGAGAGTGAGAGGGAGAGGCATGGGACGCGGGTACAGAAGAGGATGGGACACCTCCAGCCCGCCACAGGGGTGGGGCTAAGATGAGGCACCTGAGGAGCTAAGGATACAGCTGAAAGTGTCACCCCCCTCACCAGAGACCGTGAGCTGACTCTGCCCTTCTTATTGTCAGTTTTCTAAAATGCATCCAGTTAGTTAGTATGTAGGCATGCATGTGGCATGGTACGTGTGGAGAGATCAGCTGGCAACTCACAAGAGTTGGTTCTCTTTCCCCACATGTGGGAGCTGACTGAACTCAGGTCATCCAGAGTGGGGGCAGGTGCTTTTATCTACTAAGCCGGTAGTTCTCAACCTTCCTAATGCTGAGACCCTTTAATACAGTTCCTCATGTTGTGGTGAACCCCAGCCCCAAAATTGTTTTGTTGTTAGTTACCTCGTAACTATAATTCTGCTGCTGTTTTGGGTGGTAACGTCAATATCTGATGGGTGGGATATCTGCTATGTGAGGTTGCGACCCACAGGTTGAGAACCACTGCACTAAGCCATCTTACAGGCCTGACTTGGGCCTTCTAAAATCCTGAGAGTGGTGTACCCCCTCCCACTATGTACCCCAGCTGTACCATGGGCTTCCCTCAGTGCCAGCCCCAACTGACTTCACAGCAGACTCTCCAAGACTTGCTGACTTGAAACAAAAAACATTGGTTCTGTGGAGGATTCTGTGGGCCAGGAATCTGAGAGTAGTTTAACTGGGAGAAGTGGCTTGGGGTCTGTCGTGAGGTGCAGTCCCGATGTCAGCGGGGGCTTCAGTCATCTGAAGGCGTTGCTGGGCTGGAAGATCAACTTCTAAAATGGCTGTTGGCAGAAGGTCCTGGTCCCACCCCCAAAGGGCTACTGATATATATGCCTCATGGTGTATGGTAGCTGTCTCCCCCCAGAGCAAATGATATGAAAGAGAAAGGAATAAGCTATATTTCCTTTATGACTCCCTCTTAAAACTCACACCCTGAGCCGGGCATGGTGGTGCACACTGTTAATCCCAGCACTCCAGAGGCAGAGGCAGGCAGATCTCTGAGTTTGAGGCCAGCCTGGTCTACAGAGTGAGTTCCAGGACAGCCAGTGTTACACAGGAAAACAGTGTCTCAAAACAAAACAAAACAAAACAAAACAAATGAAGCCATGCCCCATCTCTCAGCTACTGTCAGTTAGAAGTCACTGAATCCAGTTGCAATCTGCCTTCTGAAAGGAATGCCAAGGAGTTTGTAGACCTCTTTAGAGGTGCCATGTGAGGAAATGACAACATGGGTGGATCACTATAGGTGCCCTGAGGACATGGTAGTGCACACATGTAATCCTAGCACTTGGGAAACGGAGAGAGAAGGATTGCAAGTTCAAAGCCAACCTGGCTACTTGGTAAGACCCTGCTTCAAAAAGCAGGGAGGTCTTGGGACTGGGGCTGTAACTCAGTCAATTGTAGAATGCCTGCCCAGCAATTGAACAAATAAAACTCCCAGGGCTAGAGGGATGGCTCAGCGGTTAAGAGCACTGGCTGCTCCTCCAGAGGACCCGGGTTCAATTCCCAGCACCACATGGCAGCTCACAACTGTCTGTAACTCCAGTTTCAGGGGATCCAAAATTTTCCATGGCAAAACACTAACATACATAAAATAAAAAACAAAACAAATAAAGCTCCTAAATACTTGAATTATGGCTACTTTACCTCCCACTGTCTAAGGCCTAGATAACATATTTTGATTCTTTCTTATTTTTTTTTTTAAGATTTACTTATTTTTATTTTAGGTGTGTGGGTGTTCTGCCTGCATGTATGTCTGTGCACTACATGCATACCTGGTGCCCAGGGAGCCTAGAAGAAGACATCAGATCCTCTGGACTAGAGTTATAAACAGTTGTGATCTACCATATGGGTGCTGGGAATTGAACCTGGATCCTCTGGAAGAGCAGTCAGAACTCTTAACCAGTGAGCCATATCGCCAGCCACACATTTTCATTTCGTGTGCCAACCACTTGATTGGTTCAACCGAGAAAGTGCTATACTTCATTGATTACTAATGTCTGCCCTCGACCAAACCAACACCCATTGTTCCTTACTTCTTTGATAACAGAACAAAGAAAAGCAGAACTTTGTTCTTGCTCATGATCCAGCCTTAATGTGCTCAGAGAAAGTGAGTTCTAGACGATGCCTCATGATCCGGTGAAACTCTCCACCCCGTGGGAAAGGGTAGGCCCATTCATTCTTACCCGTGGTTGACTTAGGGAAGAAGATGTACCCAGTCTAGTCAAGATAGGGGCAATCCTGGTAGAAATGTTCTGGGAAAGGAATGCCCTCCAGATAAAATAAAACTGGTGAGGAGACTACCTCCTTTGAAAGCAATCTGGGGCCGAGGGGAGGCGTGGCAGCACACAGCTGCCATAGCAGCATTCACAGCAGAAGTAGGATCCTTCGTGCCTAAAAACAAAGAAAACTGGCTGGGGGAGCTGCCTTTGTCAGTAGAGTGCTGCCATCCAGGCATGAGGACCGGCAGTCAGCCCCCCTGAGCTGTAAGCACAGTGGTACGGCACCTGTTGTCTCAGGGCTGGGGAGGAAGAAGCAGGAAGATCAGAGACAGGACTGGCTTGCTGGTCAGCCACGCTAAATTAATTTGCAAGTTCTAGATGTGATGAGAAATCCCATCTCCAAGAATTAGGTGTGGAGACTGGGGAGAGGCTCAGCAGTGAAGAGCACTGGCTGCTCTCCCAGAGGATCTGGGTTCCATTCTTAGCACCCACGTGCACGGCATCTCACAACCATTTGTAACTCAAGTTCCAGATGATCCGACACCCTCTTCTGGGACCAGGCACGCATGTCTTACACTGACATACATTCAGGCAAAACACTCATACGCATAAAATCAAATTAAAACAAATTAAATTAAATTTGAATTTAAATTAAGGTGTAGGGTGATAGAAGAATTCTGCTGACCTTCCCTGCACCCCGACACACGTGAACACGGCTGTACACACATGCAGACACTCAGAAAATTCAGATCTAAAGGGCTTACAAGGCAAAAGGGCCTGTTGTGCAGGTTTGGCGATCTGAATTTGATCCCTGGAATCTATGATGAGAGAAGAGAATCAACTCCCCAAAGTTGTCCTGACCTCACACACATGCCATCGCATGTACCCCCACCCCTGCCACTAATAAATAAAATAAATATTTAAAAAGAAAATGAGAGCAGTTTTGGAAGGGCATCGTCTTTGGTGGTCTGACTGCCGCCCCACATCTAAAGGAAGAAGCACTGTCAGGGTTGTGGGAGATGGAACAAGAGCCCCAGCGCCAAGTCCCGGTGCCGTCCTCGGGGCTTGATGCTTTGACAGATACAGATACTCTCGTTCAACATTCTGGACAGATTTTCTATCATGTGAAGCCAGTTGTAGCCTCGTTGCTACATGAGACAGTCCTATATGGCGTATGTACCTTTACTACCTCGAAGAAAGCCCCTCAAGGTTCTTGCTTGAATGCCAAAAACATATAATTCTGTTGACATCCATCACACCGTAGCTACGCTCAGGAGCCTTTTCTCAGCTTAAGAGACAGTTAGACGTTGACCTGGATCTTTTTATTTTTATTTTTATTTTTCTTACATAGTTTATTGGTCTATCTATGTGTGTGTTAGTTCCTGAGGGTGTACATGTGTGTGGGTATGTAGGTGTAGAAGCCAGAGGTTGACATCAGTTTGCTTACTCAGTGGCTTTCTATCTTACTAGAAAACCATGTGTGTGCATATGTGTTGCATTTTGACTTTGTATACGCATACCGCTGTGCACATGTGGCCGCCAGAGGACAACCTGCAGGAGTTGACTCTCACTTCCTACCCTGTGGGTCCCAAGGATTGCACTCAGGTCACCCACCGAGTCATCTTGCTGCCTCCTCTCTATCATATTTTTTTTTTTTTTTGAGGTAACGTCTCCCAATGAACTCGGAGCTTGCTGCTTTGGGTAGACTGACTGGCCAGTAAACCCTAGGGAGCTTTCTGTCTCCACCTCTCCAGCACTAGATATACGGCCGTACGGGTCCTTTTCACATGGGTGTTGGGCATCAAATTCAGGTCCTCATGTTAATACAGTAAGCCTTTTACTGAATGAGCCATCTCCCCAGCCCCTGCGTTTAGTCTTCTCTCCTAGTGTTAGACATAGACCTTTCCTGGAAAACCTCACCAAAAAAAAAAAAAAAAAATCCACATCATACTCCCAGGAGTTCATAGCAGGCTTAACAATCACTGGACAAGAGAAAGGATCTGGCCTGCAAGGATCTAATCTATGACAGATTCCTAGAGCTAGTCACCCTAGGGTAAGAGCCGGGAAGGCTGATGGTCAGGTCTAGCAAGGCTGCTTAGTTTCCCCTGTGCGCCTTCCTGTCTCCCTCTTCTTCCTAAGAGTCCCCTCTTCTTTACCCTCCTCTGTGCCAGTTTCTATTGTCTCCTTTTTCATTGAGGTTTTTATTCTAGATCCATGAATGTTCAGGAAAAAAAAAAGGCTACGTTGTCCAGGCTCCCTTGCAGCTAGATGTAGCTATGAGAAATATTCTGCCCAGTAATAAGCCTAAGGAAGTTGGATGTAGCTCACACTGGGGTCCTTAAAGTCCGGCCTGTACCCTCCCCCACACCTCATCCTCCAACCTGCTGCTTAAAATAGGGGCTGAGCATGATGGCACATGCCTTTCATACCAGTGCTTGGGAGACATAGGAGAGGCAGGCAGGACTCTATGAGTTCAAGGCCTGCCAGGTCTACAAAGTGAGCTCTGGTTCAGTTAGGGCCACACAGTGAGACTCAGTCTCAAAACAAAAACTAAACGAAAGGCTGGGGAAGACGCATTAGAAAGGGTCAAAAGCAAAAGACCTTGGGTTTCCACACTAACACTAGACCTCCCCACAGCTGTTAGGTAGTGATGGTTCTGACATGTTGGAGCACTCTTACTTTGGGGTCTGGTGCTAACCGTAGCCCAGCTCTGTCTTCCCCTGCTGCTCCTGCTCCTCCTCTCCCCTCTCCTGATGTCTGATTTCTTCTCTGCTCCTTCCTTTTCCCCCTTCTCCTCCCAATTCTCATACTCCATGATCTCTGGCTTCTGCCTACTCCGAAGCTCCCTAACCCTTTCTAAAGTGACAGGTGGCAAAACTGGTCTGCTGAGGACACAGGTAGGCCTCCTGCTATCCAGCCTGTAGGGACATGTCCCTATCCCAAGGGCTCTGCCCTGCCAGAAATGTGTCTCCACCCACAGGAGTCCCTGGCCATATTCAGCTATGTGCCCTGACGGTGCCCTGCTCCCTGGGAGGAGACAGAGAGCCAGCCAAGGTGCTAACCCGAGGCAGCCTCTCCTGTGGCTGATGCCAGTGCCCAACTATGCCTATGGCTCTGCGGTGACTGCAGTGACGCCTGGAATTGGATGCTAGCCTGGGCTAGAGACCATCTGGCTGTGCCCTCTGGCTTCCCCAGAAGACACCACTCTTGGATGTCAGGGTAGTTGGAGCCAGCCTGAGCTGGGAGCCTACCACGGCTGTTACCCTTCAGTTCCAAGCTGCCCAGGTGGGTGATGGTGGCAGGAGACAGGCAAAGAGGGACAGCCCACAAACTACTGTGCAGGCCGCTGTGGCTTGCCCTCCAAGCTCTCCTGCCAGCCTTTGTCCCCAATCAGCCTTTGCAGTGACAGATGGTGCCTTGAAGCCAAGCACTGGGCTGGAGCCCAGGGGGACCATGTCAGCTGTGACAGGGTTTCCCTTTCATCCTCCAGCCTAGGGCTGGGGCAGCCCCAGCTCTTCACCTGGCTCAACAGGGCTTAACAGGCCTGGGACTGAGCTGCAGAAAGGCACATGGCAGAGTGGCAGTGGCCCTTTGGGAACGGAGGCCTGACTGAGAGAAGAGATGACAAGACTCTGGGCTGAGTAGGAGAACACAGAGCAGCCATACTGGGTCCCTCTTCCAGCCAGGGGTATAGATGAAGATTAGGCTCTAGTCCCTGGGAACAGATGAAGGGCACTTGTTCACATCCAGGATGGGCGCAGAGCCAGTCTGGATGCCCAGAAGGACTGTGCTGGGACCACCCCCTTGGTTCTAGATATCATTTCCACTTCCCCACAGCCTCCAGCAAGCCCAGGTCCTTCGCCTGGGCTAGCTAGGCAGGGGGAGGATGGGTTGACCCGGCTGCTGGGAAAGGGTGGCCCAGCCTGGGCAGCGTCGGGTGCTGTGATGTCACATCAGAATTCTCCAAAGGCTTTCCATCTGGAGTCAACACCACCCTGGCAGCTGCTCTTCCTGTGGTGCCCCTCCCCAGCTTTGGGCTGGATCGAGTGTCTGTCCCTCTGGAAGCCAAGCCTGGGACAGGCTTAGGAAGAACAGATTCAAAGACAGCTTTTCTCACAGAACAAGCTCACGGCAGAGGACTGGGGGGGGGGGGGGGGGCAAGACAGCACTTGGGTGAAAGATAGAGAAACATTGGAGAAGTCACCTCTCTCTGTCTCTGTCTCTCTGTCTCTGTCTCTCTGTGTCTGTCTGTCTGTCTGTCTGTCTCTCTCTCTCTCTCTCTCTCTCTCTCACACACACACACACACACACACACACACACACACACACACGTTCATTCCCCACACTCTCCTCTATGTTCTGTGACTTCTGTGTCCTTACGCTCTGCCCCATCACGAATGTCCTCTGCCCACCTGGTAAATTCCATTCAGCCTTCAAGAGGCCAGCTCAGATGTCCCTGACACGGGCCCTCACGCTCTGCCTTTCTCCTCACGAACAGATTCATTAAGCCCCCAGCAGCTCCATGCACGGGCACGGAGTGCCCACTGCTGCGCTAGCAGATGGCCTCACAGCCACCTGTCTGTCAACCCTGCCAGCCAGCAGGGGCTCAAGGGCAAGCGAGGTGGTCTGGCGGAGCCCGGGAATGGCTTGTCTTCTCTAGACATGTGACCACCAGGGCCTGTCCTTAGGGGTTACAGACAGGTATGAGTATATCAAGCTGACCCTGATGATGGGTTTGTCCTTGCTGAGGGTACATTGGGGGCACTGGCAAATAGTTACTGAGGGGATGCATTTAAATAGGCCTTTCCTCAGCTGGGAATAGAGCTCACTGGTAGAGTTCTGCTCAGCATGCATCAATCCCTAGGTTCCTGATCCCTAGTAAAGCATGAAACTAGGCAGCGCTTGGGAGGTGGAAGCAGGAGAATCAGAACTTCAAGGTCATCCTTGCCTACATAGCTAGTTCAAGACCAGCCTGTGCTACAAGACACTCCATCTCAAAAATACGTATTTTTGAAGAGATACTTATCATCATCTCTCTACAATTCTCAATCCATGGGGATCTCTCCTTCATGCCCTGGAGTCATTTGAAATTGATCTTAGTTATAGAGGGAGAAATAAAAAAAAAATCAAACTGTTCCTGTGAAATCAAAAGTACCCAGAAAGTTCCCGTACCCAAGAAGCCAATGACAAAAGCAAGGCCCGGGGATTCTGGGCGCCCCGCCCTCTCATCTGTCCAATGTCAGGCAGGATGCTTAATCAGTCAGAGCTGAAACTTATGCTTTGGTTCCTGAGAAAGAAGACCTACAACAATAAGATTCATTGTTGGAAAAAAAAAATGAGGTGACAGGTGACGAGGTGATTGACAATAAAATGTAGCACAGTAATGGACTCGGGGGTCATCCCGCCCAGTTCTAGAAAACCCATGCTGGTGCACAGGGTCTGGAGGGATTCTGTGAGAGATCATCTGTGAGCCCATGGCAGGGATTGAGGGAGTGCTGTGGAAAGGCTGTTTTAAAGAGTTCTGTTGTAAAACTTTTCTTGGGGAGGCATGAACTCATGCCTGTTCACCCCAAATAGGGCTTCGGTGGGAGACCGAACAGATGTCCCCGGGCCAGTGAGATGGCTCCGTGGGTAAAGACACTTGCTGCCTAGTCTGATGACCTGAGTTCAACCCCCAGGACCCACAGAGTGGAAGACTAGAACTGAGTCCTGCAAGTTGTCCTTTGACCTCTGCAGGGGTACCGTGGCATGTACGCCCTCGTACCACACACACATACACACGCACATGTGTGCAAGCACACACATACATACTCATACAAGCAAATAAATGTAATACAGAATAAAATTCCAGCTTGGAGACAATGAGTTAATTGTGCTTAATTACAGGAACATGCATGACTCCAAAAGCAGCCACATCGCCAAAAGCCTCCCCTCCCCCCAGCACGGGGAGGGAGACAGCCTCTGGAGAGCTGCTTGGATGGAACCCCCTTCAGTTACCTTCCCATCTCCTCTATACTCTAGCACCCCCATGTGTAGTTGGGGAGGGGGGGTTCAAGAGGATGTGAGTGGCAGCAGTCTCAGATGGGATCTGATGACTCCCTGGACTCCTTCCATGAGGAAATGTTGATAGGCCCTACCTTGTTTGGCATGGGGTGGGGGGGTGCTCACAGGCAAGCATCTGATTGCACAGTGGTGACATCAGTCTTGTGTCTGGAAGACAGAACTTCACAGCAAGGTCTTATCCCAGAGATTCCCATTTCCATGTGTGTTTCAGATGGCCCTGCTTCACTAGAATGTTCCTACTGACTAGAAGAGAGCCCCTGAACATGTTAGGTGACCAGTGGGGAAAACTCAGGGACAACTTATAACAAGCAGGACCTCACTCTATGCAATGGGAACGCAAAGCCAAGGCCGAGAATCATGCGTCTTCTTCTTGCTCCTCCAAAGAAATTAAACATCATTGTAGCCATAATTCTTCGTGAAGCTGACACTATCTGTGTGTGTGTGAGAGAGAGACAGAGAGAGAGAGAGAGAGAGAGACAGAGAGAGAGAGAGAGAGAGAGAGAGAGAGAGAGAGAGAGAGAGAGATGTTCCCCATAGAAGAGGACATCAGATCCCCGGGAGCTAGAGTTATAGGTAGATGTGAGATGCCCAGCGTGGGTTCTAGGAAATGAACTTGTGTCCTGTGGAAGAGCAGCAAATGCTTTTGATTGTTGCGCCATTTCTCCAGCCCCTACCAGTCTTGGATTTGCTATGTAGCCAAGGATGACCTCAAGTTTCTAATTCTTTTGCCTCTACCCGCCGAGTTCTCAGATTATAGGTGTGTACCACCATGCTCAGTTTATGAGGTGCTGGAGATTGAACCCAGAGTTCCATGTAAGCTAGCCAAGCGCTCTACCAGTGGGCTACATCCACAGCCCCTGCAATCGACACCGTCTTCAAAGTGTGAAAATAAACCAGTGACCTAACTTATTCTAAAAAGGAACTGTAAGTCCTAAGTCATTTAAGATACTGTCTTTGTGCTAAAACTTGCAAGGACACTCTAAAAAGCAGAAGTCCAACTGAACGTACACTTTTTTAAAAACTTATTTATTTTTGATTTACATGTATCATGTTTTGCCTGCAAGTATATATAGGCACCATGTGTGTGCCTGGTGCCCAGTGGTTATGAGTAGCCAAGCGGGAGCTGGTAACCAAACCTGGGTCCTTTGCAAAAGCAGCAAGAGCTATTACCCAATGAGACATCTTCCTGCCTCCCATAAACACATTTTATAAGAAAAAGGACGGGAGCCGGGTGTGGTGGCGCACACCTTCAATCTCAGCACTTGGGAGGCAGAGGCAAGCAGATCTCTAAGAGTTGGAGGCCAGCCTGGTCTACATAAAGAGTTCCAGGTCAGCCAAGGGTACGTAGTGAGACCCTGTCTCACCCCACAATTCCACTCCGCCTAGTAAAAAGAGAAAGAAAGAGGGGGGGAGGGAAGGAGGGAGAGAGGGAAGGAGGGAGAGAGGGAAGGAAGGAAGGAAGGAAGGAAGGAAGGAAGGAAGGAAGGAAGGAAGGAAAAGGGTCGGCTGGAGTGCTGGCTCAGCAGTTAAGAGTGTCCATGTTCTTCCAGGGGACCTGAGTTGGGCTCCCGAATTCCTGTTGGACTGCTCACACAGGTGTGAGCTCTGCTCCAGGTTATCTGATCAATACCTCTGGCCTCTGCAGGCACCTGCATTCATGTGCACATACCTACTCGTACACCCAAACGCATAAACATGATTAAAGATAAAATAAAAAAGTTTTGAAGAGGAAAGAAGAAGGAGGGAGAGAAACAGAAAGAGGATGGGAAAGAGGAAGAAAGGGGAAAAATAAAAGAGGATGGCTGTAAAATGCACGTGGTATGGCCACCGCATGTGAGACCAAGGCCGGTGCCCGGCGCCCCCACCCCTGCCCTTGGGTCCTGCCTCAGGATGAACCTGAAGGGCAGCTGCCTCCCATCACCCTCTTGCACTCGCCTGCCCAAAGAGAAGTGGCCTCGTGCTAAAATTAACTATTGGCAAAGCAGAGGTGTCCCACCCATGTGACACTGGCAGCCTGCTGGTGCTGAGGCACACCTGTTCACGAGGCCTAAGGAGTGGGCGCCCCTGAAGGATGCTGGGCAGGTGAGCAGGTGGAGACGGGGCAGTACCTCCAGCAGCTGCAGCACCGTGCTCCATCCCCTTCCAGGCCAGTCCTGGGCAAGCCCAGAGCTCCACAGACCACACAGGTTTCAGCCAAGAGTGAGGGCAGGTGTGAAGGGGCTACCTCATCTAGCCAGGCCTGTTCCAGACTTCTTTGGGGGGGACAGAGCGGGGGGGGGGGGGGGGGGTGTTGGGGGTAGACATGGAATCCTGCTGGGGTAATTGTGGCTGGGAAAAGTGTAAGAGCCTCACTCCGCATACTGGGGAAAGGATCCAGGCAGGGCCACACTTCACACACACACACACACACACACACACACACACACACACACACACACACACACCCCGCAGATGAAGAAGTGTGGCTGTTTTGGGTGTGGTGCAAAGGTAAGCGAGGCTGACCTTGATACTGGGTGTGTAAGTCTCCTCACCAGTGCCCTGTCTTTACCATCTCCTGCTGGAGGCCTGCCCCCGCTGTCCCAACCCACACCCATCAGGACTTAGAGGAGCAAGCTTCATGATCTCTAGTTTTTATTTTCTTTATTTTAGTCGGTGTGTGTGGGTGTTTCTGTGTGTGTCTATGTGTGTCTGTGTGTGTGTCTATGAGTATGTAGGAGCTCGTACATACGTGTGTGTGTGTGTGTGTGTGTATGTGTGTGTGTGTGTATGTGTGTGTGTGTGTGTATGTGTGTGTGTGTGTGTGTGTGTGTGTGTGTGTGTGTGTGTGTGGTGAGGTGGGAGGCTGACATTGGGTGTCTTTCTCAATCGCTCTCCACCTTTTACACTGAATCAGGGTCTCTCAGTTGAACCCAGGGCTGGCTGATTTGGCTAGGCTAGCTCGTCAGTTTGCCCTAATCCTCCGCCGTCTCCTGAGCCCTGTGATCCTGCCCACCAGGATTTCAGCGGGTGCTGGGGATCCAAAATTCAGTCCTCAGGTTTGCAGGGAATTTTTTTTACCCATGCCCATCTCCCCGACCCCTGTCTGTTGTTTTCTGCTTTAGTCAGGGTCTCATGTAGCTTAGGCTAGCCTCTAGCTATGTAGCTGAGGGTGGCCTTGAACTCTTCTCTAGGTCCTCTTGCCTTTACCTCCTGAGTGCTGAACTTACAGGTGTGAACCACCATGCCATTCATGGGGTGCCGAAGATCGAACCCAGGGCTTCGGCCATGGAGGCAGCACTCTGTCAACCAAGCCAGGCGGCTTTCTAGAACATTTGATCCACTCTTGCCCCCTAGTGCCTTACAACCTGGGTCTCCTTACCAGGCAGCCTCTAGAATGGGCCTCTCCTTGGCTCGTTTTAAAGAGAACACTCATTTATTGTCAGCTTTGGGGACAAGTGAGCAAGTGTAGCAAGAACATTCACAAACAGACACCCAACCTGGGACCCCCTCGGAGCCAGCCTCTAGCTCAGAATTCCTCCCCTCTCTCTCCGACTTTGCGCTGTCACGCAATCTAAAATATTAGTCACTGCGCTTTAACATTGTGTGCCTTGGCTGTTTGTTTGGGTGTCCATCTCCCCCAAGGGCAAGCCCTGGGCTTTCTTTTCTTTTATTGATCTCTGTGGCCCCAGGCCCCAGCCAGCATCTAACACACCATCCCAGGGAAGCATGAGGGCCTGGCCCACACCAAACCTGTCTGAAGAAGACGGAAAATGTACCCTGTGAGCAGGATTATGAAATGACGGGATGACGTGAGGGGCTTTCGAAACCTGGAAAGGCATCCACCCACGTGAATTACAGCCCCTTGCTATTCTCGGCCGGCCTCAGGGACTCAGGCTTTGACCCAGGACAGCCAACCAGAGCCTGCAAGTCAGCTGGGGACAGAGGAGCCCTGCAATACAGGCCTCTGCTGCCTCCTAGTGGCTGTTGGGCCTTGACTGAGCGGAGGCAGCCTGATAGCTGCTCTTTAGAACTCCGCAGCAAGCCTTCCAAATTCACCTCTGCTGCCAAGAACATCCCACCCCAATAGGGCACTATGAAAAGCAGAGAGAAGGGCATTCGGGGGGCCTTCCTTTTTTGCAGTGTGACTCAAGGGATGAGCTTCAGTGACCCCCTTCATCTTCCCGGGCATCCATTCTCTTATCTGCAAAAATGAAGATGGATCCTGCTCCATACAGTTGTTGTATAGAATAAAGGAGAGCATGCATGGAAGCTGTTGAATAAATCCTAAATACCCAAATGCTAGGTATTGCTAGGGAGTTGTAGCCCAGGTTGGCTTCAGACTCACTATGAAGTCGAGGCTGAGTTTGAACTTCTGACCCTCCTGCCTCCACCTCTGGAATGCTGGGATTACAGACATGCACCACCACACCCAGTTTATACAGTGCTGGGGATCAAACCCATTTGCGTTAGACAAACACAACCAGCCGAGCTAATTCCCCAGCTCCCATTGCTACAATTAAAATGAAGATGCTCTCAGATACTCGTGTTCCCCACTCCTCCCTGCCTCTAGGATGCCTCTGCCCACACAGTCTACTCTTCTTTTCTCGAAATACTGGAACTTGAACTCATGCCTTGTGCATGCTGGGCAGTGGCACCACCGCTGTACTGTATCCCAGGTCCCAGCACATGCTGTCTGGAGAGCTGAGAATGGGATCTCTTGTCTCTGTTCTATACACCGGCCCTGGAGGATGCTCGGTGGTGCTGGCTGAATGAGTGACTGTATCATGGGTGAGTGCAACCTTCTTCTCAGGCTCTCCTGTGTGCATGGTAAGTGAGCTGGCTTAGTGGATAAAAAAGTGGCCTGACGACCTGTGTTGGACCCCTGGGACCCACATGATAGAAGGAAAAGAACCGATTCCTGTGGGCTGTCCTCTGACCTCTACACGTGTGCGCACAAAGCCCCGCCACACGATAAATAATAAATGCAATTTTAAACCTTTAAAAGATTTCTCTATATAATTCAAAACTATATTAAACATAGTCACTTTTTGAGGGGGAGGGGGGCTTATTTCATCTTACAGACATAATCACTTTTATAGCCACATAAAAACATATTAATAGGGAACAGTGGGACTAGCAGGGAAGAATTATAACCTTCCCCAGTGCACAGCCTTCTTCTCCAGGTGCTGGTGACAGTGAGTGACAGAGAGCTCCCTTTCTGCATGACTCACACTCCCCAGTTCACCCTTGCCTGGCAATGAATCTCACCCCAGGAGATAATTGTGAGTCCCACAGTTGCCTGGATATCCACACAAGCAACATCTGACGGCAAGTGTGTGCCTGGCTCAGAAATGGAGAGTGGAACCCACCCACCCCACCACCCAGGACCTCCCCACACCGGTACCTCCCCGGGCCAGGTGCCAGGGTTTTGGTCCTTGGGTGGTCTGGAAGCCCAAACCTTGGCTGCTTTGGGAAGGTGAGGTGTTAGGACGAAGACGTTGACTCACATCCATCATTGCTGCCGTCACCACCTGGAGAAGGAGAATGGGGTCCATTCACGGGGCAGGCCACACTTCTGTACCATGTCTCTTCCTTTTCTCAATTCTTCCTTAGTAACTTACGTTTTTGTATGTGATTACAAAAGTCTACATTTACTATAGAAAATTTAGAAGGTACAGAAAGTCTAGAGAGGGCCAAACCTACTCATAATGCAATCATTCATTTGGTAGACACCAGTGAGCAGCCCCCAGCCCCTTGGGATAAAAATCACATCTCAGCCCGCCCCAAGCATGCTCAGTCAAAGGCATCCCAGTGTCCTGAGACAGGCACGGAGGGTGGGTTGATGGGTTTCTTTCACGTTTTTTTTTAGAAATATTATCTAAATATATATCTAGTGTGTGTTGTTTGAGGGTGAGTGTGATGTATGTGTGTACATGTCTGTGTATGCATGTGCAGGCATGTGTGTGTACATGTCTGTGTGTGCCCGTGCAGGCATGTGTGGGGAGGCCAAAGGCTGCTGTTAAATGTCTCCCTCAATCATTCCCCACATTTTTTTTTTTGAGACAGGGTCTCTCACTGAATCTGGAGCCCAATTCTGAAAAATTAGCTGGTTGGCAAGCTCCAGAGATCATCCTGTCTCCACATCCTGAGTGCTGGAATTATAGGTATACGCCATCATGCCTGGATTTAAATACATATATTTAACATATTATATGTGTAATATATTAATATCTATTTTAATATGATATATGTGTACTAGGAATCAAACTCAGGTCCTCATGCTTGACAGGCAAGCTCTTTACTGACTGGGCCCCTCTTTTGCTTTGTGTTTTGATACGTGGTCTCATCTAGTTCAGTTCCTGCCTCCACTCCTCCCCCAAGGGCTGGGATCCCAGGCACGCATAACCATGCTTGGCCTCCATACCTAGTTATTTTAGGCACTGAGGTCATCCTGTGTCTCTCTAGGTTGCCTACCAAAAACATTCTATCACGCGTATTATCAGTTATTCTCTCATTTCCAATCTTTCTGTGATTCTAAATAATTCTGTGATTAAAATCCACGTATTTATTTTTTATTATTTTTTCAGCAAGTGCATTAGTCAGCGTTCCCAGAGAGGCCAAGATCATAGCAGTTGTTCTGTCCTTGAGGCCGGGTGTCTCCACAGTCCCCCTATGGTACTGGAGGCCTGAGGGGTACCAGAGACCCGAGGGGTCCCTGCAGAGTGGCTGGTCCCCAGTCATAGTTGGAAGCCTGGAAATGCTGATTCTGGAATCACTGAAGGAATCGGCAGCAGCCGTGATGGGGAAAGCTACTTGGCAGCAAGAGGGAGGCCAAATCGGAAACCTTTCTTCTTCCCTTTTATCTGGCTGCTACAAGAAAATGGTTGCCCGCATTTGGTCACCCCACATCAATTAAGGCAGTCAAAACAAGCCCCCCACTGAGGCTCCCTGCTTGAGCGATTCTACATTGTGACAAGGTGACATTTATAACCAGCCATCAGTTAGCATATGAAGTAGTAAGTTCCACTGCGACATTTCCATACACACATTGTAAAGGGCTCACATCTGCCCTTTCAGCCCCTACAGACCCCACTGTCACTGGTCCCTGTCCCCCTCCCTAGACAGCATCCTTTCTGTTTCCGTGCTGGGGAGTACATTTAAATCTAGATGCCACATAAGAGAGAAGATGCCTGTCTTTTCGTTCCCGCTTCTCTTTTCCTCTCTCCCTCCAGACTCCTTCCTTCCTCGTAGAGGTCTTTTCTATTTTCATACTCTCTGTATTTTTCCCCTAAGTTTAGATTCCACGTGTGACGCTTGTCTGACTGGGTCTGGCTTATCTCACTTAACACGGTGATCTTCAGTTCCATCCATTTCCCTGTGGTTGACATGATTTCGTTCTTCTCGGTGGCTGAATAAAACTCAGTTGTGTTCACACATAACCACTCTCTCCTCAGCGGTTCATCTGCCGCTGGGCATCTAGGCTGGATCTATTTCTGGGCTCTTGTGAATAGTGCTGCACTAAACATGGATGTGCAGGTATTTCTGCGGTCTCCTGACTTAGATTCCTTCAGACTATTTGCTCTAGATTATTTTATGATCAGCTTTGCTTGTTTTTCTGGTATATTTTCCTAGGGAGTGAATTAAGAGATGAAATGAAAAAACTACCAGAAAAAAACAAAAAGTGCTGAATTTTATTATAAAGTAAGGCTGGGAGTGTAGTCAGTGGTAAGTACCCACCTACTGTGTGTTAACTCCCATCTCGCTTTGCTTCTCTGTTGCTGTGATAAAACACTGTCCAAAAGCAACTCCGGGAGGCAGGGTTTATTTCACCTTACAGCTTACAGCCCATCACCGAAGGAAGTCAGGGCAGGAACCTGGAGGCAGAGCCTGAAACAGAGACTGCAGAGGTAGCCAGCTACTGCTTCCTTACTCTTCATGGCCCGCTCAGCTTGCCTTCTTTACAACCAAGGACCCCTGCCTAGGGTGACACTGCCTACAGTGGGTGGGCCCTCTCACAGCCATCAGTAATCAAGAAAACGCCTCACAGACCAATACGATGGAGGCTGTGCCTCAGCTGGGGTCCCCTTCCCCCAGGTGACTCTAGTCTGTAGCAAACTGATAAAAATTAACTAGCACACCCCCACCCCCAAAATGGTTCTCTTTGATTGTAAAATAACACAACTGTTTCAATACATAATTGACACAATACAGCAAGATACAAAGGAAAAATAATAGTCATCTATAATTTACTGCTCCTAAGTAATTACTACCAATAATTTTGTTTGTTTGAGGGTCTTAAGAGAAGGGGTTGTTATTTGGAGACAAAGTCTAGCCTAGAATCTGCTGTATAGCCCAGGCTGGCCTCAGACTCTCAGAGATCTATCTGGTGCTGAGATGACAGGCGAGTGCTATGTCCCCAGCCTTCCAGTTCTGCCTCTGTTCTTGACTGGTGTCATCTTCGTGCTGATGAAGTTCCTGCGGTGCCCCCAGGAGGGAGGGCTGGGTAAGAACACTGTTCACCCAGGGAAGAGTCCTGCCCTCACCTGGGAACTAGAGGAGGGTCATGGTGAGCAGCCACCCTCTGACTAGGTCCTGCTGCAAACCCACTGTGGCCCAGTGACAGTCCAGCCAATGATCTTGCAAGGCTTACGGGTGACACTTCCTAAGGACTTCTCTGAGGATGACCTTGAACTCCTGAATCTCCTGCTTCCACCTCCCAAGTCCTAGCAGGTACCACACCTGGCTTAATAACAGATTATTTTCTAAAATTTCCCCCACTTTCCCACCAAAATAGATTTATTTATCTTATTGTCTAATACTTTGGATAGAGGAAAGAAACAATCCCTACAGGCTATTCTGACCACAGCAAGCTTCCCAGCATCTCCTTTAAATTCCACTCCCTTGGCCAATGTGAGAACTCCTGTACTGCCTGTCACTCAAAAGGTGAGTAGGGGAGCTGGAGAGATGGCTCAGCGGTTAAGAGCACTGACTGCTCTTCCAGAGGTCCTGAGTTCAATTCCCAGCAACCACATGGTGGCTCACAACCATCTGTAATGAGATCTGGTGCCCTCTTCTGGCCTGCAGGGATATATGTAGACAGAACACTGTATGCATAATAAATAAACAAATCTTTTAAAAAAAAAAAAAAAAAAAAGGTGAGTGGGGTTGTGAAGATGTCATCCTAAGGTCCTGACTTTGGATCCTCAGCACCCATGTAAAAAGCTGGGCAACGTGGTACAGTTTGTAATCCCGTGCTAGGAGGCAGAGACAAGCAAATTCCTCGAGTTCACTGGCCAGCCAGCCTTGACTAATCAGCAAGGCCCAGGTCCTGACGAGAGGCCCTGTCTCCAAAAAACAAAGTGGACAGCTCCTCAGAAACAATATGGGAGACATCTGGCCGCCACATTCACAAATGTGTATGATCCGCGCGCACGCACGTGTGTGTGCGCACACACACACACACACACACACACACACACACACACGAGCAAGAGAGGTTGTTGACACGTTGGGGAGGATCTTTGACACTACTCCCTTTACCTACCACTGGCTCTGACACATCTCCTTCCTCATCAAAGAGTATCTGCCCTGTCTTTAAAGAGTATCTGCCCTGTCTTTAAAGAGTATCTGCCCTGTCTTTCGGCATGGATGGACTGACAGACATCAGACACAGAGTTGGCACAGAAACCAGCCCAGCTCTTCAGAGAATCTTGCCTGTTTGTCCGATTCAAGGGCTTTGGCTTGCTTGGGTTTTTCTTTTGCTAATCCCGGTGAAAAGGAAGAAGAAAAACTAGAAGAAGCAGAAGAGAGACAGGGAGATCAAGGAAGAGAGAGAAGCGAACAAAAGAGGAGGGGGAGCAGAGAGGAAGAAGAAGAGAAGAGGAAGAGGAGGAGAAGGGGGAGCAGAGAGGAAGAGAAGAGGAGGAGGAGGATGGAAGGAAGGGCAAAAGAGGAAGGCTCTCCTGCTCCACATTTCAGTTGTCAGGCCCTTAGCTTGCCCCATAGTAGAGAAAGCCAGTCAGCTAGAGACCTAGAGTAGTCAAGAGCCGTCAGGCTGCTTCTCACGCTGCCTTGGTTCTGTTCTCCGTATGCACAGCCAGAGGGAGAAACAGCAGCTTCTGGTGATGTCAAGAGCGTGTGTGTGTGTGTGTGTGTGTGTGTGTGTGTGTGTGTGTGTGTGTGTGTGTGTGTGTGTCTCGGGGGGTCACTAGGCACTGTCCTGACCTAAAGAGGATCCTTGAAGAAGGAGTTGACTATTTTTGTCTCTGAGATTTATGGCTATGAAAACACGGCTGAGATTCCCCTCTCTCTTCCCTTCACCCAGGACTCAGTGTGTCCATTATCTGGGGTTGGCACACGTAATAGACCCTCACAGAGAGTGCTCTGAGCGTGGGGGAGCGCTTTGCACCGCAGTCACCCCACCCTCCCGTGTCTGTCTGCCCTTGCATTACCTGGGACTTGTGTGTGTGACAGGCCTGCACCGCAGTCACCCCACCCTCCCGTGTCTGTCTGCCCTTGCATTACCTGGGACTTGTGTGTGTGACAGGCCTGCACCGCAGTCACCCCACCCTCCCGTGTCTGCACTTACATTACCTGGGACTTGTGTGTGTGACAGGCCTGCACCGCAGTCACCCCCACCCTCCCGTGTCTGTCTGCCCTTGCATTACCTGGGACTTGCACGTGTGACAGGCCTGCACCGCAGTCACCCCCACCCTCCCGTGTCTGCACTTGCTCTGGATTCTGACTCGCTACTCAGTTTCCTAGCAACTCTGAAACCCCTGGCCACCCCTTGGCCCTCCCAAACCCCCAAGACACGCACTCTGCCAGCCTTTGGTGCAGTATGGGAGACAAAGAGCCACCACCCCAGATCTCAGAGCTACCCAAGTGACAAAATCTAGCGTTTCATCCTGGCACCATCAACTATTCACTGAGCACTCATAACGAGACAGTCTCATTGGACATGCACCTGTGATTCATTTCCAGAACCTCCCAGTAGGATGATAGCTGTCACCCTCGACAACGCCACGGCTCTCAGTGCACAAAACCCCTTCTCAGGAGCATCCTCCAGTACACAGGGATGCAGGCCTCTGTTGGTTGTGGTTTGTAGGTGAAGACAACAGAAGCCACTAGAGCTAATGGAGAAGTGGTTCTATTAAGAATTACTAAAGGGCGGACATGTAGCTCAGTGATAGAGCACTTTCCACTACGCGTGAAGCCTGAGTCCCAATCCTCAGTCTGGGAGGAAAGATTAGAAAGCTCCTGGGTCAGAGGGGTGGAAAAACAGGTATTAGGTGGGCTTCCAGAAAACTCCTAGGAGCCCACTGCGGAACTGGCCTGGCACGGGACTGGTTCCCATGCCAGCTCCAGAAATGAATGCCCCTAGTGTCCTTGTGTTAGCAAAATCACTGCTCCAGCGGCCATCACACATAGTGGGTTCAAAAACCTGAACCTGAGTGGCCAGGAGATGCAGGTTTCTAGATTCTTCTTAAGGTGATACTCCCAGGGTGAAAACAATGGGGGTCTCTCAATAGATTTGGCCCAGCCAAGAGGTCTTCCCAAAGTGAGGTATGTCCTTAGTGACAGTCTCTACTGACATCTGACACAGGCTGAGATAATCAGGCTCCCCCTTTAAGACTATGGAGGGGCTGGGGAGGTGACTCAATCAGTAAAGTGCCTGCTGCTCAAGCACGAGGACCTGAGTTCAGATCCCCGACAGCCATATAATAACCAGGTGAGGATGCATGCATCTGTGGTCCTACCCTGAGGGATAGGGGTAGAGACAGACAGACCTTCGAGCTTACTGACCAGCTAACCTAGCTGAATCAAGGAGCAACAGGTTCAGTGAGAGGTCCTGTCTCAAGGAAAGTGGAGACTGATGAAGGAAGATGTCAAATGTCAACCTATGACCTATGTACCTGAACCCACATGTGCATAAACCACAGAACGTGTGTAACATACACACACACACACACACACACACACACACACACACACACACACACACAAGGGGGTGATATCAGGGCTGGGAACGTATATTAGTTGGTAGAGTTCTTGCTTCGCCTGCATCTCAGGTTTGAGCTCCAGCATCACATAACTGGGCACAGTGGTCCATGACAATAATCCCAGCACTTTGGAGGCAGAGGCAGAAGAATCATGAGTTCAAGGTCATCTTTGGCTACATAGTAAGTTCAAAACCAGCTTGAAATACATGAGACTCTGACTCAAAAAAAAAAAATGTGGACTAATGTCCAGAGAGGTAAAGACTAAAGATCCCGAGCTGTGAGCTTACTTTGGCAATAATCTAAAGCAAGTGCTGGAACTCCAGATTTTGTCTGGGGTCGGGGAAGATGCAGGCTGTGCTATCAAGCCTCGTCCAGGCCAAGGGAGCTTTAAAAACATTGATGTCAATTTGACAAAACAACTTCATGCCTGTTAACCTCAATAATTAAAAATGAGGTCTGGCCAGATGTGGTGGTGCACAGCTGTAATCCCAGCAGTGGGGATGTGGAGGCGGGAGGATCCAAAATTCAAGTTCATCTTCAGCAATATATCAAGTTCATGGCTAGTCTTTTCCTATGTGAGGCCCTGTCTCAAAAAAAAAAAAAAAGTTTAATCTGGACATAGTGGCGCACACCTTTAATCCCAGCACTCGGGAGGCAGAAGCAGGCAGATTTTTGTGGGTGAAAGTTCAAAGCCAGCCTGGTCTACAAAGCAAGTTCCAGGACAGACAGAGCTGTTACACGCATAGAAACCCTGTCTTGAAAAACCAAAAGAAAACAACGACAACAAAAAGCTACATTAGTGAAAGTCCATTACGGAATAGAAAAATTAAAGTGACCCCCAAAGGGAGACACGGGGTTTAAAATATTTGTCTATAATAATATCGGTAACTTCTCCAACGCTGGCCCTGCACTGATGACATGGGCTTTCACTGCATCAACCTTCTTTCAAAATGAAGACGTGAAAGCCATACTCAAAAAAACAAAAGCCAAAAACCTCCTGCTGCACTGTATTGTAACATGAGCACTGAGGATCATTACTGTGCAGTTACAAGCCTCTGTAAGCACGTGAACCCAAATGCTGGACCAGTCCTTCTAGTCTGTAAGAAATCTCCTTCATAAAAGAGGGCCACATCCAGTCTCTGCGGGGGGGAGTCCCCAGAGAAAGCCCTTAATTCTCATAAAAGCTGAGTGAATTTGGCAGAGAGAGCCCAGCAGAGGAAGATCTCCCTACCTAACAGCTGCCCCAACACCCAGGACCTAGGACAGTCCTCAGGGCTCCAGCCAGGCTGGAGTGGTGCCCAGCTCACCAAGCTCCAGGCTCTCTGCCTAATCATCTCATTTTATGGCATTTTCAGAAGCATCGGAATATGACATTTGGAATTTTAGGGACTTAGTCCTCTAAGCGCAGAGTATGAGCAGCGCTGCATGGAAGATTGGTCCAGATCACACTGAACCTGGACTTCCTGGCTCTGCTAGAGGTTAAGTGACCTTCCCTACCTCAGAAACTAGGCACCCAAGGGCCCTTCTAATGAATCGCTTGCTCCTCTAAGCTAGTCAGAGGCAGCTCTGATCTTTGACACTGATGACACTGATGATGTCGTGAATGACACTTTTATCTCCACTGCAGATAGGAAGATCAAGCTTCACCTATGTTAAATAGTTTGCCCTGGACCTCCACACTAGTCACTAACTGAGGCAAGATTGCAGCCAGTCAGCCTGCTCCCTTATCTCCCCCTTTCCATTACACTGGCTGAAATTTTAGCATACCAGCCTTGAGGATTCAAACCCTTCTGGTATGGGTGAGGGATGGTGTAATAGGCATCTTAAATATTGTTGGTGGAAATGCAAACTGGTAGGGATGTTGGGGTGAGAGTATTCTCCAGAGAAGCAAAACTCACAGGACATATGCTTATACACGGATGTGCTACAGGACTGGGCTCACACGACTATGCTGGGTGAGAAATCTTACCATCTGCCACCTGCAAACGAGTGGACCCAGGAAACCAGTGGTATCATTCGGTGCCTGGATGAAAGCCTGGGAACTAGAGGAGCCCATGGTGATGGCCAGACTCAATCCAAATGCCTGAGAACCATCTACCTCCAAAGTCCTGGTCATTGTCTATGTCTGGTGACACCCAGGTTCTTCTCCAGCCTAGACCTCCTCACTGAACTTTAGATTTGAAAGACCCAGTTGCCAGACTGGAGCCTGCCATGGCCCAAACTTTTCATTCCACTTCCCACTTTAACCCATTCCACACCAGGTGTTATTAGCACATGGGACCGCCAGTCACCCGCTCATGAACCTGGAAGTCAGCTAGACTCTCCCTGCCTCTGCCCTGTGTATACAGCTCCTTTAACTTTATAGAGTACAAAGTTAAAGCTGTCATTTTACTTTCAAACATGTCTTCTTTCAACTCATTCCTTCTCCCATCCTCCTTCCCACAGCCTGTGACGGGCTGGTAACATGGTCCAGGGTGTCTCATTCAGACTGGTGCTTTCCCACTCATTTGAAGTCAGGTGTGCCTGTGTGGTTTAGCCAATAACATGTGAGAAGTAAATGCATGCTGTCTTCGCTAGGGTTTCTATTGCTGTGAAGGGACATCATGAGCTCGGCAATGCTTATTTATTTATTTATTTATCTTTTATGTGCGTTGCTGTTTTGCCATGGGTGTCGGGTCCCCTGGAACTGGAGTTACAGACAGTTGTGAGCTGCCATGTGGGTGCTGGGAATTGAACCCGGGTCCTCTGGAAGAGCAGCCAGTGCGCTTAACCACTGAGCCATGTCTCCAGCCCCCATGGCAACTCTTATAAAGGAAAACATTTAATTGTGGTGGCTCGCTTACAGTTCAAAGGTTCAGTCCATTGTCAGCATGGTGGGGAGCATGGTGACGTGCAGGCAGACATGGTGCTGACTACATCCTGATCCGAGGGCAACAGGAAGTAGACTGACTGTCACACTGAACAAAGCTGGAGCAAAAGAGACCTCAAAGCCCGCCCCCACAGTGACACACTTCCTCCAAGACCACACCTATTCCAGCAAGGCCACACCTCCTTATACTGCCACTCCCTATAAGATTATGGCAGTCAATTACATTCAAACTACCGCACATACACACACACACACACACACACACACACACACATATTCGCTTTTGATAGTGAATCCCAAAGCCAACATGCTTCCTTTCCTCTTGCTATGCAGACTACGGGAACTGTGTTTGAGAGGAAGACTTGTCTCTGGAGCCCCTGAGTGGCTAAGATGAAGATCGGAACCCTTCCGCTGACCTACAAAGTAAACTAATATTTGATAAGTGAAGTCATTAGAATCAGGGGTGGTTTGTTGTTGAAGTACAACCTGCTCACCCTGCCTAAAGTGCCCTCATAGCCCATCAGCCAAACTCCTGCAGCAGCCTCTGACTTCTATTATTCTGAGCCCACAGAGCAGCCTTTGTAGGATGTGGATCAAAACCGTCATGCTCTCCTTAGGACCCCACAGCACTTCCTGTCATACTTAGAAGCAAATCCAAACTCTGGGCAGGGGAAATGGTTCAGTCATGAAAGTACCAAGCAAGATCACTAGGGTTGGATTCCAAAAGCCCACACAGAGTCGGGCACGGTGGCCAGCACCTGGTTCCCCAGAAGATCCCTGCATGCAGATCTCACTGGCCAGCAAGTCTTGCCCATTTGACAAGTTCCAAGCCAGTGGGAAGCACCGACTCAAAACAAGATGGCTGTTGCTGAGTAATAACACCCAAGGTTGTCCTCTGGCCTCCACACACACACACACACACACACACACACACACACACACACACACACACACACACAAATTCCTTCCCACAGCCTAAGAAGAAGGTGTGATCTGGACCCTGTCTATCGCCGAGTGGTTTTGCCCCTGCCCTCCCCACACGGCCCTCCCCACACTGTGTCCCCCACACTGCCTCCCCACACTGCCCTCCCCACACTGCCCTCCCCACACTGCCTCCACCACACTGCCCTCCCCACACTGCCTCCCCACACTGCCCTCCCCACACTGCCCTCCCCCACATTTCCGTCCCCACACTGCCCTCCCCACACGGCCCTCCCCACACTGTGTCCCCCACACTGCCTCCCCACACTGCCCTCCCCACACTGCCCTCCCCACACTGCCCTCCCCACACTGCCCTCCCCACACTGCCCTCCCCACACTGCCCTCCCCACACTGCCTCCCCACACTGTCCTCCCCACACTGCCCTCCTCACACTGTCCTCCTCACACTGCCTCCCCACACTGCCCTCCTCACACTGCCTCCCCACACTGCCTCCCCACACTGCCTCCCCACACTGCCCTCCTCACACTGCCCTCCCCACACTGCCCTCCCCACACTGCCTCCCGCACACTGCCTCCCCACACTGCCCTCCTCACACTGCCCTCCCCACACTGCCCTCCCCACACTGCCTCCCGCACACTGCCTCCCCACACTGCCCTCCTCACACTGCCCTCCCCACACTGCCCTCCCCACACTGCCTCCCGCACACTGCCTCCCCACACTGCCCTCCTCACACTGCCCTCCCCACACTGCCCTCCCCACACTGCCCTCCCCACACTGCCTCCCCACACTGCCTCCCCACACTGCCCTCCTCACACTGCCTCCCCACACTGCCCTCCCCACACTGCCTCCCCACACTGCCTCCTCACACTGCCTCCCCACACTGCCTCCCCCACACTGCCTCCCCACACTGCCTCCCCACACTGCCTCCCCACACTGCCCTCCTCACACTGCCTCCCCCACACTGCCCTCCCCACACTGCCTCCCCACACTGCCTCCCCCACACTGCCTCCCCACACTGCCTCCCCACACTGCCTCCCCACACTGCCTCCCCCACACTGCCTCCCCACACTGCCCTCCTCACACTGCCTCCCCACACTGCCCTCCCCACACTGCCTCCCCCACACTGCCTCCCCACACTGCCCTCCCCACACTGCCTCCCCCACACTGCCTCCCCACACTGCCCTCCCCACACTGCCTCCCCCACACTGCCTCCCCACACTGCCCTCCCCACACTGCCCTCCTCACACTGCCCTCCTCACACTGCCTCCCCACACTGCCTCCCCACACTGCCTCCCCACACTGCCCTCCCCACACTGCCTCCCCACACTGCCCTCCCCACACTGCCCTCCCCACACTGTCCTCCCCACACTGCCTCCCCACACTGCCCTCCCCACACTGCCTCCCCACACTGCCCTCCCCACACTGCCCTCCCCACACTGCCCTCCCCACACTGCCTCCCCACACTGCCTCCCCACACTGCCCTCCCCACACTGCCCTCCCCACACTGCCTCCCCACACTGCCCTCCCCACACTGCCCTCCCCACACTGCCCTCCTCACACTGCCTCCCCACACTGCCCTCCTCACACTGCCCTCCCCACACTACCTCCCCACACTGCCCTCCCCACACTGCCCTTCCCACACTGCTTCCCCACACTGCCTCCCCCACACTGCCTCCCCACACTGCCCTCCCCACACTGCCCTCCCGACACTGCCTCCCCACACTGCCTCCCCACACTGCCCTCCTCACACTGCCCTCCTCACACTGCCTCCCCACACTGCCCTCCCCACACTGCCTCCCCACACTGCCCTCCCCACACTGCCCTCCCGACACTGCCTCCCCACACTGCCCTCCTCACACTGCCTCCCCCACACTGCCTCCCCACACTGCCCTCCTCACACTGCCTCCCCCACACTGCCCTCCCCACACTGCCTCCCCACACTGCCTCCCCACACTGCCCTCCTCACACTGCCTCCCCCACACTGCCCTCCCCGACACTGCCCTCCCCACACTGCCTCCCCACACTGCCTCCCCCACACTGCCCTCCCCACACTGCCTCCCCACACTGCCTCCCCCACACATTCTACTCTGGGACTTTCTGCCACCTGCTGTTTGCGCCTGAGCTCCCTCCTGCCTCAGGGCGTTAGCACATTCTATTCCTTCTGCCCAGATGCTTTTCCACAACACCATCTAGGTAGGTCTCCTCTACGGTTTCAATGACGCTGCTCAGGGAGGGCACCTGGCCACCCCACCACTGCTCCCTGTCCAGCTCAGTTCCTAGATTCTTATCACAAGGTGAAAGCACGTTCCTTTCATGTTTACTTGCTCGCTAAGTTGCACGCTGTACAGAGGCCATGTCAGCGCTTGGTAAATATTTTTAATAGGACAAAGAAGGAAAGCAAAGACGGTTTCAGAATGTAGCGTGTGAAGTAACTGTCAGTGGTGGTTCTGGAGCCGGGAAATGTCACTGACCCAACAAAGGTTCTGTCTCCTCTTCCACCAGAACCCACCACACAAGGGACAGCGTTAGGAGTCACATGACCTCTCCCTAGTACTTAGTCTAATCTCTGTCACCTGCTCTTGGCACCCAGGGAGTTGGACTCTTTGCCTTGTGGCTTGTGACCTTGGATTTAAAAGAAGGAATTTAGCCTGGCAAGCTACCTGCCTCAGCTAAGATCCCTGGGAGCCGGCTCTTCCTCCCCATCCTCCACCCCCCAACCCTGATGACTCTGCTTGCCCAGCTCATTTACCAGATCTCATAGCTGGCCCAACCCACAGCACCCACCCAGACAGCACCCCATCCTCAAGCAATGAAGGCTGAGGACCCAGGAACCCAACCTAACCTTCCTTGGTTGCGAGTTCTGAGTGGAGCTCCCAGCTCCCTTCACTTGCAGGAGGCAGTCACCAGACAGGCCTGCTCACGGGAAGGAGCTTTCTGCCAGGGCAGGCCAGAGATGACCTGCTGAAGCTGGGGAGATGGTGTGATTAAAATGCTTGCCACACAAGTTAAGAACTGGAATTGGGAGTTTGAATCCCCAGAACCCATGTAGTGACATCTGACCTGCAATTCCAGCCGTGGGAGGCAGAGACAGGGGATCTCCAGAGCAAGCTCCCTAGCAAGATTAGCCATATCAGTGTGCTCTGAGTTTGGTTGAGGGACCATGCTTCAATGAGTAAGGTGGAAAAGTGATAAAGGATGACTCCCAGCATCATACACACACACACACACACACACACACACACACACACACACACACACACACACACAAGTTGGGGGTGGGGTGGGGGTGGGGAGAAGGGCTCCTCCTCATTTAATTTCAGCACATGGGAAGAGTATAGGGCTTAGGAGAGAGCCTGGGGGTGGGAGACCACAGTCGACTGAATGCTTGCCTAGTGTTCACAGATTGCTGGGTCCCACACTGAGCACCCCATAAATGGGGTGTGATAGCACACATCTGTAATCCCAGCACTCAGGAAGTAGAGACATCTGTAATCCCAGCACTCAGGAAGTAGAGGCAGAAAGGTCGGCTGCCCAAGGTTATCCTCAGCCTGGGTTACAGAAGACCTAGTCTTTAAAATTAAAAAAATAGGAGAAGAGGAAAAGCAGAGATTTGCTGAGCATTTCTTTCTACAGGCCATCCAAGCAGTTCCAAGCAAAAGCTGGCAAAATGTTCTCCATATGTCAAACCTGAGCAGCCCTGTCAGGAGCAAGGCTCCCCACTCAGGGGCATTCTAAGTCCACGACTTAACTCCAGCACCCCTGTATACTGTTGTGATGGTGAGTGCGGTTTTAATTGTTTCTTTTTTTAATTTTTATTACACTTATGTTTATGTATGTGTGCTTGCCTGAATGCCACAGTATATGTGGAGGTCAGAGGACAACTTGTGGGTGCCTCAAACTTAAGTCCAGGTCCACAGGTTTGGCAGCAAGCACCCAGGAGCCATCTTGCCCACCTGTGGTGGTGAATTTGAACACTTGCCATTCCCCTATGGCAAAGTGTGGTCAGGCATCTCAGAGAAGAAAGGATATGTTTTGTGCTTCTGCTAGGGCTTCTAACTGGTGCTTCTAAGGTGGGTGAAATCAATGTGCTTTCTCCCTACGTCAGAATGTCTCGATGCAGACTTAGTCCTCGGACTCATCTGCTCAGAGGGCCGTTCTTCCTGCAATGTGCAAAGGGTAAAATGATTAGTGTCCATTATTAATTGCGCAGGCCCAAGTTAAGAAAGTGAGGGCCAGCAAGATGGCCTAGTAGGTAAAGGCTCTGGCCACACAAATCTGGCGACCTGAGTTCGATTCCTGGACCCCACGTAAAGGTGGAAGGAAAGAACAGACTCCACGAATGTGTGCTGAGGCCTCCACATGCATGCCATGGCACATGAGCCCTCTCTGCCCACCTTATACACACAATAACAGCATTACAAAAGACTAAAGTGCATCGGGCCAGATGTGCTGGCACAGCTGCAATCCCAGAGTCTGAGGCCAGCCTGGGCTACACAGTGACATCCTGCCTCAGGTCGTATCTGGAAGATGACCCAGGACGATGGTTCTGACAGCTCCTCTGGGCAACACCAATGTGCAGCCAAGTTGAGAACCACACCTTTAACTTGAGTCCCCCCTCGCTCACTTTTTTTTTCAATGAAGAAAATAGTGCTGCCTGCAGCTAACGGCAGACGGACCCTGCCTCAGCACTTGCCCTGTCTTGCTTGGAGAGTGACCTTCTTGTGTTAGTCACGTCTGGGCCCTAATTTCTCAGTGTATTGCCTGAGGGAATAATGAGAGGCGTTCAGAGAGAGTTTTCACAACCAGGCCAGGACTCCTTACAGAGTTCTTTCCCTACCTCGGGGTTTCTCATCACAGTATTGTTTCTGTGGGGAAATCGATCCAATTTTAATCTTTTTCACTTACACCACCTTTTCCTAGAATATAACCTGCTATGAATTCGAACAATACCTGCTTTTTTTCTTTGCTTTGCTTATAAATGTGCGAGTGTGGGTGTGAGAAAAGCTGGAATTCCCTAGGACAGGGCAGGGTCCAGGACTTGGAACAGCCTGGGAAGGTGGGGGTGGGCTGCAGTCAGTGCTCAATGTGGGTAGCTGGGCTATTCTGATCCTCAACTTGGTACCTCGCCCACCATATGCACCACCTCAGTAAGCTGCTATCTGGGGAGGCCAGGGCCTCAGCTGATAACCAGGACTGAGGGGTTTCCTGCAACGTAAGACAGCGCAGAGCAGAGCTTAAACTGGGAAGGTTCCAGAAACCCATGATAGTTGTGGGTGTGTGACTACTGCCTTCATTTTTTACCTCCTGAATGCCTAGCAGTGGTAGAATCTAGCTGACCTCCTGAGTCCTGGTGGCTCCTCAGACAGAAATGTGGCTGCTGGGGGAGAGCTGGTACTCTTACAGAAGACCTGGGTTTAGTTCCCAGCACCCATACCGGATAGCCTACAATTGCCTATAACCTCAGTTCTGCTGAATCTGATGCCCTCATCTGGCCTCCAAAGGGACTTGAACTCACATAGACATGCAGACAAGCAGGCAGCCACACAGACACATAAAATAAATATTTAAAATGGAAGAAAAAAGAAATGAGGTGGCTACAGACTCCTCTGTGCCATGAGACTCTCAGGCATCAGCTCTCAAAATCCAAGGCCCGCATCCACTTCTGCTGGGAGTCTCTATATACCCAAATGCCTGTGGTGAAGGCACCTGTTTATCCCTAGGTCCGCATCACATGTGGAATAACTGGAGCATTCACGGGCCACCTCAGAGTTTGATGTCAGTGGCCTAGAGCAGGGAACAGACAGGCAGGAAACTTCTCTCCTATATGGGAAACAAAATGTTGCTCTTCGATGTGTCTGATCCTCTGAGGTTGTCTTAATCAAAAACATTCCCATTTTTTTTGGGGGGGGGGGCCAGGAGGATTGCTCAGTGGTTAGAACACTTGCTTCATGAGCCTGAAGACCAGAGTCTGGGTACCCAGACAGAACCCATGTAAATATTGTGTGGCTGTGGCAGTCTCCCTATAACTCCAGCCTCCGAGAGCAGGCAGGGGAACCCCCAGGACAAGCTGGCTAGTGAGACAAGTCATAGATTCAAGCCCTGGGTCTGACTGAGAAACCCTGCTTCATTGAATAGGTGGGTGTCTTAGTCAGGGTTCCTGCAGCTGTGTTCAAAAGCAACTTGGGGAAGAACGGGTTTCTTTCAGCTTCCACATCCCAGTGACAGTTCACCGTGAATGGGCAAGGGCAGGAAGAACTCGAGGCAGGAGCTGATGCAGAGGCCGTGGAGGAACACTGCTCACTGGCTTGCTGCTCATGATTTACTCAGTCTGCTTTCTTATAGTGCCCAGGATCACCTGCCAAGGGTTGGCACCGCCCCCAAGGAGCTGGGCCCTCCCACGTCAGTTTTCAATCAAGAAAACGCCCCACAGGCTTGCTCACTGGCCGGTGTGATGAGGGCATCGTCTCAACTGAGGTTGCCTCTTCCCGAAGGCCTCCAGTTGACATGAAACCAGCCAGGCCTGTGGAAGATGAGTCCCAGCATCAGGCTCCGCCCTCCACATACATACACACGCAAACTACGTGCACTTGCGCCTACACACATGCGCGCGCGCACACACACACACACACACACACACACACACACATATATATATAATATATATATAATACATGAAAATAGGGAGGAAAAAAGGAAAAGTAAATAATAAAATCTTTAAAATGTCCCCCTAGAGAAATCAGACGTTTTGCTGTGTTAGTTGGTGGAAAACAGATTATAGTGTGTGTCTTCATGGGAATTCTACTTATTTTTTTGTCTCTCTTCTGGGGGTTTTGTTTGTTTGTTTTTGAGTGAGCATCTCATGTGGCCTGGCCTCAAACTTGGGATGTAGCCAAGAATGACCTTAAACCCTGATCTTCCTGCCCCCACCTCCCAAGACTCTCTCACCTAGCTGGAGAGTCTTAATTTATAAAGTCCAACCACTCATTTCTTTTTTTCAGACTTCTTTTATGTGTATGAGTGTTTTGCCTGCATGAACGTCTGTCTATGCATCACAGGCACGCAGTGCCCAAGCAGGCCAGAAGAGGGCACCAGATCTGGAACTGTAGTTTTGGATGGTCATGAGATACCATGAAGGGGCTGAGAATCAAACCTGGGTCCCCTGTAAGAGCAGCCTGTGCTCTTAACCCCTGAGCCATCTCTCCAGCCACGAGTTCGGCTCACTTGTAAAGGTAGGATGTGGGTACCCTTTGCCCTGTCACTCTTCTTTCCCAGCTCTCCCCCGGCTCTGGCCCCCTGAGGCCCAGCATCAGATGCTTCCTTGCCCACTCTCCCTCCCTGTCTCCCGGTTTGTTTCTTTGGGCTGTAAGAACTGCTTCCTCCTCATAGCTGCTGAGGAGGTTGGAGGATCCCCTTGTCCCTGTGGGCTTTTCTTACCTGACCAGGCCTGTGGCACTCAGGGCCAGTCACATTTACTCCCTAGAATCTGGAATCTAGGGAGTAGATGTCTGAGTAGCAGGAAATGTGTTCTGTTTCCAAAAGGTCACAAAAAGCCTGATGCAGCCACATGGAGAAAGAAGTATTGAGGTCATGAACAGGGATGATTAAAATGGACAACCTTATTTCCAAGAATATTTCTACCTTAGCCAGTCAGGAGCTGGGTTCAAAACCTTGACCCCTGGTTCCATGCACCCCTCTCCATGTCCTTCTATCCTAGGCCACCACTGGTGGTCCCATCTGCCACCATCCAACCTGATGCCCATTGCCCTCATAGCCACCTTCCTGGCTGGACACCAAATCTGGGCCCTTGCTGTCCCACTAAGACCCTCTGCCCTCCTCCTCCAGCTCCCACTGAACCTCAGAGTGGCCAACACCTGCATCCTCAGGGACGTGCAAAGAGAGCTGGCCTCCTCCCCACAGCTTCCCAAGAACCCCGTGTTCTCACCCCCATCTCCAGTTTCCACCTCAGCAACCCTCCCCCTTCTTCCTCGGCCCGGAAGTGTCTTAGGCCACGTTTGAGTGGGGCACTCAGGAGAACCAAGTAAACAGTGCTTTCCTCACATTCCTGTCAGCCTTTGTTTTTTAAGACTGAAGAGTCTAAACTGGAGAGGTCCCCCCTCTCCCTCCCCATCCCTTGGCTCTTGCTTTTGACCTTGGGGTTAAGGACGTGGCTGGCCCGGATTGCTGGGTTTACACCTTCAGGGGTCTCCTCCATTGTCCTGACGTGCCTCTACTCTTGCCTAGGAGTGAGGACTGGCTGTAGGACAAGACAGGGCCCAGGCTGTAAAAACAAAGCTGCACCAAGGATAAACTCTGTACGTGGCCATTGTGCTGCCCTCCTCACAGCCACGGCCACAGATGGCCTCCAGGACAGCCCCTCCAGCTCTGCCCACAACTGTCCCAGCCAAGGGACCTGGCTTCTCTTCTAGGATGTGTGTGGGCCTCAGGGGAGGGCTAGAACAATGCCAGGCCCCTTATCAACAGCTAATCCCGGCCTGGCAGGCTCTGGGACTTCCCTTCTCAGAAACACCCGCTCTTATTTTAACACATGGCATGTTCACTTCTGACTCAGCCCTAATTGCAGACAGAGCAGAGACAATCCCTCCCTAGAGCCACAGCCAAGAGCAAACACCTTCAAGTCCTCCAGGAATGGGCCTGGCTTCCTTCTGCCTTTGTCAGAGGGCTCCTGGTGCCACAAAATGGAGGGGCGAAAGCAGAAACCTCAGGAAGAAATCATCAGCTTCCACCTCTCTTCCAGGGTTCTGTTCACCGAAGCCCAGCGAAGGCAGCTCCAGTTCAGAGCCACACAGCCGTGGGATTCCAGAGCCAGTCCTGTGTGCCTGTCCTCGACACTTCTCAGGGGGCTGAGGAGGCGGGAAGAAAACTCATACATTGTTGTTGAGGTTGTCTCCATTCATGGCTGGCTTCCTTACTTTCTTAGGACTTGTTCCTTCTCAGGGGTCAAGTGGTGTGCGCCGCAGCAGCAAGAAGTGAGGACTGGTTTCGTCTAGAAGGAGAGATATCATAAGTTGGAACCTCCAAGTAGGCTAGGCATGGTGGTGCAAGCCTACAGTCTTAACACTCAGGAAGTGGAGGTAGGAGGATCAGAAGTTCAAGGATAGCCTCAGCTACACAGTGAGCTTGAAGCTAGCCTTACATGAGGCCCAGTCAAAGGAAGGAAGGGAGGGAGGGAGGGAGGGAGGGAAAAAAAAGAACCTCCAACCAAAAAAAAAAAATTTGCGTAGGTGAGCAGTGGGTAGGGACATCTGCAGCTCTGGAAACAGAAGTCTAGGGCCAGAATGGCCTCCAGAGGCACCGGTCTGTTCCAGGTTTCAGTGAAGATTTGTACCAAACTCAAAGTGGGGAGTATGGCTGGACATGAGGAACAGTGGTAGAGTATTTACTTAGCACGCACAGCCCTAGGGGTCCAAACTCCAGGAGAGAGAGAGAGACAGAGAAACAGAAATACAGAGAGGGCCGGAGACAGAGAGACAGAGAAGAACAGGCTCGGAGAACGCACTCAGAGCCTCCAGCTCAGCCCAGCACCCATGTTCTGATTCCTGTCCATCTGAACCAGGACTCCGGAAGCAGCTCCCTGTGGTCAGAGCCTGTGTCCCAGCTGAAGTAGCTGGGCTTGGAAGCCAGACAGATACTGAGCAGTTCACTCTGCCTAAAAATGCTTTGGCTAGCCATCAAAGCATTAGGACCCCAGTGAGTAACCATAGCCATCTTCCCGACCTAGAGTTGTCCCCGGTCGTCTCTGGAACTACAGCACTCTGGGACAGGTCTCTGAAAGCAGGAAGTGTCAAGCCCTGTGGCCCTCAAGACCGTGCTAGAGATCTCTGAAACATAGACATAGCAGCCAGAAGCTGTGATCAGAAAGTTCCAGAACTGGGGCAGGCTTAACCCATTTAATGTATGTTCTGCTTTTCAGTTGAAACGTCTAATGAGCCTTTACTATCTGACCTACTCAGTGTGTGCCCAAAGACTTCCCTTCGAGGCATGAGAAAGGTCAAGGTCCGAGGCTTTCCATTGACTAGAGGGGATGAAGATTAGAAACTCTGGCTAATGTTTAAGGGGTTCGAACTTTAGTATCAAAACGTAGCTTACTTTGTAATTACCCCCCCACACACACACACACACACACTGTTCTGGTGTTGGTTTTGTTTTGTTAGAATCTCAGTAACCCAGGCTAGTCTCCAACTCTCTGTGCAGCTGAGGACGACCTTGCGCTTCTGATCCAAACTCCTCCACCTCCCAAGTGCTAGGATTTCAGGCATGTACTACCACACCCAGTTTACGAACTCAAGGTTGCACTTGTGGCTTCGTGCATGCTAGGCAAGCACTTTACCAACTGAGCTACAACCCCATCCCCATGTACTGCCTTTAAATATATATATATATATATGTATATATATATATATATGTATATATATGTGTGTGTGTGTTTGGTTTTTTGTTTTTCATTTTCAAGCATTTCAAACATTAAAAACATCACACATGGGACTGGAGAGATGGTTTAGTGGTTAAGAGCACTGACTGCTCTTCCAGAGAACCTGGGTTCCATTCCCAGCACCTACACAATGGCTCACAACCATTTGAACTCCAGTTCTGGAGATCTGAGAGCATCATACACATGCAAGCAAAACACCCATACACATAAAAATAAAATAAAATGAAAGAAATGACCTCTTTAAAAAATCGACTTCCACGTGGGCTGAGGATGTAGCTCAGTAGTAGAGCACTGGATCCCAGCACTACAGCTTTCCCAAATGCTAACCTTTTCTTTCTTCTTGTGCTATGGATTGAACCTAGAGCCAGGCTCTAGCCCTAAGCTCCAGCCCTCAATGCTGACATCTTAGATAGCTACAGCTTCATCAGCAAAACCAGAGTGTGAAACAGAAGGATAATGCTGTTAACTTATCTCCAGACATTAGCTAAAGTCTGCCAACTGTCTCACTGATGTTCCTATTCCAACCCAGGATCATGTATTGAGCTGGCCTGTCTCCGTGGTCTCCTGTGAGCTGAGACAGTTTCCTCATTCTTTGCCCTTCACGATTGTGACATTTTTGAAGGGCAGTGGCCAGTTACTTTGCAGAGTGTTCCTCACGCTGGGTGTGTCTGGTATTTTTCATTAGATTGTGGGTCTGTATGTTGAGCAAGAACACCACTGAAGAGACATTGTGTCCTCAGTCATCCCAGCAAGGGGGCAGGAGGTTGTTGCTTCTGTTCCTGATGATGGTAAGATGATCACTTGGATTAGGTGGTGCCCAGTGGATTGGTTACAAGCAAAGTCACTATGCTGGCCTTTGAAATTAGCATGCTATGTGAAGAGACGTTTTGAGAAAATGCAATGTCTTTTGTCTGCCATACCCCACCACTACCTTCAGCCTCATAAACAGTCCTCTAGCCATGACCACTGTGAAGCCAGCCAAAGCCTGGCTCTTCTAGTTCCAGCGTTCCTTCTCCCCTGACCAAGTGGAATTCTAGAGGAGAAAGAGCATCCTTATTCCCTTGTCAGCTTATTTATTCAACTGTTTGCTCATGTCAACACGGAGATGATGTTAGTCTTACTCTAAGTCATTATTTATTATTTTAATTCTCCCAGACTTGACCAGCAAATGCCTATGATGATCAACCAGCATGAGATCCTGTCTCCAGAAAAAAAGAAAAAAAAAATAGAATGATATTTGAGACCAAGCTCTCACTGGCAAGGTGGCTTGGCAAGTAAAGGCACTTACCACCAAACCTGCATTCCATCTTCAGGTCCAACAGCTCCCATGAGTTGTCCTTCTGACCTCCCTGTGTGAACTATGGTATATTCATGCATGTGTGTTCACACACACAAATAAATAAATAAATAGATGAATGAATTAATGAATATGAATTTAAAACATATCCCATTGAGGTGTGGCTCCGTTGACAGAGTGCTGGCCTAGTATGCATGAACCAGTACTACATAAAACAGTGGTAGTGGCACATGACTATAAACTAGCACTTGGGGCATAGAGGCAGTGGGCCAAAAGCTCAAGGTCCTCCTTGGTTATATAGTGAATTCAAGGTCAACTTCGGCTACATGAGACCTTGTCTCAAAAAAAAAAAAAGTCTCATAGTACTAAGATATCTTTAGTTCTAGTGTTGTGGGATATTTGTACACTGTATGAAGATATATCGCTGTGATTGGTTTAATAAATAAAGAGCTGAATGGCCAATAGCTGGGCAGGAGGTCCAGGGGGGACTTCCGGGCAGAGAGAGGAAGTAGGGGGAGATAATCAGGGTGCAGAGGAGACACTAACAAGACATGGAGGGAGTCAGATACATAGAATGAAAGAAAGGTAAAAAGCCACATGGTAAAACGTAGATTAATAAAAGCAGGTTAATTTAAGTTATAAGAGCCAGTAGGACAAGCCTAAGCGAAGGCCGAGCTTCCATAATATTAAGTCCCCATGTCGTCATTTGTGAGCTGGTGGGACAGAGAAAGACTTGTTACAAGTGTCTGTCAAAGAGAACTCAGCCAGGAAGTGCACAGAGTCATCCTTGGCTATCTTTTGGGCTCAGTTCCAGGAAACCCCACAGATATCAAAATTGACACAGGCACAAGTTCCTAATATAAGATGATATCAGGGCCCTGGGGTGTGGCTCAGTCAATAGAGCGCTTCCCTAGCACGTATAAAGTCTGGGTTCCATCCCCAGCACCACATAAAACCAGTGTAATGAACTCACCCTTGTAATCCCAGCACTCAGAAGTTCATCCCTCGGCTACACAACCATTTCAAGGTCAACCTGGACTGGATGGATGGATGGATGGATGGATGGATGGATGGATGGATGGATGGACAGACAGGTAGATAGATGGATAGATAGGAGTAAAGCAGTTTAACAGAATCAAAAACATGTAGTTAGCTGGGGTATTTCTAGAATGGTATTGGGTACTTTCCTGTGGGACTTTTCACACGGGGGTACAAAAGAGGGGTCAGTTTCAGGTTAAACCAAAGACGGCTCCACCTGAGACAAGGTGGAGGAATTTTGCCCAGTTACAATCCAACACCTGCAGATTTAATAATAAAAATGGATGTTTGTAGGAATTAATGATGAGAAGAAAAACATCTGTACCTGTTCAGGAGACACACAGCTACAGTAGGTCCCTCTACACACACAGATGAGACACAAGGCAAGCAATGCTTACATGCTCTGGAGAGACACTGGGGATGCCAGAAGCGGTTGGAGGTTCCATCAAGTGTGCCTACACTTTGTTCACCTCCATTTTAAGTGCTCGTCAAGTGGCAAACCCAAGTCTTGTTTTGTTTGAGACAAGATCTCGCTATCTGAAATCTCGCTATCTGGAACTTTCTGGAATTTTTGTTCCAATATTTCCATCCATAGACTTAGCTACAACCTGTGCTGTGGAGTGCCTGTGTCTGACCATCTCTGTGTGTAAAATCCTTGGCTCATACCAGTGCTTAGGATCCAATCTAACAGAACAGGTATATTACTGCTACATGGGTTCTGATTCCACTGTCCAGCTTATAATTACTTATTTGCTTAATTGTGGAATACACTTGAAAAAACTTCCAATATTTCTAAGACCTTTTTTATTGTTGCTGTTCATTATTCTTGTTTTGTTTTGCTTTTTGAGACAAGGTCTGACTATGTAGCCCTGGTTGACCTGAAACTTGCTATGTAGACAGGTTGGCCTAAATTCACAGAGATCCTCCTGCCTCAGCCTCCTAAGTATTGTGATTGGAAGTTTGTACCACCATACCCATCTGCTGGCTTGTTGCTGTTTTTCTTTAAAGGTTTTTTGTGTGTATGTGCACATGTGAGAGTATCTATGTTTGGGGTGTGTGTGTGTGTGTGTGTGTGTGTGTGTGTGTGTGTGTGTGCGTGCAGAAGCCGTCAGAGGGTGTTGGATCTCTTGGGATAGAGTTACAAGTGTTTGTGAGCCTCCCATTGTGGGTGCTGGGATCTGGTCCTCACGACACAGTAAGCACTCTTAACCTCCGAGCCATCTCTCTAACCCCTTGTTTCGTTTTTGAGACAGGGTTTCGTGCAGTCCGGGTTAGTCTCAAACTCACTATGGATCTGATGTGTGTCACATCCTGCCTTCACCCTTCCAGTGTGAGGATTGCAGGCAGGCACCATCATGCCCAGCTTACAGAAAAATTTTCCATTGGTTAAAAATTGCAACCTAATTATTGCAATGAAACATTGGCCCATGCTAACAGTTGGTGTGAGGGAGAACAAGAGAGATTGGAGGAGTGGAGGCTTATAAAAAAAAAAAATCTCTTATTATGTAATTAGGATGAAACATGGTTTTCTCCCAGTAGGTGGCAGCATGTGAACCATGTTTAAAGCAGGTTCTTTTTTTTCTCCCCTTGTGGTTCTTTGAGTTTAGGCTTAGTGGTTGCTGCTGCTGTTCTTTGAGACAGCATCTCATGTATGGAGCAGAGGATGGAGTCTTCAACGTCTGCTCTTCCTGCCTCCACCTCCCAAGAGCTGGGGACACAGGTGTGTACCACCACACTCAGTTTATGAGGTGCTAGGGATCAAACCCAGGTTTTTGTGCGTGCTGGGTGAGTGCTCTACCAGATGAGCTACATCCCAGCCCCTGTCGCTCTTCTGTAATGTCGCTTTAAGGTTGGGACCCGGCTTCACCGTGTAGCCCAGTGTGACTGAGCACACAATCCTGCTGTGCTGGCTTCCTGAAGGCTGGTAGCAAAGGCCCATGCTGCAGCCCATCTGAATCAGGTTTTCAGTGAGTCTTGGTAATGAAATCATCACAATAAACAATCCAAGTGTGCTACAGAAAGCAAGCAATCCACATCCTCATACAAACCATGAGATAGAACACACAATGTAAAACAGCTTTCATAAAAAGAGGGCTGGGGAGAGAGCTTATTCAGCGAAGTGCCTGCCTCACAAGAATGAGGATTTGAGTTCAAATCCCTACAACCACACAAAGCCTGGGCACGGCGCGTTTGTGGATATCCTCGGAGCTGGAAGAGGGAGTGGCACACAGAGACAAGAGGACCCCCAGAGCTCATTGGCCAGTCAGTCTAGCCAATCAGTGAACTCTGGTCTCAGGGAGAGCCTGTCTCAAAATAAAAGGTAGTGTGAACTGGAAGACACCCACCATTGACCTCTGCCCTCTCACATGCGTGCACACACAAACAGGCGCTCACACACACACTACACACAGAGATAAATAGATGTCTAAACAAACAAACAAACAGAAAATGTACTACCTATCACCCACATGTGAAGCACCTCCAGTGAATTCCAGGAATAATTCTCCATTGTAAGCAAGGCCACAGGAAAAGTGCTGCCTTGAAGGATGAGGCTTAGGTCCTTGGGGGCCTTGGAAGGTCATCCCAAGAGTAGATAGGGTCATAATAGGATATATTAGCCAGGCAGAAACTAGAGAAAACACACTCTACTCACCTCCCTGGCCCAGGACCCCATATTGTGCATGGCCTGGGGAAAGAAATCTCAACGAGAAGCAAGACAACAGAGACTTATTTGGTGCTGTGAACATGGAGGTAGATGAGGAAGACAGGCCCAGGGCAGAATCTTGTATCTTGTGTTTAGCCACAGACTCAGCAGTCCTACTCAAGAGTTAGAGGAGTCCGTGGGATGACCTCTCCCTTTGGGATGCTGTTCCATTAATGATAGGAGAGGATAAGTATCCTGGGTGTTACTCACACACAGCATTCTGGAAAGTCTGTTCCAGGTAGGATAGAAAGAGGAAGAATTAGCCAGTAGGCTGAGGCAGGAGGATCATTACAAGTCTGCGGCCAGCTGGGCTACATGATTATGAAACCAGCCTGTGCTGGGAAGGTACAGGGCCTGCCTAGCATGCACGGAGCCCTGGGTCCCATTCCTAGAACCATGCAAAGTAGGTAGTGGCACAAGCCTGTGATCCCACCACAGTTCAAAAACTGAAGGTCGGGCTGGAGAGATGGCTCAGAGGTTAAGAGCACTGGCTGTTCTTCCAAAGGTCCTGAGTTCAATTCCCAGCAACCACATGGTGGCTCACAACCACCTGTAATGAGATCTAGTGCCCTCTTCTGGCCTGCAGGCATACACGCAGGCAGAACATTGTATACATAATTAATAAATCTTTAAAAAAAAAAAACAAAAAAAACAAAAAACTGAAGGTCATCCTCGGCCACACAGCAACTGTGAGACCAGGCTGGGATACAAGACACCCTGCCAGAAACAGAAACAGAGGCAGAAACTATGAAGGAGACACGGAACTGGAGAAAAAAAGCCCAGGCATCCTGGAGCATGGTGACATTTCTTGCTGGCTGAGTCAAAAGCTTCACAACTGACAAAATCAAAATTGCCTACAAAATCCTTTTCCCAAAGACATCTCACATAGGACGTTAAAGCCAAAAATGGGCCAGGTATGGTGGTGGAAACCTTTCATTCCAGGACTCAGGAGGCTGAGACAGGCAGATTGTGAGCTCAAGGCTAGCCAGGGCTACATAAGGAGATGCTGTCTCAAAAACAAAATGAACTAGACTTGTGGACAAATTGAGTTGTACCAGTGTTCGTTCATCTTTCCTTCCTAGTCTCAAGAAGGGCATCTGGGAAATCATCTGACCAATTCATTTCACAAAGGAAATTCTTTAAGGAAAGAGAAATAAGGAAACCAGCTTGTATTTTTGTACTTAATTTTTAGGTTTTGCCTAATCTTTAAACCTGATTGTAAATGGTATCTTTTGAGCAATTTTAACTTTGCAAACTATTGAATCATATATATCCATAGCGAAGGCACCTAAGGCGTGTGCTCACAAGAGCTTTCTCTCTCCTCCTCTTTCTCTGTCTCCCTCTCTCGATGTCTCTGTGTCTCTCTATCTGTATCTGTCTCCCTGTTTCTTTCTCACTGTCTGTCTCTCTGTCTATCTTACTCTCTCTGTCTCTTTCCCTCTCTGTTTGTCTCTCTCGATGTCTCTGTATCTCTCCCCTGTCTCTCCTCCCCCCTCCCCCCTCTGTCTCTCTCCCTCTCCCGCTGTCTCTGTTTAAATCTGAGGCAGGTGCTGTCTCTTATCTCTCCTTACTAAGCACCCTTTGCTTTACGCTGACTCCTGAAATTCTCTCCTGCTGTGTAGGCAAGGACCTGGCTTTATCTGAGCGACAGTCCTTAAGGGGCAACTCCTCAGGCTACAGACAATGACTGACATGTCAGTGGACTCCAAGGTTCTCAGCGTGAGTGGACTGAAAGCAGGTCTCACATAAATTTCCATTTCCCAGGCAAGTCTCCAGTTCCTGATTCCTGTCAGAGAAATGGCTTCCTGTTAGTCAGTACGATGGTGACCTCACCCTCCTAGCGTCACAGGACGTGTGTTTGAGCCAGGCATGGGAGCACCGGCACTGGAGGATTACTTCCGATTCAAAACTAGTCTGGGCTACACGGTCACGGTGAGCCCCAGTTCAGCCAAGCCTGCACAGTGAGGTAGCAAGACCCTGCCCTCCATTCCAAAGAAAAAGGAACGTGTACTGGCCACTTCGTTCGTTTCACCATCACATCCTTTGGGCAATCATCTGGAACTCACTTCGTATAAGCTTAGTGCTCTGTCCTTCTATCCTAAGCCAAAGGATCTCCTGTGTCTCCTGCTGACTACTCTCCCATTTCACAACAACCAGTCAGGAGTTCAAGGCCAGACTTGACTATAGTGAGTTTAATGTCCAGCTGAGCTGTGTGAGACCCTGTCTTCTTCCTCTTGTTTGCCAAGGCAGGGTTTCACCGTGTAGCCCTGGCTGTCCTGGAACTCACTCTGTAGACCAGGCTAGCTTTGAACTCACAGAGATCCACCTTCCTCTGCCTCCTGAGTGCTGGGAGTAAAGGCGTGCGCCGCCGCCGCCGCCGCCGCCGCCGCCGCCGCCGCCGCCGCCACCACCACCTGAGGAGGCACCGTCTTTAAAAACAGATAAATAAAAGTTCTGAGCTGGAGAGATGGCTCAGCAGTTAAGAGGATTTCCTGGAGAGACAACATCCCTCATCCAGCTTAGGTTACAACAGACAAGAAATACCCTCTAACCTCAACTGGTATGACAACAGGGACTTTAGGATCCATGTTTGCTGAAAAGCAAAGACTCAGGCCAGCCGATGCCCAATGGGCAAGAAGATCAGTCCTCTGCCTTCACTCTATATCTGTGTGCCTTTAACTCTGGGTCAGATTTCTGCTCAGCTCCATGCACAAGCATGCTGATCATTTAAAGCTAATAATAATGTTTGTGTAAAGCTAATAATTTTCCCCTTTCGAGGCTGAAGACCTCAAGGTAAGA
This sequence comes from Peromyscus californicus insignis, assembly GCF_007827085.1. Lineage (NCBI taxonomy): Eukaryota > Metazoa > Chordata > Mammalia > Rodentia > Cricetidae > Peromyscus > Peromyscus californicus. The sequence continues at coordinate 87,580,964 of NW_026294584.1, forward strand.
GGAGCTAAGGCACCTCTGACAGACTTCTGACCTGCCAGCTGCGCCTGGTTCAGACTAGAGAACAGCGGGCAGGAAATGTTCAGTTATTAAACTTTCCAGGAATAGTGGGGCCATGCAGACAGAGCAGCCCATGATAAAGCTGTTCTCGTAAGAGAAGACAATGACCCCAGGAATGGAAAGGCAGCCCTGCTTCCTCAAGTGACGCTTGATATTGACTCTCAACTTAGCAGGATCTAGCATCACCTGGAGACGGCTCTCTGAGCATGTCTGTGATGGAGTTTCTAGACTGGGTTGTTTGAGGTTGGAAGACCCACATTAAAATGTGGGCAGCAGCCTCTCATGGGCTGGGGTCCTGGGCTGGATAAAAGGAGGAAAGTGGGCTTTTGAGACGCCTCAGTGGGGGACTTGCTGCCAAACCTGACTACACGAGGTCACTCTCCAGAGCCCACACCGTGGAAGGGGGAACCAGCACCCACAAGTTGTTCTCTGGCCTCCACGTGTGTGTTTGGTACAAGTACACATGAGTGAATAAATGTAGTACTTTAAAAACGAGATTGATGGTTCATCTCTGTGTGTGTGTGTGTGTGTGTGTGTGTGTGTGTGTGTGTGTGTATGTGTGTGTGTGTGTGTGTGTGTGTGTCTAGAAGAGGGCATCAGGTCCCCGGGAGTGAGCAGCCTGACAGGGGTTCTGGGAACCCAGCTTGGGTCCCCTGGAAGCCGCAACCTTCTTAACTTCTGAGCCATTTCTCCAGTCCCATAGTGTTTTTATTTTGAGGAGAAAGTAGGCTGGGCATGGTGGCACGTGTCTTAAATTACAGACTCAGGAGACAAAAGCAAGTGGATCTCTGTGAATTTAGGGTCAGCCTGATCTACAGAGTGAGTTCAAGGCCATCCAGGGATACATGGTGAGATCCTGTCTCAAAAAGAAAAAGGAGGAGGAGGACAGGGTGGGGAGAGAGCCAGGCACCGGCACTCATTTCCTACCTGCTGACCGCAGAGGCAACGTGACCAGCCACCTCGCCTCCTAGTGCCAATACTTCCCCCCACGATGGACTGTACCTTAAACTGGGAGCCAGAGAAAGCGCCTCCGTCTTTAAGCTGCTTTCGTCAGGCAGTTTGTTGCGGCAAGAAGAAAATTAAGCAAGGACACCCCATACGCAGTGTAAGCAGAGCTCTTATATGACTCTGGGTTCTAGAAGCCCCTGCTAACTAGTCATGGCAACCTGTCTTCAGGACACCAAGTAAGTAGATAAGGAATGGTAGAAAGCAAAGAGAGGGGATTGATTCAATATGGTCGTGTGGTGAAGAGGAACAAGCAAAGGGTCCCAGTGGCCCTCAAGTCTGTCTTTGGGGTACTGGTGTTAGCTTTTATGGAGGAAGCATTGGGGCAGAGAGCAAGAACTCAAGGTGTAGTCTGTTGATGGTCTCCACTCTGGTTCTGCAAGGCAGTCCAAAGACTTCCTAAGCATTGTTGTCCCTTGAGGGGGCCAGTCTGGTTTCTACAAGATGTTCCTCCTGCTCTAGAGTGCTCCTAGCCTACCATCATGGGTGACAGCCCTTCTATGGGAGGTGGGGAGGGGAGGGGAGTGGTCCAACCTGCAAGGTTACGTTCTCTCTGGAATCTACAGTAGCTGCAAGTTTAGGTCAGTGACTTCTCTGCATCTTCAGCGCTGAAGGGGACTGAGTTACATTAGATAGGCTCTCCATGTGATGAACACGTGGACCTGCAGAGGCAAGCTGGTGGCCCAAGGGAAAAAAGTAACAGATAAGGGCAGAGATGCCAGGCTTCCATATTGCCTTTGGTTGCCTTGTGGACACAAATGAGGAGTCTTAGGGAATGTGGCTTCTGAGGGTGCCATCTCTGCAGCACCTGGGCTCTCAGGACCCGAACTGCCAGGATCACAGGACTCATAGAGAAACTCATGCAAAGCGAAGAGACTCTGCAGACATCCTTCTGCTAGCAGCATTTCCTCGGCACCCAACCCAGAGCTCCCCTGCCTCGCTGTCACTGTCCCCTCAACGTCAGCATACACAGAGCTGACACAGTGATCAGCCAAACCTCAGCCTGAGTGTGGCGGCTTGGCCACAGACTCTTCTTGTCCCCATCCCTGAACTACCTCGAAGACAGGGCTGGAGCACTCAATCCCTCTTGTCTTCCTGGTGTGGCTCAGCTGATCCCCTTGCCTACACTTCAACACTACCTTTTTCATTTGATCTGGGGGGGGGGGGGGGGGGCTGGCCACCTCTAGCTTGTTGGGACCCCAGGAACAGAAAGGCTGAGGCTCTTCATGGTGCGGCACTGTCAGCAGAAGCCGGGAGGCCCAGGCCAGCATTGCTGCGGAAGCCCGAGGGGTGTTCTGCCTAGGGAGCTCTACTAAAGTCAAGGCAGATCCCTGCCTACGCTGCAGAAAAGAATTTCAAAACAGGTAAGAGTGAAGCAAAGTGAACCGAGTTTATTAAGCAGAGATAAGGAGAGTGCACGGTTCACACTGAAGCAGGATGTTGAGAGAGAGTGACTCACCGCAAAAGAACAGCACACACCTAAGATAAGAGGGCTTTTCAGCGGAGAGAGCTGCAATTAGATGTCTTCAGAAGGGCTATGTATAGGATTCTGCCGCTGAGTTCTGTTTTTCAAAGGATCTAATTTCACAACAGGGTTTAATGATTAAGTGAAGCTTAAGTTTTAAGCAAATTTTAAAATTTCAGTAAAAATACAGAAACTGGCCAGGTCTGGTGACCCACACCTTTAAGCCAGCACTCAGGAAACAGAGGCAGGTGGATCTCTGTGAGGTGGAAGCCAGCCTGGTCGATACAGCAAGTTCTAGGTGATCCAGAACATACGGTGAGAGATGCGGTGAGACCCTGTATTTAAAAAAAAACAAAAAAAATATTTGGGGGGAGGGGGTGCTGCAAGGGCAGAAGGCAGCTTCGCAGAGACGGGAAATGAATGGGATCGAGATGCATGATGTGTAAGACACAAAGAATAAATGAAAAGAATATATATATGTATGTTTTTAATAGGAACTAGCTTACACACACACACACATACACACACACACACACACACACACACACACACACACACACACCACACAACACAACACACAAGTATCTGTAAAGGCCAGAGGAGAGGCAACTCCCTGGAGCTAGAGTTTCAGTCTGATGTGAGTGCTTGGAATTGAACTCTGATCTCCTGAAAGACCAGTACTCATTCTTTTGGTTTTTGTTTGTTTGTTTGTTTGTTTGTTTTTTAGGTTTTTCGAGACAGGGTTTCTCTGTGCAGCTTTGTGCCTTTCCCGGATCTCGCTCTGTAGACCAGGCTGGCCTCGAACTCACAAAGATCCGCCTGCCTCTGCCTCCCAAGTGCTGGGATTAAAGGCGTGCGCCACCACCGCCCGGCCACTACTCATTCTTAACCACTGAACCATGCCTCGAGGCCTCATTTTGAGGTTTTAGTTGGTTAGGGGGTGGGGGTGGGGTTGCATGTTCTCACTGTGCAGCACAGATTGACCTGGAACTCAATGTGGAGACTCACAGAGGTCTGCTTGCCTCTGCCTCTGCCTATACTGAAGATGCATGCACACCGCCATGGCCAGCTCTCTCTCATCTTAAAGGACTCCCTTCTGTAAACGGAATTGTGAGGCGATGCTATGTTCAGTTTAGGGATGAGAGGAAAGCTCTCATACAGTTAGACTCAAGACCACAGCACCGCGCCTCAAGTCAGCCCCGATCCTGTTTGGAAGCACTGCCCCTATAAGAAATCGTGACTTTATTGTCTTCAGGCCTCTGAACCCCGGATTCCAGAGTAAGGGGCTTCTTTCTCTTCCCGTGTCCCCATAATTTTTCTTGTCTTAAAAATGTTTTACTGCTGGCCGGGCGGTGGTGGCGCACGCCTTTAATCCCAGCACTCGGGAGGCAGAGCCAGGCGGATCTCTGTGAGTTCGAGGCCAGCCTGGGCTACCAAGTGAGTCCCAGGAAAGGCGCAAAGCTACACAGAGAAACCCTGTCTCGAAAAACCAAAAAAAAAAAAAAAAAAAAAAATGTTTTACTGCGCCGGGCGGTGGTGGCGCACGCCTTTAATCCCAGCACTTGGGAGGCAGAGGCAGGCGGATCTCTGTGAGTTCGAGGCCAGCCTGGGCTACCAAGTGAGTTTCAGGAGAGGCGCAAAGCTACACAGAGAAACCCTGTCTCGAAAAACAAAAAACAAAAACAAAAAAAAAATGTTTTACTGCATTTTAATTTACTTATTTTATGGAGGGCAGAGGACAGCTCTAGGGTCCCCGGCTTGGCAGTAGGCATCTTTACCCACTCTCCACCCCGTTTCCCATCTTTCTGTCCCACTCACCTAACGATGCCCCTTGCCCCAGGTTATGGGAAGCTTGAGGGAGCGGGAGAATACAATACACAAATTCCTGATGTTTACCGAATAAACCGACTCCATTTGCAGCTGTTTGTAGAAAGGTCCAAGCTTGCAGGTGCTCTCAAGCACAGTAGAAATGGTGGTGAAGGATGTCTGGGAAGAGACCCAGGAATATGTGAAGACAAAAGGAAAATTAGGGTAAAACCACCATTGGAAGAATTTTCCAGAATAGCCTTTGGAGGCTGCATGGGGAGTCTCCCTCACCATGTATCTGCTGCCGGAGAATATGAACCTTAGTCACCCTACGTGAGCATCTAGAATAACCTAGAATGACTACATGTTCTCAGAGACCTTAGATAGAATATAGATAGATAACTGATAGATAAATAGGTAAATACATACATATATACATACATATACATATACACACACAAAACTTACTCATACCCATACAAACACATAGGTAGGTAGATAAATGGATCTTGGGGCCATAAACTTGTTTTATGGACATTTTGCAAATATATAAATATATATATATGTATAATTTTCTTTTTCTTCTATCATTTACACCTACACCTGTTCTCAACTCCAGCAGAAGTTTCCCCACATAAGAATTAATTTTTATTTATGTGTATGCATGGGAGTGCCCAAGGAGTCAGAAGAGGATGTCAGATGCCCTGGAACAAGAGTCATAGATAACTGTGAGCCACCCAGATGTGGATACTAAGAGCCAAAACAAGGTCCTCTGCAAGAGCAGCAAGTACTCTTCATCCCTCAGCTGGCTCTCCAGCCCCAAGAATTCTTACTCCCTTGTAAAAACTCAGCACTGCTTGCTCAGTGTAACCTCCACCTTCTCTTCCTTCCTCAGGACACTGACTTTTAACTATCAATATCCATGTTCTCCGAAATACAGTTTCTGGTTTTTGTGATTTGCTTTGTGCTGGTGATCCAACCCACAGCTTCAAGAATACGAGGCAAACACTCCACCTACGGAACTTTATTTGCAGCCTATGTGTGCATGTCTGTATGCACATGTGAGCACCTGTGTGTGCATTTATGTGTATGTGTGTTTGTGCATGTGTGTTATTTTCTAAGATCATGCAAACAAGGTTCTCCCTGAACAGGGAGGGTACTGAAAATGGGTTTGTTTGCTGGTTTGTTTGTTTAACTTTTTAGACAGCACCTCCACTATGTAGCCCTTGCTGGCCTGAAACTCACAGCTGTAGCCAAGGACGACCAAGAACTCTTTTTTTTTTTCTTGGTTTTTCGAGACAGGGTTTCTCTGTGTAGCTTTGCGCCTTTCCTGGAACTCACTTTGGAGACTAGGCTGGCCTTGAACTCACAGAGATCTGCCTGCCTCTGCCTCCCGAGTGCTGGGATTAAAGGTGTGCGCCACCACCGCCCGACCTTGAACTCTTGATCCTCCTGCCTCCACCTCCTAAATGCTTGAATTGTAGGCTAGGCCTTCATGCCTGGCTCTCAAAACATGTGTTTTTTAAAATATGGAACACTGTGCATCTGTGTGTCATTCTTGCACGGAGGCCATGCTAATCTCTGTATCATTCCAATTTCAGTATGTGTGATGCCAAAGCAAGCACTCGAAATACATTTTCTAAAGCCCCCAAACAAAATCCTTTACCTCACGGTTTCTGAGTTTGAACTAATCCACACATTTGCTGGAAATGGGGCTAAACCGGAGCTGGCTAACACCAATGCAAACCAAGGAACAAAGACAGTTTATGGTAGAGGCGAACAGGAATGGCCACGGCTAGGAACACAGATTCAGGATATTCAAACACCATGTTTCAATGTGAAAACGGGGGCCGGATTCTACGGCCTCGCTGAAACTCCTGCATACACCAAAAGCAGCCTGTGGCCTGCCACCATAAAACTGTGGCCATGTGTGAACCAAGTGACCTCAGGCAGGGCAAGTCGGGACCTTACAGAGCTAGCCTAGGCCTGCAGGTGAGGTCAGTTGTTTCTGCACAGAAGTCAAGAGGCCGTGGGTGGAGTGTGGCAATAGATGGCACAATTGAGAGTTTGGCAAGGGTGACCAGTAAGTTTTTGGAGTTTGCATGAAAAGAGACTGTGCTTATTGTCTAATAGCAGAAGAGGCGTGGCTCATACGTGTGCAGTCAAGACGTCACGGCCTCCCTGACTCAGGGTCCAGATGTGGTACTTGTGCATGGCTTCAGCTGGCTGCACTGAAAGAGAACAGTGTTGCAATGTACACATATTTCTACTCCTGTTTGAAATATTTTGTATATTGATACAAATACAGAACTACTTATTATAATGTACATATATTTCTACTCCTATTTGAAATACTTTGTATATTGATACAAATGTAAAATTGTATTTGTCATACTGTATGTATATTTTGCCTCTGTTTAGGATATTTTGTATATTGATACATATTGTTGTCATATTGCATACTGCACTATACATTTCTACCTCTGTTTAAGGTATTTTGTGTATTGCCACAATTTTGAGGTCATTGTCCTTTTATTGTACATTTGCTTATAGACTGTTTACCTTGTTTATATGAAGCCTTAGTCCTTAGGTTATTTAGGTAGAGAAGACTTACAGATGTATAGTCACCCATGCTTGTCATTTCTATAGTTATGTTAGTTAGGTTGTCCATGTTTACAGGTACATATGTCAGATGGACAGATAATCTTCAAACACTTCACAGACCTAGAGAGTATGGCATTTAAATAACTTAGAATTCTGTTGACATGAGACACGATTGCTCCTGGCAGTACCAATCTGATCCCGAGATAATGTTGGGCTTTTAAGACACTCAGTGTGGAAGTTTGTCTTCTTCCTGGCACAAAATGGCCTGTTGGGCAAAGAACTGCCCTTGCCTCAACTGCTGACAGTATGAACGCTGTCCTTTCTGGACAAGCAGGACACAAGGAAAAGTGACTACTGAACCTTGCCAAGACAGGGTAAGATGGTCTTTCAAAATTCCTTCTTCTGAAAATGGTCTGTCAGATATTCTAGACCTGTAGCCAAACTGGATGTCCCAACAGTGCTGAAAAACTTTAGGTGACTGTCCAGGCTGCCAGCTGTCTCTGTCTATTCTTGAAATTTTTCCAAAAGTTGCTTGCGTGCATCTCCTGTTTTCTCAGGTATTATTATATTCCTTCTCAAGTCTTTGATGGGGTTGAAGACTAACAGTTACAGTTAGTTACAATCTTCTTGTAGCTTAGCTAGAACATACTAAGTTCTAGATTCAGGTTCTTCAGGATAGAACACCTTTTGGAATGATCTCAGTAACATGCCATTTACCTATGCTCCAGACTTCTCTGGATGTTAGTATGTGTCTCTTGTTTGATGTTGCTCTTGTTGGTTGTAGTTGCATTTGTTTGTGTTATTACCCTTTACTTCTCCTTGATAATCGTTCCTATTGTATATAGTTTTGTGTTAGGTTAGAATTTTCTTATTTAGACAAAGTGGGGAGATGTAGTGGGTAGCTGTTTGAGCCATACCCTGAAGCATCACCCCTAGTGAGGCAGCTGTAGCTGTTACACCTGCCTATGACCTTGAGGTACTTACCCCTGAGGTATGGCCACTGGAAGACCCTTAAGACCTGGGATGCACGTATGCATCTCTCTTTTGGTTACTTTGTGGTTTGGATGCTGAGATCTTGGACCAAGCCGTTCAGTGTGGGACATAGCTCAGCTTTCCAGGACCTTACAATAAATCTCCTGTGGTTGTGAGTTAACCCTCAAATAAATTCCTTTGATCATTAAGCTGATTCTGTGGGTTGTTAGAGATTTAATCACATTAGAACAGGATTAACTGAAGCACCGGGTGTCGCCTCCCACACAATTTGTTATAGTTAATAGTTTGAGAACAGCCTTTTTTGGTCCCTCTAATTAGATAGTAAATCATCGGGTTCAGCAGGTCCTCCTCTATTATTTCCTAGGCTAGTGTCCTGATATGATCAGCAGGGTCCCCTATCAGGCACAACAATGAGCCTTGCCAGGCTGTAACTGGGTTAGAGCAGACATCTATCTCATCAGTCTATGAGTGTCCTGAAAATCAGATAGAGGATTTCCTCATGCATGCAGTGGGTTATTAGGATGGCAGATCTGTCTAACCACAGCAAGTCCTTTGAATTCCTTAACAAAGGTGGAGAAACGCTGGCTTAAAAAGGGGGGGACAAACCCGTTTCCTAGTTTGGACTGTATGTGGGGTGTGTATCTGGATGATGCCAAGGCCCTCATTAGCTACCTCACGAAGGGAAAGAAAATCTCTATATCTCTGTCTCATCTGTCTCTCTCTCTCTCTCTCTGTCTCTCTCTCTCTGTCTCTCTGTCTCTGTCTCTCTCTCTCTCTGTCTCTTTCTCTCTCTCTCTCTCTCTCTCTCTCTCTCTCTCACACACACACACACACACACACACACACACACACACACACACAGAGAGAGCTCATGCTGGCCTTGAACTCACTGTGTATCCGGGAATGTATTTGAATTTAGAAGGATTTTGAATTTCTCCACCACCTTGCCTTCCCCTCTCAGGTGCTAGGATTACAAGCGTGTGCCACCATTCCCTATTTTTCCAGTGCTTGGGATCAAACCCAGGACTTCACGCATGTTAAACAAGCACTCTGCCAGTTGAGCTACATCCCCAGCCCAGGCAGATTGTTTCTGAAGGCACCAGGAGTGGTGTTTGGTTGTGCCTGGACTTCTTACGCAAGAAATTCCCAAGTGCTGCCCCCACCACAACCGCCAGATGGGAAGACCCCATTGCCAAACACAACACACTTTGGTTGCAGGACATAAAGAAATTGAGCTGGATCTGAAATTTCCTCCCTACTGGTTAGCTTTCATAATGCCAAAAAGTACTCTGCAGGCTGCTGGAAGAGAAATATCATCAATGGTTTACCCAGCAGTAGACCCTGCATGCTACAGTGCTAACCCGCCAGGTAAGACGTGTCGACTGGAGAACAGTGTCATGACTGTTATGGGGCTAGACAACGGACTTCTGATTAGATTCCAGGACTGTTCCACAGGCCGAACTCATGCCTAGTTCTGTGAGCCTGGCCAAAAGCCCATAGTCAGGAAGGTCATAGGTCACTGGGGGAACCTACTAATGTTGTTTTACTAAATGAATGTGCTGTCAAACTGCCTTCTAAATCTTTGTTTATACCTTTAGATTAGTGCTACTCCCAATCTTGGTGTGAGAAGCTTCTTTTTCCAGCGGGGACCAGTCAATGCAGAGACTCTTAATTGGTCAAAATGCTGAGAATAAGCGAATGTTGAGTACGGGACGTCTATCTCCATCCTCACAAGGCCCAGGCAATATAAAGGAGTCGGGGGCAGATAGCATGTAAGAGCCAGAGGATGGGAGGAGCACTAGAGAGAGTTGCCTTCCGGACATGATGTGGTTACTGCACTCATGAGCTGGCCCTCACAAGCAGCACAAGCTGCACAAGACCAAACCAGTCACTAATTCCAGCAAGGATGCCGGAGAGGCCCCCAAGGCCCCACCTAGCTGGAGAGGTATCTGCATTTGATGGCTGCTGGGGAGAGGGAGTTATTTCCTTTAGAGATGTGGTCCCTGGTAAGTTTCCCATGAGTGTGCAGGCAGTACTAATGAAATTAGTGGAAGGAAGGGAGGAGGAGAAGACGAGGAGGAGGAGACCGAAGATTGTAGGAGCAGGTGTTGGGGGTGTCCAAAGGAAATGGAGTTGGAATGGCTGTAATAAAGATGTATTTATATGTATGTATTATCAAAAATATTTTTAAAAAGAAATGTGTGCAGGCATAGTGGCTCATGCCTTTAATCCCAGCACTCAGGAGGCAGAAGCAGGTGGATCTCTGTGGGTTCAAGGCCAGCCTCATTTGCACAGCCAGTTTCAGACCACCCAGGGCTACATAGTGAAACTCTGTCTTAAAGAAAGAAAGGAAAGAAGGAAGGAAGAAAGGAAGGAAGGAAGGAAAAACCAAGCCAAAACAACAACAACAACAAAAAACAAGTAGCCATTGGCCAGGAGAGGAAGGGCATTGAAACAGATTTCCAGCAACAGGTGCTTTGGAAGGCTCCAGAAAGTTTTCAAACATGGCAGTGTTGAGCTGACATGTAAAGTGAGATTTGCTGTCTACCACCACAGGCAGAGAGTGGGAAGTGTCCTGCACTCTACGGGCTGTCTGGCTGAGCTTGCACAGAACAAAATTTCCTGTCTAAGTCTGGCTATCCGCAAGCTGCCTCAGAACCCCGCCTAGTCGTCTCTGCTCCAGATACCAGCCCCCGTGGCTGCAGCGCTAAAGGGGAAGATGACAGCTGGGACTTTGGCACTGGGGCTGGGTTTTACATGAATGCCACTGAAGATCCCTGGAAAACTAAGAACGGAATGTTCTCTTATGTAACAGAGGAGCTTCCACAACTCACAGATGCCAATTTCCCAGCGGATCCACACAGGATGTCTATTTTGGTCACTCCATGGGAGGCCACAAAAAATTCCTGGAAAATACAAATCTGTGTCAGCATTTGCTCCAGTCTGCAACCCAGTGCTGTGTCCTTGGAGCAAAAAAGCATGCGAAGTGACCTGTCTCGTGTCCCATCTGGGTTCCCAGGTTGACACATTAATTGATCGAGGAAAAGATGATGAATTTCTTCCAAATGGGCAGTTACTCCCTGATAACCTCAGAGCTGCCCGCACAGGAAAGAAAATCCCTGTTGTTTTTAGGATACAAGTGATGAAGGCTTCATCACAGCCTTCATCACTACCCACCACATCAGGCATCATGCAAAATATGAAAAAGCTCCATACAAGTGAATATCATCAGGATCATGAAAGTTGAAATAAACAGAATTGCTAAATAGAGAAAAAGAAAAGTTGGTCACGGAGGTAACTGCAATCCCAGTGCTTCGAGGCAGAGACAGGTAGGTCCCTGGGGCTTTCTAGTTAGTCAGCCCAGCCTATGAGACCGTGTGTGTGTGTGCGTGTGTGTGTGTGTGTGTGTGTGTGTGTGTGTGTGTGTGTGTGTGTGTGTGGTGGGTGGGGGCGATAAAGGAAGACATCAGACAGCCTCCAGACTCCATACACATGTCCATGGGGGCATGTACCCCCACAAGAACACTCCACAAACCAGGAATGTAAGGGTAAAGGGTATGTATGTCCTCATCCTAATAAAGAGCATCTGGGAAATAAACAAACAGAAAGACTCCATGTTTAATGGTAAAATACTCAACGCTTGCTCCTAAAGAGATGGAACAAGGCAAGAACGTCTGTTCGTGGCTTCTATTACATTGTGCTGAGGCGTCTAGCCAGGGAAGTCAGACAAGAGAATCTAAGGCCATCTGGGTCGATGGAGAGAGGTACAGCATGGAGACGGGCTGTGCTCTGCTCCCGCTCCTACCACGTGACCGAGCAGTAGCTTCCACACTGCGCCTTGCCTGTACTGACTCCATGTTAGAAAGAATCAGTTCATTCCATCTTCAGAGCAAATGTTGAGGCTGGTAAAACAGCCACCAGCTGTCCAGCACAACCTGTGAGGTCCAGTCTGAAACACAACTTATGCATGTGAACAAAATATCAAAGTAAATGAAAAACACATGCACACATGTGTGTATCAAAACCACATCACGGCCTGGAGTGGTGGTGCATGCCTTTAATCCCAGCACTCCAGAGCAGCCATGGCTACACAGAGAAACCCTGTCTGGGGAAAAAAAGAAACAACAACAAAACATATAATGAGGTGGGGAGATGGCTCAGCGGGCAGTGTTTGTTGACTAAGCTTGAGGATCTGAGTTCAAGTCCCCCAAACCAATGCATGGGGCTGGAGAAATAGGTCAGCAGTTGAGGGCACTTGTCCTTGCAGAGGACCCAGTGTGGGTCACAGCTCATGTCTGTAACCTCGGTATTCAGGAAGCTGAACCAAGAGGATTACAAGTCCAGGGCCAGCGTTGGAGGGGACTCAGTGGCTAAGAGCACTGGCTGCTCTTGCAAGGGACCTAGGTGTCAACTCCCAGCATCTACATAGAGGCTCACAATCATCCCTAACTCCAGTTTCAAGTGATCCAATGCCCTCTTCTGACCATGCCAGCAAATGGTACACATACATATATGTAGGCAAAACATTCATACATGTAACATAAAAAATTAATTAATTAAAAAAAAACTAGGCCGGGCGGTGGTGGCGCACGCCTTTAATCCCAGCACTCGGGAGGCAGAGCCAGGCGGATCTCTGTGAGTTCGAGGCCAGCCTGGTCTACAGAGTGAGTTCCAGGAGAGGCGCAAAGCTACACAGAGAAACCCTGTCTCGAAAAACCAAAAAAAAAAAAAAAAAACTAAAACATGTTCAGGACCAACCTGGTTTCCATAGTGAGATATTGTCTCAAAAATTAAAAAACAAAAAACAGGCAATACTGCTAGATAAAGTGGGTCTGGTTTATTAATTTATTGTTATCTAATAAATTGACATGAATGATGCAAATATGTCTATGTGTGGTTGACAAAGCTCACTCACAAAAAAAAAATCAAGTCTTTTATTCACAGATAACATGTTTCCACACATAGAGAATTCAAAGGAATTCACTGGAAAAAATCAATCAAAATTAAGGAATAGTTAATGCCATAACCCTCTGTTCACAACGAAGATTCATGTATCAAAATTAATCAGTGGCTGGAATGAAGCCACCAACTGTGTTTTTATTGAGTTAAGTAAACTGCTCTACAGGATTCTTTTTATAATGAAATCTTTAGCTTTGTATCTTAACATAGTGAGATCCTATAAGAAAGAGGAGCAATACATAACAATCTCAGTGGGTTAAAGACCTATGTGTAAGACCTGAGATAATTAAATTCCTATAAGAATGCAAAGGGTGGTGGACAGCACAGTGGTTTATGCCTGTAATTCCAACACTCCAGAGACAGAGGCAGGAGGATCACTGCAAGTTCGAGGCCTACTTGGTCTATATAGTAAGGCCAGGCCAGGCTGATCAGGAATGGAAACAAGATAAAACAAAACACATTGGGGAAAGCTTTGTAGAACTTGATCTGATGATTTATTTTATACAGCAAACATTGTTTTATATAAAAACCAGGGACAGCAAAAGCAAAAAAGACCAATAGGACTTCATCAAGCTATTCATATACACTAAAGGGTCTGATCCACAGAGCTCTACCAAATGGGACAGGGGTTAATATCTAGAACATACAAAGATTTCCTTCTGCTGAGTAACAACAAAAACAACCTAGTTTCAAATGTACAGGGGGACCCAGGGTTGTATCTCAGTGGTAGAGCACCTGTCTACCATATATGGGGCCCTGGATTCAACCCCAGCACCACAAAATATGTGCAGAGAACTCATAGGACACTTTTCCCAAAATGTTATGCAGACGCTCTACATGCACCTTAAATCACTGACCTCAGAGAAATGCAAATCCAAATGGCGAGTGTCTAGTCTGGAGCTACATTAGGATGGCTACTGTCCAAAAGAGCAAGCACATGCACACAAACAACAAATAACAGCTGGCTTGTGACACAGGGAAGCTGGATTTCTTGAGTATTGGTGAGATTGTATGCAAAGCAAATAAGGAAACTTCTTTAAAAAAAATCCATTGAACTGAAGAGCTGAAAGCTGGGTCTCAAAGGGTGTTTGTATTCCTGCATTCATAGCAGTGTATATGTAATGGCCAAAGGTGAGAACATGTGCCAATCAATGGATGGATAGGTAATCAAAACGAGGTATGCAAGGTCTAAACCAACAACCAGGGAGCGAGCCTGCATGGGATGGACCTAGGCCCATTCACATATATGTGAGAGTTGTGTAGCTTGGCCTAGATTCGGAGCAGGAGCTGTCCTCAGTGCTTTGACTGGCTCTGGAGAACCCATCCCTCATGCTGGATTGCCTTGTCCAGTCTGAATACAGTGGGAGATGCTGTGGGATATCTGTACACTGTGTGAAGATATAGTGTTGTGATTGGCTTAATAAAGAGCTGAATGGCCAATAGCTAGGCAAGAGGTATAAGCAGGACTTCCAGGCAAGGAGAGAGGAAGTAGGAGATAAATCTAGGTGCGAGAGAGACACATAGAATGGGATAGAGGTGAAAGCTTGTGGTAGAACATTGATTAATAAAAATATGGGTTAATTTAAGTTATAAGAGCTAGTTAAAAACAAGCCTAAGCTAAAGGCTGAGCTTTCATAATTAATAATAAGTCTCTGTGTTGTTATTTGGGAACTGGCTGGCTGGACAGAGAAAGACTCGGTACAGGGAGGTTCTTGATATTATGGCAGCTTGATATGCCATAATTTGCTGAAGCCCATGGGAGGCCTGCCCCTTTCTGAGTGATTACAGAGAAGAAGTGGATGGGGGCAGCTGGGGGGGTTGCAGAGGGAAGGGGAGGGATGCAAAATAAATAAATTTTAAAAAGCCATGGTGTATGCACAGAGGAATATTCTTCAGCCTTCCAAAGGAGGGAAACCCTAACATATGCTACTCAATAAACAAACACAAGGACAGTAAGCCAAGTGAAGCAAGCTCATCTGAAAAACACTCCATCTCCACGCAGTGTCCAGAGTTGTCAAATTCAAACACAGGGTGGGAAGCATAAGCTCAGTTGGTCGAGTGCTCACCTTGCATGCGTAAAGCCTGTGTTCAGTCTCTAGTACCACATGAGCTGGGCACAGTGGCACAGGAGGATCGAAGCTCAAAGTCATCTTCAGCTACATATCAAGTTTGAGGATAGCCTGGGCTACATGGGAGTTTACTTTAAAAAAGTGTGTGTGTGTGTGTGTGTGTGTGTGTGTGTGTGTGTGTGTGTGTGTGTGTTTTGTAGAAACTGAACTGGTAGAGCAATCCCCAGCACTTGAGAAACAAAAGCACCCACACACACACAAATTCACAGAAGCAGGAAGAATGATAGCTATCAGAGGCTGGAGAAGGAATAGAGAAGAGTTTAATGGGTACAGAGTGTCAGCTTGGCAAGATAAAAACGTCCTGGGATCTATTCCACAATGTGAATGTACTCAGAACCTCAGACCTGGCCACATCAAAGCAGTTAAGATGATAAACTTTATGTTCATTGGGGTTTGCGGTGTGGGGTTTATGCTGCACAAGCTCTCTAGCACGTCTGTTACGCTTTATTTACCACAAGGGGAAAATGGTGTTCTCCAAGAAAAAAGGTTTAGTTCAGCTTGTGACCCAGCTGTGCAAATGCTGTTCCCTGAGATAACATCAAACCTCCCATGCAGAAAAGTGCTTTATCTGTGTTTCTTGTTTTATATAAACAAACATAATATACTTAAAAGACATGTGAGGGGCTGCAGATACGGCTCAGTGGTTAATGGACTTGCTATGAAATCCTGAGGACCAGAGTTCAGATCTCAGCATAAATCTAACAAAGCCAGGTGTCTTCTGCACACCTGTAACCCCTATTCTGAGGCAGGCAGAGACAGAAGGATCATTGGAGCTTTCTGGCTGCCAGCCTGGCCAAGAAAATGTGAACTTCACATTCAAGGAGAGACCCTGCCTCAAAGGGAGAGACAGTGTTGGGGGAAGAAACCTAACTCTCTCTTCTGGCCACTGTAACATCCACACACTGTGTGTACACTTAAACACACACACAAAATAAAGATACAAATATTTTTTAAAGATACAACTTAGGGTTTGGAGAGATGGCTCAGTGTTTAAGAGCATCTGCTCTTCTCAAAAAGAGCTTGATTCCCAGCACTCACATCAGGTAGCTGATGAGCACCTATAACTCCAGCTCCAGGGAATCTAATGCCTTCTGGACTCCAAGGGCACCCGCACACACATGGAAGGCACACAGAGGCACACACATACGCATATAAACCATGCATAATTAAAATTTTATAAATATTTTAAAAACAAAGAAAAGTAGACTAAACGAGTAGGCTTTGGTTTCCAGTTCACTGGCACAAATAATAACGGCCCTTGAGGAGATAACAGCTGGGGATCTCCGACATTCCAGCTTTCCACAAACAGAAGTTCTAGGCAGCCAGTCATCCTTGCTGAATGTTTAACGTGTGTATAGCTTTTTTTTTCTGGGAACTTCTGTTCACAACGGTCCACTTCCTTCAGCCACTCTAAACCCAGATTCATCTGACACCAGTCACCTCCACCAGGCTGCTTCCACCTCATCCCAGTGACAAAGATTTGTACCTGAGAGGCCCTGGTGGCCAAGTTAATGCCATGTCTATCCTGACCCTAAGATTAGTCCCTGGGCTCTGAGGATCGCAGCAACATGGACCATTCGGAATGCACAGGCCCTGGCCAAGGTGGAGCTGATGCTTCTGCCCTGGCCATCAAAGCCCTCAAGGACCCACCAAGAGGCAGAAAGAAACAAAACAACACACGACACAGCAGAATATCACTGCTGATGGCACCGTCTGCATTACTTGGCAGATGTGGCACTAGTCTCCAGCCGAAGGACTCTCTGGAGCTTTAATCGAGGTCCTGAGGACCGTCCAGTCTGTGGGGGCCGTGTCTGACAGTCACACCACATGAGACACCGAAGGTGTCATCAGCGGCACAGTGGGATGCCTAGAGAAACACAGGCGAGCCAGACATGGTGGGCACACACCTGCAACCCCACAAAAACCAGGGTGGCACTGCACACCCATAAACTGCAGGGCTCAGGAAGTGGAGGCAGGGGATTAGGAGTCCAGGGGTCATCTTTGGCTACATTACCAAATTGGAGACCAGTCTGGGCTACATGAGTCCCTGTCTGTAAGTCAAAAAGCAAAGCAGATCTCATCACTTTCTTAAGGAGGCCCTTCCCTAGCCTCCCCTGGGGTTAAGTGTAAATGGGATGAGAGGCCACAGAGGCAGACACCACACCATCCTGGGCCCTGAGGCCTCCCTCACTGTCGTCCACTCTTTCTATCCCCTGCCAGGCAGCTGGTGGTGACCTAGGAGGCCTGTGAGCCTCCGACCAAGCAGAGGGAGGAGCCTGGGTCCTTGAAGGACTTCAGGGACCAGAGCCTCTGACCAAAGCCAATCTACACTTCACGGTAACACAAGTAAAATGAAACATGTATGTGCAAAGCCAGGACCCCAAAGCTCTTAGTATAGTAGATGGAGAATAGCAGTGATCATCCTGGAGGTGATCGTACAGGTCCCACTGCCCTTTCAACCTGTCACGATTGTATCCTCTGTCTGTCTGTCTGTCTGTCTCTCTCTCTCTCTCTCTCTGTCTCTCTCTCTCTCTCTCTCTCTCTCTCACACACACACACACACACACACACACACACACTTGTGCCACCAGACTTAGTTTACGTGGTACCAGGGATCAAACCCAAGGCCTCAAGCATGCTAGGCAAGCGGTCTACCAACTGAGCTACGTCACTAGTCCCTTGGTTGAATTTGTGTTGTGTTTGGTTGGCTTGGTGTTTCAGGGTGAACCCAGGGCCCTGTGTGTGCTAAGCACGAGCTTTACCTCCCAGCTCTACCTTCAGTCCTTAGCTAATTTTTACAACACACACCCATTAGCAGATAAATTAGTTAAAGCTATTACAAGAACATTCCAGTCACACTCTGCTAAACTTCTGTTTTTCATTGTTTTAAATGGCAATCTTTAACAGTTTTTTTTTAGATTGAAATATCTTTATTTTAGGTTGTTTTGCCTGTATGTCTGTATGTGTACATCTGTGCACCAAATGTGTGCAATGTTCACAGAGGCCAGAAAAGGGCATCAGATCCACGGAACTGAAGTTACAGCTGTTCTAAGGTACCATGTAGGTGCTGGGAATCAAACCCAGACTCTCAGGAAGAGCAGCCGGTTCTCTTAACCACTGAGCCGCTCCAGCCCCTTAAATGGCAGTCTTGGGTACTATGACTTACACATAAATATTTAATATATACATTTAGCCAGGTATAATGGTGTATTCCCTTAATCCCAGCACTCGGAAGGCACAGGCAGGTGCAGGTGGATCTCTATGAGTCCCTGGCCATTCTGGGCATTAATGAGTTCCAGAGGCAGGATTTTCAACAGGGTTGGATGTCTGGGAGTCAGTGGTCTTCATACAGGACTGGTTGAGAGGCAAAATGGAAGTCAATAGATCCAAGGCTGAGGATATAATTCATGAGCTGGGAATACAGATCAGCTGATAGAGTGCTTGCGTAGCATGCACAAAACCCTGGGTTCAATCCCCAGCAGCACATTAACTAGGCATGGCGGTGTCTACCTGTAATCCCAGCTGTCAGGGTAAGGGCAGGAAAATCAGAAGTTCAAGGCCAGCTTTGGCTGCAAAATGACTTTGAAGCCAGCCTGGACTTAACATTGTCTTAATAACAATAACAGTAATAATAAAGGATAACAACAAAACGTCTCCCTCTGTAACCCCGTCTAGTCTGGAACTTGCTATGTAGACCAAGCTGGCCTCAGTCTGAAGTTTGAGCCAAGTCTCTGGGCTCGTGATCTTTGGTCACACATTTTCGGTTAATCCTCACTGTGGCAACTGTTTGTCACAGGGACAGGCCTTGAAGCCAACAGAAGCTGTAGGATCCCTGAGCCACTTCCAGGGTGTCACTTACCATCACATGTCCAACTCCCTGCTCTCATCTTGGGACGAGCTCCCACCCCGCCCAGCCTGTGAGCACTGAAGTACCTCCCAGGAGCCTCACTGGGAAAGGCTATGGCAGGGATCAGATAAGGGGGTCCTGATGGCTGGGGGACAGTAGTCCTACTGTCCTCTCCTCGACTCCAACAGGGCCTTGCTCTGCATCAAGCTGTAGCTTTTTCTCTCTAGGGCCCAGCCAGGTGGGGACATAGCCTCAGAGGACCATGTGCCCTGGACTCAGCTGAGCCCATCTCATGGGGGGGGGGGGGGGCGGTGGTGGCTAAGGGGCATGGGTATCTGCTTCTGGATAAAGTAACCTGAGAGCTGCAGGCGGGGGGTGGGGGGGGGACGGACACACGGACAGAAATCTCAGTCTCGGTCCCCGCCTCAGCCTCACAGGGCACCGTACTATCTCATTTTGTCTAAACACTCTTGTCACTAGCACCAACCAGTCTATAGAATCAGGATTTTTTTTTAATTTTATTTTATTTTACCATATAATTTAATTCTACATATCAACCACGGATTCCCTTGTTCTCCCCCCTCCTCCCCAGCCCACCCCCCATTCTCATCTCCTCCAGGGCAAAGACTCCCCCTGAGGATTGAGATCAACCTGGTAGACTCAGTCCAGGCAGGTCCAGTCCCCTCCTCCCAGGCCGAGCCAAGCGACCCTGCATAGGCCCCAGGTTTCAAACAGCCGACTCATGCAATGAGCACAGGACCTGGTCCCACTGCCTGGATGCCTCCCAAACAGATCAAGCCAATCAACTGTCTCACCCATTCAGAGGGCCTGATCCAGTTGGGGGCTCCTCAGCCATTGGTTCATAGTTCATGTGTTTCCATTCATTTGGCTATTTGTCCCTGTGCTTTATCCAACCTTGGTCTCAACAATTCTCGCTCAAGGAGGGAGTGGGAGTTAGGTAACCCCAGGAGCACCCTGGGTGTGCCCTTCCGGCACTCACCCTGCATCAAGAACCAGGCAGGAAGCTCGAGAGGAGAGCATTGCGTAAGGATTGAGGATTGAGAAGCCTGGGGTGGGGCTGGAGAGGTTCACTCTGACCCCACTCACAGCCCTGCCTCAACATCCCTCGCACAGAGAGCTGGGATTAAGCAAGACCTCTTGAAGATGAGCAGAGGGACAGAGGGAGCTGGGGAAGAGGAAAGGAATAGGAACCAAGAGCAGCCAGCACAGGGGAGGTGACAGGCGTGACCCTGCTGAGAAGACCTGGGATCAAACACCTGGAGGGCTCTCAAGACACAGGCAAACACTGAGGTCAGCTTGCTCCCATGGAGTCCGGCCCCCGGGGCCTCTCCCCCACTATAAGAGCCTCTGCCTCAAGTAGGGTGCCAAGGAGTAGGCAGCCATGGCCAAGTCACATCTGCTGCAGTGGCTGCTGCTGCTGCTGCCCACACTCTGCAGCCCAGGTGCAGGTGAGTCTCCCAGGCCCCCCGCCCCCACACACCCAGAGGCATCTCCACCACTTACTGAGCCAGCTCTGTGCCCAGAATGACCCCAGCCTGCACATATTCCTGAATTTAAAGACAAGTTAGTCACGGTCCAGAGAGGCCCTAGGCGCTCGTTCAAGGTCAGCTGGTAGATACTGAGGCAGGAGGACTCAGAGATGATTGACATAAGTGATGGCCACTCGTTTGCAATGAACCTGGGTTGGGGGTGGGCTGAAGGCAGGGTGCCAAGTGTATCCTGGATCCTGATGAAGGCCGCTCTGACCCCAACTGTAGCCGCCGGGTCGGCATCATCCCTGGATTGTGCACAGGGCCCTAAAGTCTGGTGCCAAAATCTGGAGCAAGCAGTGCAGTGCAGAGCCCTGGGGCACTGCCTACAGGAAGTCTGGGGACACGCAGGACCTGTGAGTAACACCCAAGGGTGCACGAGGGCTTTGGAAAGAAGGAATTGGGGTGGGTTCTGAACGGGCATAAGTGGGCTTCCCACAGAGACCGGGGTGGCATGGAGGATGGACGGTGTAGTATGACATAAAATGATGAGTAGATTGAACGGAATGAAATGGATGTGATGACACAAATGGGGTGAATGGGATGGACCTGTCAGCCTGTGTCTGAGAAAGCTGCGCTCCCTGGAGCTAGGAGCACGCCCCAACTCATTTGCCCCACTTGAGACCCTTTTTCCAGAATGACCTGTGTCAAGAATGTGAGGATATTGTCCACCTCCTCGTAAAGATGACCAAGGAAGACGTTTTCCAGGTAATGGGAACCAGATCCTGGAGGAAGTTTAGGGAACAAGGGATGAGGGGCAGAGAGTGGAAAAGGAGCAAGCTCCCCAGAAGGCTATTTCCAGGCCGAGGTGAGGCCTTCACACTCATCCAGCCACCCAAGAGTAGGTTCATAAAACTGAGCTTAGGGGGTAGAAAGATGGTTCAGTGGCTAAGAGCACATCGTGTTCTGGAAGACCTGAGTTCGGTTCCCAGCACCCACATCAGACAGCTTACAGCTACTTGTAACTCCAGGATGAGCACACGCACTCATACGCACTCATACACACTCACCCACACATATCCAGTGTGCTCTGGTGGAGGCCTTGCATCAGGGGACTCTGGTGGGGGCAGACCTCAGAAAGGCCAAGCTAACCGTCCCTTCTCTGCCCTCCCAGGACACAATCCGGAAGTTCTTGGAGCAGGAGTGTGAGGTCCTTCCCTTGAAGCTGCTTGTGCCCCGATGTCGCCAAGTGCTCGATGTCTACCTGCCCCTGGTTGTCGACTACTTCCAGAGCCAGATAGTGAGGGCCCCGACCTGCCTGCCACACCCACCACACAGTTCATGTGCTTAAGTGGCCACTTTCCTGTAAAAGTGGCCCCAACACACACACACACACACACACACACACACACACACACACACACACACACACACATACACACACACATACACAGAGAGAGAGAGAGAGAGAGAGAGAGAGACCATTCAACCAGACACATACACAGCACCCACACATATACATGAACACCCATATCCATACCGACCCACACACATACACCACTCAATCAGATACACACATGGAATCACACACACACACACACACCACTGTAGCCATAGGAAACTCAGTTCCTTCATCCAGACACCCAGATCAGAGCGTACCTGTTCAATAACATACTACAGACATTCAGGCACACCCTCCATCCCCTCTCTCTCACACCCACATTCTTATTTATTGTCATACAATTTGCTCACGTGCATTCACACATTCCCAGATACCTGCCCCGAGGCCCTACACCACCCCATCTCTGTCTTTGCCCCTTCTCTGGAATCCTAAGATGGAGCACCCCACCCAGCCTGCTCCCCATAAATCGAGGCTCAAAGACTGTGACAGTCCTTGTCCCTGAGCAGAGTCGGGCAGCGAGGGGTTCCCTCCTGATCCTAACAGCCCTTACCTTTCTGTGTCCTAGAACCCAAAGGCCATCTGCCATCATGTGGGGCTGTGCCCACTGGCACAGGCTAAGCCAGAACAGAAACCAGGGATGCAGGATGCTATTCCAGACCCTCTGCTGAACAAGCTGGTCCTCTCCGCCATGCCAGGGGCCCTCTTGGCTAGGCCTGGGCCTCACACACAGGTAAGCCAGCCCTCCCCACCTCCCCCGCCAACAGCGCTTATGGGGAATCCAGAAGGCTAAAGTGGCCACTGAGACACATGAGCACCCAGAGGGGTAGAGCTGGGAAGAGACGAAAACCACCAGGCAGAGCTTGAACTAGGAGGCAGAGAAGCAAAGAGAGATAGGCAGGGCTCGGAAGGCACCTCCCAGCCTTAACCCACCTCACCACTTCCTTCCTCAGGAGCTCTCTGAACAGCAGCTCCCCATCCCTCTGCCCTTCTGCTGGCTCTGCAGGACTCTGATCAAGCGGGTCCAAGCCGTGATTCCCAAGGTAAGGCCTCAGTGTCCAGAACCACATAGAGCTCGGGAGGGCCTCCAGTAGCTGTACCTTCCCCCACCTCAACACACCAAGAAGGCTGTGAGGAGTTAAGACACCCATGCCTGGTCCCTACCCAAGGAACCTTGAGGCTCAGGTATGGGAGAATTGGTCAGGGCCAGCCTCCTCTTCCAGTAGCTCACCATCTGAAGGCTGAGAAAGGCCTGGTTGTCACTGTGGGGGAAAATGCATTAATTTCTCAAAAACAGAGTGTCCACCAAAATATCACCATCCCTTCTGTCCTCCGAACGCATAGTGGCTTCTCCCAAAGGCCTCATCAGCGCAGGGTTGTCCTGCCCACAAATGGTCACGCTCTATCAACACTGCCCAAATGGGGACCTGCAGGCAATGTCACTCATTAAGACCCACAGCAGGGCACACATTTCAGCCTTTCTGAAGCTTGCGTTGTGGAAGGAACGTGCAGACTATAGACCCTGCAGAGCTGAGGGTTCACACGGATGAAATGATGGGAATTAGACAGGTAAGCCAGGGAGAGGTAACAAGCCAAAATCTGGGAGGAAACAAGGCCCTCAGGAGCTAAGGGCATCCATCAAGTAGAAATGAGCTCAGGGGGCTAGGAAGACGGCCCAGTGAGTAAAGTACTTGCTGAACCTGAGTTCAGATCCTCAGAACCCATATAAAAAGTTAGGGGTAGCAGTGCACACTTGTAACCCTACGCACCAGGGAGGCAGAAATAGGCCAATCGCTGACACTTGCTGGCCAGTCAGCCTAGCCAAATGGATGAGCTCCAGATTTAGTGAGAGACCTTGCCTCAAAATACAAGGTGGAGGGGCTGGAGATACTGCTCAGCAGTTAAGAGCTTTTCCAGAGGACTGAGCTGGGTTCCCAGCACCCCTGTCAGGCTTCAACCATCTGTAACTCCTGCTCTGGGGAATCCAATACCCTTCTGGCACCATGGGTACCTGCACATATGTGCAGATATGCACACATATACATGAATAAAAATAAACCTTAAACAATGATAAGGTGGGAGTGACTAAGGAAGACACTACATTGACCTCTAGCCTCCATATATCTGCACACACAAGCGTACATATACATGAACACACACACATACACTTGCAAAAACAAACAAAACCCCAGTCACATCAGCCTGAACATCACTGGCTGAAGACCGAATCAAGGACCCAAAGCATGAGCAAAACCATCAGGAGACAAGGTGTGGACAGGTGGAGACGGCATCAGAAGAGACGAGAGGGAACAGCCAGCAAAGTGGGGCCGGTGGTATGCTGCCAGGGAATCCCAGAGAGGAAGAGTGTTTGATTGATCAGAAAACTGCTGGACCACCAGGCAGGATGACAGCTGGACAGGGGGTGCAGGAGTGAAGTGTTCCAGAAAGGGGAGCAGGCACAGTGAGGCTTCCTAAGGTCAGAAGGCATCATCCTCTCCAGCCAGCAGGGACCAGAGAGAGGGTACAGCCAGGGGAGGCATGGGTGGAGGTATCACAGAGGTGGAGTCATTTCACCAGTGAACAGCTTGGTCACTGACTATGATGACTGTTGGCCTGTGTCACCATAACAGGAGGAGAGCCATGTGTGGGTCGATCACAGGTGGGTGCCTTAAGTGAAGGGCCCCATTTCTGACGTGCCGCACTCCAGGGGTGTCCGTACTCTGAACCCTCTTCCTTCCTCAGCCTCCTGGCACTAGGGCCAGCTTGTCACATGTAAAGGAAAAAGTCACAGGTCCGTGACCTCTGTGATCCTTCAGCTTCGAGGTAGTTTGGAAGTGAGATGGGAGAAGTGTTGGCTTTCCCAGGGGTTCGCATAGCCAAGGGTCTGTCAGCTTTGACAGCCCACAGAAGGAACTGACAGTCTTTGTGATGGATGACCATGGGGAAGTAGGGTGGCCCTGGGTCAGGAAACGGGCTTCGAGTTCTAGCTTCGGGTCAGGCTGTGAGAAGCCGTGGCCTTGTTGCCCCCTTTCAAGTGACTCTAAAGCCTTTGGAGTCAGATCTGGGTCTGGAGTCAACCGCTGACTCTCTCCCGGAGACTCCAGGTGCACCCCAGGTCCCCTGCTGTCTTGGATGCTCAGTGGCCGTGGACAGCTCTCCTTCCTAGGAGGGAGAGAGGGGTGTGCCTGGGGTGTCCACTCCTACGGGTACAAACAAGAGCCTGTCAGAGGAAGGTCCCATGCTGTCCTTTCTCCACCTCCACCCCAGGGTGTGCTGGCCGTGGCTGTGGCCCAGGCGTGCCACGTGGTACCCCTGGTGGTGGGTGGCATCTGCCAGTGCCTGGCCGAGCGTTATACAGTCCTCCTGCTAGATGCACTGCTGGGCCGGGTGGTACCCCAGCTCGTCTGCGGCCTCGTCCTCCGATGTTCCAGTGAGGACGCCACTGGCCCAGGTAAGTCTGCTGTCACCTCCCCCACTGTCCTCCTTCCTTGGTCCTCTTCCTGGCTTATGTCACTGCGGGGCACACAGGGGGAAGGAGGGAACACGGACAAGGTGGGGGACAGGAACCAACACTATTTTCGACTACGTATTATTTTGTATGGGTAGGGGTGTTTTGCCAGCATCTCCATCTATATACCATGTGTGTGCCTCGTTCCCACAGAGGCCGTAAAGGATGTTTAGTCCTCTACAATTGAAATAGCAGACAGTTGTGAGCCACCATGTGGGTACTGGGAATTGAACCCAGATCCTCTGGAAGAGCAGCCAGTGCTCCTAACCACTGAGCCATCTCTCCAGCCCCAGAACCAACACTTGCGCAGGACAGCTTTGGGGGAAGGATTAGAACGGAGTCCTTCTACACACCACAGTTGGCCTCCAGCTTGGTGTGGTCCTCCTGCCTCAGCCTCTCAAGTGCTGGCATGACAAGGTATGTGCCATCATGCCCCGCCTGCGGGACAGACAGTTTTGGCTCTTTTCTCTTCAGCCCTCCCTGCTCTGGAGTCCCTGACAGAAGAAGGGCCACGACAAGACACTGAGTGCCATCTCTGCAAGTCTGTGATCACCCGGGCCTGGAACGCCAGCGAACAGGCTATGCCACAGGCAATGCGCCAGGCCTGCCTTCGCTTCTGGCTGGACAGGCAAAAGGTATAGGGTGGGTACATGGGTAGGCCTTATGGCCTGTGTGTGGTAGTGGCTAAACCAGGACACTTTGTAGCCAGAGACACACAGGACGCTGGAGTGGAGCCCAGCCAGGTAGACAGGGTGTGGGTCAGACAATGGTGGGATTGTCACAACTGTAAGAGAGAGACATCACTGGGCCCCAAGTGGAGCATCGGCAGGCATCATGGGCTAAGCACTGTCAGTCCCGGTAGAAAAGGGTCATACTGTCCTTTATTGGTTTCACACAAGGGTGTGTTGGCCACACCGTGCCCCTGGTGTGACATGTTACCCCTATGGTGGGTAGCATCCGGCAGTGCCCACGAGGCACCAGAAAATGAGCAGAGCCCAGGCCAGCTGGAGCAGGCAAAGAACTCAGCCTTCTCCCAGGATCCTTCCTGTCCCACCCCCCGCCCCCTCTGTAACTCAGCTGGAAGAAGTCCACCTACACAAGAGGGTTAGAAGCTGGGTACGGAGGTGCTGGCCTGTAGTCCTAGCCTTTGGAAGGCTGAGGAAGGAGAATCAGGAGTTCAAAGGCAGCCTCAGCTATATAAATAATGAGTTCAGGGTCAGCCTGGGCTACATGAGACCTCGTCTGGGGATAGGAGACAGAGAGAGAGAGAGAGAGAGAGAGAGAGAGGAGGGGGGGGGGGGGGGACTGGGCAGGATGGTTCACTGGCACTGACACCAAGATGACAAGCTAAGTTTAATCCCTGGGATCCACACGGTAAAGGGGAAATCAACTCCTGTAAGCTGTCCTTCTGAGCACACACGTGTCCCCCACATATAAATAAACAAAACACAACTTTAAAGCCAGACAGTGATGACACACGCCTGTAGTCAGGCAGATCTCTGAATTTGAAGCCAGCCTGGTCTACAGAGTGGCCTACAGGACAGCCAGGGCTACACAGAGAAACCCTGCCTCGGAAACAAAACAACAACAACAACAAGAAAGACATTTTACAAGAACTGTAATTGATGGTTCTGTAAACCTGTAATAAATTCCCTCACCAAAGTAGAAAAAGACTTTCTTCAGAGAGAGTCTCACGGAACCTAAACTGAACTTCTGATACTCCTGCCTCCACCTCCTCTGTACTGAGACTATAGGCAGGCACCACTCTGCTCAGTCTCGTGTGCTTCAGGAAGTTTAAACTGAAGGCCTCGTGCGTGCTGGTAAACATGAACCAATGTTGAGAGGGGAGGCTGCTGGTCTCCTCCCAGCAGCCAGCTCCAGTATCCTGCCTTTCTTAGGAGGGGTCCTTTATTTGTTTGTTTGTTTGTTTGTTTAGCTTTATTTCATGTGTGTGTATGGGCACCATGTGTGTGCAGTGCCCAGGGAGGCCAGAAGAGGCCAGCAGATTCCCTGGAACTGGTTATGGTTAAGAATGGTTATGAGCCATCATTCAGGTCCTCCAAAAGAGCAGGAAGTGCCCATCCACTGAGCCATCTCTCCAGCCCTTGGGTAGAGTCTCAGTGGTCAGCCAGGCACTGACTGACAGATACATGCTCACAGTCAGAAGGAATGGAGGGGAGGCAGAAAGGCCAGGACTACAGGACAGGTGCGTCCTGTCATAGGCTGGGGCCTACATAGTGTGTGTCTGTCTTTCCTCAGTGTGAGCAATTTGTGGAACAGCATACATCCGAGCTGCTGGTCCTGGTGCCCAGGAGCCGGAATGCCCATGTCACCTGCCAGGTACGCCCAACCCTTCAGCTGGTCCCAGGACTCCCCTCTGCTCCCATAGCCCCTCCCTCCATGGTTCATGACCCTCAGGGACCCCATCTCTTGGATCCAGGCAGCCTCTTGTGCAGCAGTCCAGGACTAACTGTACCCACAGAACAGGTGTTGGTCTCAGAGCAGCAAAGAACACGCCCCAGTAAAATTGAAGGGATGCATGATGGGATAGACAGCCGAGGCCGTGGTGTGGTGCTCACTATGGGATATGGTTATGTTCAGTGACCAGTATGCATTCGGTGGTGGGGTTATAGCATAGGAAGCGGGTGTGTGTGTGTGTGAAGGGGGGGGTCCCACCTCCTCATCTTTAAGTTCCAAAGGCCATGGCTTGGGGAATAGCACAACGGGTCTTGAAGGTCGTATCAAGAGTACCCATCAGGCTGGGTGGTGGTGTGCACGCCTTTAATCCCAGCACTTGGGAGGCAGAGGCAGGTGGATCTCTGTGAGTTCGAGGCCAGCCTGGTCTACAAAGCGAGTTCCAGGAAAGGCGCAAAGCTACACAGAGAAACCCTGTCTCGAAAAACCAAAAAAAAAAAAAAAAAAAAAAAAAAGAGTACCCATCAGGCAGCAGGTCTGAAGTGAGAGTTGTCTCCATACCCTCTGAGAGTTAGAAATGGAAAACTGAGGCCCTGGTGCTGTCTCTGGCAGGCCCTGGGAGTGTGTGAGGCCCCGACCAGTCCTCTGCAATGCTTCCAAACCCCACACCTCTAAGAGCTTGGTCTCCAGGTGAGTCCCAGCCCACCGGGGGAGGATGGGTTTGGGAACAGAAGGTCCTCCCGCCCCTTCTGTGGACTGTCATCCTACCTCCCCCAGGCGCAGCTCCAGGCTGCCAAGGGTCTCCAGTGGTTCCATCGGGAGAAGTTTTGTTTGTTTGGTTGTTTGATTGGTTTTCTTTGGTTGGTTGGTTGGTTGGTGGGTTGGTTGGGTTCTTGTTTTGTTTGTTTTTTGACCCATTATCACTCCATGCCCTCTTAACCCATCTAGCCCTCCACAGTTTCTCACCAAGGCCTCCTCACATCTGGGCTGCCTGACCTTAAGGATCTCACATGTTCGGGCTAAACCCAAAATTTCTTAGACTTCAAGGGAAGTCACATTTCACAGTCTGTGCTCCCTCCCCCTCAGAAGCCAAGAGTCCCATGGTCACCTGACCCCATCCTCCCCAGGCCATAGATTTCCAGGTCACTGTTTTCTAAGCCAGGAGTAGCATTGTGACCTGGCCCCCCGTTTCCTGTCAAGGTCACTTGAAAGGACCACTGTTGCCCTTTGCCCCCTAGGTCATTTCCTGACTCTGGCGTTAGAGCAACTCCTCACAGCACCTCGCACCAGATGACCACAAACCTCAGTCTGAGCCCTCAGCCCTGTGTCAGGCCGTACGCCTCACTCTAATCACCGCCCAGCACCAGAGTGGTTTCTGCCTCCTTTGGGAAGGAGGTGCAGCAGGCCCATCTTCTGGAAGCCTTTAAAGGGGCTTCAGGTCTCCATACCCACCAGAGCCAAGCCCAGCTCCAACAGCTCCTACAGCCTCCAGGGACCAGCCTCCTACTGCCAGAGCTCCCAGAGGACAGCAAGGAGAAGCTGGGTCTGGCCACACCCACCCACCCCTTGCTAGCACATCTATGAAATGCAAACTTCAAAAGAATAAAAATGGGAACATGAAGTATCCTAGGGGCTGTGGTGAGGCTCGGCGGAGGCAGGGCACTTTCAGAGCACGCAGAAAACCTGGGGTGAA
Organism: Peromyscus californicus insignis; assembly: GCF_007827085.1. NCBI lineage: Eukaryota > Metazoa > Chordata > Mammalia > Rodentia > Cricetidae > Peromyscus > Peromyscus californicus. Next base: position 87,610,334 of record NW_026294584.1, read on the forward strand.
TCCCCAGTTTAAAGGTGGTATGGTGGTGGCTCTCACCTACAATCTCAGCACTTGGGAGATACAGCGAGAGGACTGAGAGTTCGAGGCCAGCCTGGGATACAGATCTTTTTTTTTTTTTTTTTTTTTTTTTTTAAGTGAAACAAAGACACATACAACAACACAGTCCAAAAGATACAGATGGGCATATGAAATCCTCAGCTTGTGCTTTTTCAAAAAAGAGAAATAAAAAAAAAAAATCAGGATGGGCTGGTGAGATGCTCCGGTGAGTAAAAGTTGATTGCCCCCAGGCCAATGGCCTGAGTTTGAGCCCCTTGATCCTCATGGTAGGAGGAGAAAACCAACTTCTAGTGTCCTTGGCCTCCACACGTGCCCCGCACACTTAAAGACATACACACATGCATGCACATTTAATTCAAACATCAGGAAACTGTGCCAGTGACCTGGTTCAGCAGGTAAAGGTAACCGTTGAACAAGCCTGAGGGTCTGAATTTGATCCCTGGAACTCAAGATGGTGGGAGAGTTGACTTCCAAAAGTTTCCTCTGACTCCACACTTACGCCATGGTACACATGAGCCTTCCTGCTCCTTTATAAACATACACATAATGATGATAACTTTCTCCTAAGTCAGGAAATCCCTGACTGGGTGAGGGTGAGCACTGCATGCTCCGGGCATTATGGTTGCATATTTGAGGTGTTCTGCGCTGAGATAAAAAGGGAGCTGAGGGTAGAGCAGAGGGAAGAGCAGAGGGGAGGGCTGAGGGTAGGGCAGAGGGGAGGGCAGAGGGGAGAGCAGAGGGGAGAGCAGAGGGTAGAGCAGAGGGTAGGGCTGAGGGTAGGGCAGAGGGTAGGGCAGAGGGTAGAGCTGAGGGTAGGGCAGAGGGTAGGGCAGAGGGTAGAGCAGAGGGTAGGGCTGAGGGTAGGGCAGAGGGTAGGGCAGAGGGTAGAGCTGAGGGTAGGGCAGAGGGTATGGCAGAGGGTAGAGCAGAGGGTAGGGCTGAGGGTAGGGCTGAGGGTAGGGCAGAGGGTAGGGCAGAGGGGAGAGCAGAGGGTAGGGCTGAGGGTAGGGCAGAGGGGAGAGCAGAGGGTAGGACAGAGGGGAGAGCAGAGGGTAGGGCACTGGTTCATGCTCTAGACCCTGGTTTTATCACAGCACTGAAAACAAAAGGGCATGAGAAGAGGGACAGATCCTCCTGACTTCAAGTTTACAATCCTGACGGTGATTCTGCATCTGCATGATTATTTAAGGTCACTTAGGACCGTAATACCAAGGCCAGTTCCCATGCCAAGACAATGCCTGAGCCACAGCTAATAAAAGTTCCGTTCCCTTGTGTAAAATAAGAAAACAGTGTCTCTTAAGGGGTGTCAGGAGTCACAGCCTCAGCCTGATGTCAGCAGGGCCAGAGTCCACCTCTCTCTCTGCCTTACAGAAGTCCACATCTGCTCCCCCCAGTCCCTGCTTCCAGCCTGGCCTCCCTCCTGCTACCCTCTCCCTGAAAGCTTACTTCTTAAGGTGTTCTGAAGGTGCTAAACATCAAAATAAGCAAATAAGAGGCTGGAGAGATGGCTCAGCAGCTCAGAGAACTCTTCTCTTGCAGGGAACCTGGGCTAGATTCCCAGCAGCCACACGGTGGCTCACCACCATCAATGGCTCACCACCATGGCAACTCCAGTTTCAGAGGATTCGATGCCCTCTTCTGACCTCCATGGGCACCAGACAAGTGCCTGATGCACAAACACATGTGAAGGCAAAACATTCATACACATAAAATAAATAAATCTAAAAAAACCAAATAAACAAATCCATCTTTAGTATTAAAGATCTAAATGCCAGATGTGTCCCTTTTTTTTTTTTTTTTTTTTTTTTAGGTTTTTTGAGACAGGGTTTCTCTGTGTAGCTTTGCGCCTTTCCTGGATCTCGCTCTGTAGACCAGGCTGGCCTCGAACTTATAGAGATCCGCCTGCCTCTGCCTCCCGAGTGCTGGGATTAAAGGCGTGTGCCACCACCGCCCGGCGGATGTGTCCCTTTTTATATATATAAAAACTTTTGTCATGTTTCTAATTATAAAAAAACTACATCTGTTAAAGAAAACCTAGAAACTGCAAACAAAAAACAGACCCATTACACTCAATCTCATCAACCCCAAGAGGGCACTGTAACTACACATATATCCGGACGTACACTTCCTCCACTCTCATCTCCCAAGCACCAGAATAAACTTTCTGCTCACCCTGCTCTGACAGAGGATGAGATGCAAATCCTCAGCCTCTAAACTTAAACTTCACAATAGGTATTTCATAGGTGTGCATTAGATTATTGTCTTAAAAGTCACTGTTTTTGTTATTACACTCAGGTAGCGGATGGAAACAGGGATATTTTACATTTAAAAAGCAGCAAAGGTAGCTACCTAGGTCGGGGAAATGAGCCAAAGCATGAAGGCAGGGAGCGTGTGTCCCAGAACAAGCGCGCTATGAAGGTCTGAGGGGAACCTCGGCTATTTCTGCCTGACGGCTTCACTCCTGGCTGGTGAATGCATCAACTGTTTCTGCTGCGGTTGCCGCCGCTATCCTTCACTCACAGGAACTTTTTAGGCTTTCCAATGTGAACTTCAGACCAGCAGCTCTCCAGGAATCCTCCCGGCGTTCAAGGCCAGACTGGAACTACGGAAGCACCCAGCCTCAGGGACTGGGTGGCTACTGGGTGCTCAGCCTCTCCAGTCTGCAGTCATTGTTGGACTGCCTGGTCCATATTTATTGTGTAAGCCAATCTAATGAATCCATATGTGTTAGCTTGGGATAAACAAGGCCCTCTTGAAATTAGCATTTTTTAAATTAAATATTTTTATTTTATGCACAAGTATTCTGCCTGCATGTATGTTCACTGCACATATGTCTGTCTGGTGCCTTCAAAGGCCAAAGTGGGCACTGGATGCTCCGGAAAATGGAGTTATAGAAGGTTGTAAGCTGCCACCTAAGAGCTGGGAATGGAACCCTGGCTCACTGAAGAGCAGCAAATAATCTTAATGGACAAGCCAGCTCTCAGCTTTGATTACTGAATAAATCTATATGCTTACAGGTTGTTAATATTTTATCCTTTGTGAAATGTCTGTTTGGGCTTTTGGCCTGATTTTGTTATTCTTTTCCTTATTTTAAAAAGTTATTTATGGGCTGCAGAGCAGCTCTGAGGTTAAGAGCATGCACTGCTCTTCCAGAGTTCAATCCCAGCACCTACATCAGGTGGCTTACACCTTCTATTGCTTGTACTCCAGCTCCAGAGGTTCCTGACCCCTCTGGCCTGTGAGGCTACCTGTACTCACATGTACAAACCTACACACAGATACACACGAAAATAACAGTGGGACATCTGACATTATCCTCTGGCACACACATGCATACATGCAGGCAGGCAGGCACACACGCGCGCGCGCGCGCGCGCGCGCACACACACACACACACACACACGCCCCAAAAGAAAATGAAAGGATGACTCCTGAAAAAATCAGTTTTTGTTTGAGATAGGATCTCATGTAGCTAAGAATGACCTTGAACCTGTGGTTCTCCTCACTATATCTCCCACATACTAGGATTAGACACATGCCTTCATGCCTGGTTTATATGGTGGTAGAGATTAAACCCAGGGTTCCATGAATGCTAGCCAAGTATTCTACCAACTGAGCTACATTCCTAACTAAGTTCGAGTTGATTTTAAGACATCCAAAAACAAATCAAATAGGCATTTGGCTTTAAGATCAAGAATTGAAGCCGGGCGGTGGTGGCGCACGCCTTTGATCCCAGCACTCGGGAGGCAGAGCCAGGCGGATCTTTGTGAGTTCGAGGCCAGCCTGGTCTACAGAGCGAGATCCAGGAACGGCACAAAGCTACACAGAGAAACCCTGTCTCGAAAAACAAAACAAACAAACAAACAAAAAAAAAAAAAAAAAAAAAGAATTGAGGGATGTGTGGTATCGGGACTTGTTTATGGGGCACCCGCTCCCTAAGAGTGGAAGCAGAGCCACAGGCACAGCTGAAATGGCCTGGGGAAGAGGTAAACTGAGAGGAGGGGGGGTCCTAAACAGTCTCGAGAAATTCCAACTTCTATCAGCTGTAAAGCAATACACCAAAGCAAAGCATATGGGCCACAGCTGCAGTAGCATCCAGGTTCAGAACCTGCTGACAGGGGAGTGGTGGCCTGTAATCCCAGTACTCCAGAGGTGGAGACAGGAGGATGGTGAGTTAGAGGCCAACTGAGCTACAGAGCAAGACCCTGTTGGAAGGAAGGAGGGAAGGAAGGAAGGAAGGAAGGAAGGAAGGAAAGAAGGAGGCAGGGAGGGAAGGAAGGAGACAGGGAGGGAGGGAGAGAGGGAAGGAAGGAGGGAGGAGGGAAGGAAGGAGGGAGGAGGGAAGGGAGGAGGGAGGAGGGAGGAAAGGAAGGAGGGAGGGAGGGAGGGAGGGAGGCACATCAAAGGGAAGCTGCTGTAATCAACTGCCGCCCGCTGCAGCGCCCCTTCCCCACATCCCAGGCCTGCTCCTGCCAAGGTTCAAATCCTCCAGGTCAGAGTCAATGACTGAACTCGACAGAAGCCAGACAGAAGCCACTTCTGCCCAGTTCCTCGGCCAGTCAGCCTCTGCTTCGGGCTCCCCATCAGCCCGGCTGAGACCTGCGCAGAACTGCAGGCCGGCAAGCGGTGCTTTCTAGTTCTTGCACTCTGCTGCCTTCAAAGCAGCACTACAGCCGGGAATCGCCGCCTTTAGCCTTCTAGTGAGGCACAACCGTTTCTCAACTTAGCGAGCTGTTTTGTTACTCAGAGACAAATGGACTCCAAAGGGCAAACCACCCTCACAGGAAGAGACAAGAATGATGCCCACAAGATGGCAGACTGCAGGGCAGAAAGTGTATAGGTTAAAAAGGAAAATAACCCTCTTAGCAAGCCTAAATGAGTACATAAAACAAGAGGCTGGTTTAAAAACAGGAGGATATTTAATCCGTTCCAGAAGTCCATGGGAGAGAAGGGAACTACAGGAGAACCATCTACCTACAATAGACAGATAAACAGACAGAAGCTGTCAGCTTCATGTTTGTTCCTAACTCTCAAGACTTCACGTCTCCAAGGGATTATCTGTTCTTTATCCTTGCAGCAATTCAAACTACAGCCTCCACCTGTAGTTCCGCCTGCCGCCGCTGCTGAAAGGGAAGGCGCATCTGCACGTGCTGGTCAGAGAACCGCTGGGGACAGCCCAGGACACCCGGGCAGGCTGGCTCTCTGATGGTGACAGACAGACCTGTAAAACCAGGCTGCGGCAGGAGTCTCCCAGCCAGTCTACAGTCAGCTACAGCCTCCGTGTTTTTATTTAACACCTTCAGCCAACGCCACTGGGAGCAATACCCCAGGCGAGGTGTTCAAGCCCCCTGCTGGTTGGTTTCATCATTATCCCGCCTCTTCCAAATCTGTCAGAAATGAAAATGGTGATGAGTTCTTCAGCCGGTCATCAAGTAACTCTTCTTCCTCAGGCAGCAGACAACATGCCACCCCACTGTTACGTGTGCTACATTTTCCAAAATGAGTCATACTCTTCCAGAATATTCCCTTTCATTCCATTTACATTTTTCCACCTACCCAACTCTTCTTCCATTCTTTTTTTTAATTCTTTTTCAGATTTATTCATTTTTAATGTGTATGAGTGCTTTGGCTGCATGTATACATGGATGTACCATGTCCATGCCTGGTGTGCACAAAGGTCAAAAGACAGCTTTGGCTCTCCTGGGACTAGAGTTCTAGATCTCTGCTAGACTCACAAGGCCACAAACACACTTTGTTCACTTGTTGACTCACAGGCTTCTACATTTTCCCTTTCTGAAAATCTGACTGGCTTTGGGGCCACATGATCTGGTCCCCTCGCACTCTGGAAGCACCAGGCCTGTAAGCGAGACTCTACATCAATTCCACTTCCTGCACTGGCCCACACCCACCTGAATGTAGGCCTCTGACAAGGTGATCATCTGGGGCAGGATGTCAGTCACCTGGAGGTCTTGTAATTCATACCACTTGCCGGTTCCCTGCACAAAGCATGAAGGGTTGATTGAGTTAACCTGCTCTCCAAAATCAGAGGTGTAAAAATGATCACAGCCAAGAGTCATAACCTTAGCTAGACCTCAGTCAATGAACAGTTCTGGCAACCTCAATTCCTATCAAGGCGTCTTTGAAATACAATGAAGTCCCAAACATTTTGCATTCTCTCTCTCTCTCTCTCTCTCTCTCTCTCTCTCTCTCTCTCTCTCTCTCTCTCTCTCTCTCTCTCTCTCCCTCCCTCCCTCCCTCCCTCCCTCTCTCTATCTCTCTCTCTCATGTGTGTGTGTGTGTGTGTGTGTGTGTGTGTGTGTGTGTGTGTGTGTGTGTGTGCGCGCGCGTGTAGGGGTGTCCTCACATAGTCCAGTCTAACATCAGATTTTCTCTTTAGCCAAGGAAGGCCTTCAACTTCTGATTCTCCTGCCTCTACCTCAAGAGTACTAGCATTACAGGTGTGTGCCACCACACCTAGTTCATGTGGTGTCTGGAGTCAAATCTAAGGCTTATGCATGCTGGATACCTATCACTTGAGCTAAATCTCCAGACCCACGTCTACACATTTAAAGGGGAATTTGGGTGCCACTCAAGAGGAAAAAGAGAAGGCCCTTCAATCTCAGCTGTCTTTTTCCTCTCCAGAAACGGTAAATTAGACAAAGCCCTTAGAAAGTACAGGACACTGGCTGCTAAGAACCCGCAAGTGGTCACTCTCCCCTCCATACCCTCCCCAGAGGACTAAAGTAAAGCAAGGCTCCTCGGTGGACACTGCCCACCACCTGCAGTTTCCCCGGCCTGCAAACGACCTCACAGCATGCTGACACGAACAAGCTTGGGAAAGATTAACACAGACACCCGCCAAACGTGTAACAAATGAAAAACACTGCTGTGATAGGACACAGCTGTTGCATATATTGCAGATACTTTACAATTCAAAATACAGGGACGACAGAGAAAGCGTGGGCCTATATAAGCAAGTTTATTTCTGGTTCTGAGTGTCTCGCCCCAAACCCCAATGTGACTGACAAGTCCTCACACTAGGTCTAAGCCTAGGTCTCCTCATGTGTGAGGGATGTGCTGTAAGGACAGCAAACCACTGGTCCCAGTTACACTAAGTTACAACAACCTACATTAAAATTCTGTGTTTACAAATATAGCCGGAGGATGCTTTTGTTTTCAGCTTTAGATATGCTTTTAAAATATTTTAGCTCAGCTGGGCATGGCAGTAATGCCTCTGATCCTAGTACTTGGGAGGCTAAGCCCAGGAGAACTGCCACAAGTTCTCAGCCAGCCTGGGCTACAGGTACATTCCAGGCCAGCCTGGGCTACAATGTGAGACTGTCTCAAAAACAATCATGACAGTCAAAGCAAGGAAAGAGTCTCTAAATCAATGTTTCTCAAACCTTAATTTCATGCATATCAAAGGGTCTTGTTAAATAATGAAGAGCTGATGCACTGTGTCCCAAGGGGTTGGAATTCTGCCATTCTAAGGAGCCCTCAGATGGCACCACAGCTGCTGGGCTGCTAGGCTGGTGGGACTCTGACCCTGAAGAGAGGTCCTCAACCCTGGCTGGCTATTGGAACCTCTGGGGAACTTTAGCACACCTACCACCTCAATCTGCACCCACACTCTAAAGCAGTCTCTTAACCTTGATGCCGATCACTGCTTGGGATAAGTAAGCATGCTACAGAGATGGGTTCAGCACTGCAGCATCTGTGGCTGCGTCCCTGGCCTCTACTCCAGTTGAAAACCAATGTCTACTGTAACTGGGCTGGGGCCCAGCCACCACTGGTACTTCAGAAACCTCCCAGTGGTGTCTACCATGAAAACAAAACTAAAGCCATCCATTCCACACAGAGTTCTGAAGCCAGGCCCAGAAAGGGCAAACTCAAAGACACCACGGGAACGCCACCTATTCTGCAGCTCTGTGCCACACCAGTCAGGGGCCACTCACATGATGAAGCACGTGGATCCTATAGGAGCCTTCGGAGGGCTTGCCATCATGCACAATGTTGGCAATGAGATCGTAAGTGGTGTTCTTGTGGACTGCCTGGACTTCTTCAGATAAGTATTCTCTCAGATCCACATTTCTGGAGACAAAGAGAAACAAACAACAACAGGACATCACACCACGGCTGTGAAGTTAGGGAAATGTTCCATACAAATGAACCACAGAGCTGTTGACTGTTACTTTAGTGTTCTAGTTCTGGAAAGTTCCAGTGAGCTGAAGTCACATTTTCCAGCAGTGACAACCTCTATCAGAAACCACCCCTCAGAAGTATGTCTAGGAGCCAAAGGTGCAGGGTCTCTGCTCATCTGGATTTGAATGGGCATCCTGGCTGTCCCCTGACAACTACGAACCTAAGCAGTCTACACCAGGACTGTAGTTCCACTGGCTCCCCAGAGGTGGTAACGAGCTGGGGCAGCAGGGCTTGCCCACAGGCCTACCTAGGGTGTAACTTGCAGCTGCAGGATTCCGGCAGCACCTGCCCTTTGCCCTGAGGCACCTACAGAAGAAGACTGACCACAGGATATGCCACCACTGTAACCACCTCAATCCGAAAACTAGGCAAATCACCAGCTTTCTTATTTTCAAGGATCTTCTTTCAGTGAAGTTAGAGGCAAAATCATTACAAGTAACACAGCTCACATAGGTAGCAGAGGCATGAAAGGGGAGTTTACTCAAGGTTTCTAGACTAGAAAACCAGCACTGAAGAAAAAAACGGGTCCAGAGAGCTAGCGGCCTTCTGTTTCTCTGTATGTGTGGTGTATGTACTTGTGTGCACATGTACATGGCTTGAGCACCTGTAGAGGTGAGAGGTCAACATCTGGTGTCTTCCTCAATTACTTTCTTCCTTATTTCTGAGGCAGGGTCTTCACTAAACCTGGGGTTCAAAGACATTCTGATTCTGGGCTACAGTGACTCAGGCCAACTTGGACCACACACTGACACCCTGCCTTTTTAAAAAGCATTGGGGGCTGGAAAGAGACAGTTCAGCAATGAAGAACACTGGCTGCTAAAGGACCCGGGTTCAACGCCCAGCACCCACAAGGTGGCTCACAACCATCTGTAACTTCAATTCCAGGGGATCTAACAACAGTGACATCTGATTTTCAGGGGCACCAGACATACACAAAATAAATAAATCTTAAAAGCAAAACAAAACAAAAAACTCTACCAGACATGGTGGCATACGTCTTTAATTCCTAAGAAGACAGAGATAGGAGGATCTCTGAGAGTTCAAAGCCAGCCTGACCTACATATTGAGATCTAGAACAGCTACATAGAGACCCTGTTTCAAAACAAAACAAACAAAAAAAGCTTTTTTAGCCAGGCAGCGGTGGCGCATGTCTTTAATCCCAGCACTCGGGAGGCAGAGCCAGGCAGATCTCTGTAAGTTCAAGGCCAGCCTAGTCTACATATCAAGATCCAGGACAGCCAGGACTACACAAAGAAACCCTGTCTCGAAAAACCAAAAAAAAAAAAGCTTTTTTAAAAAAATAAAAATGGCCGGGCGGTGGTGGCACACGCCTTTAATCCCAGCACTCGGGAGGCAGAGCCAGGCGGATCTCTGTGAGTTCGAGGCCAGCCTGGTCTACAAAGTGAGTTCCAGGAAAGGCGCAAAGCTACACAGAGAAACCCTGTCTCAGAAAAACCAAAAAAAAAAAATAATAAATAAATAAATAAAAATAAAAATGGGTAGGGAAATGGATCAATTAGTAATGTGCTCACTGTGCAAGCCTAATGGCCTGAGTGTGACCCCTGGCACCTACACAGTGGAAAGAGAAAAATGAATCCCATAAGTCATCTTCAAACCTCCACATATGTGCTGAGACTCATCAATATCCAAGCAGGTGTGAGTGCACACACATCCACATAACAAATAAAATGTAGTAATTTTTTTAATGAAGTAGTCTTTTGAGTCCTGGTCTAATAGACCTCCTGTTTTCTAACTTCTCCAGAGCAAGCTTTCTGAAGGGCAGACTACTCTAGTCAGAACTGCCAAGCACACAAAGGCAACCGCTAAGAGGAGAAACCCTCCAGGTCCCCAGGAAGAGGCAGCAGGGTGAAGTCTCTGCGGCTACTGAAGAAGCGCCAGCTACACAGTGGCGCCTTTGCAGCTGAAGCCCTCTTTCCTATCAGGAACACACTGGAGACTCCCAAGAGACTAGCTCTGACATAAAACCTTGATGGGTGGGATTTCAAAGGCAGTGCTCAGACACAGTGCTTCTGTGCACCCCACTTGCCACACAAACAAGACAGTGGCAAAAAACAGGAAGAAAAGTCTGGGGAGAAAGGAGGGGCTGGAGAGATGGCTGAGAGGTTAAAAGCACTGGCTGCTCTTGCAGAGGACCCAGGTTCAATTCTCTACACCTCCAGTTCCTGAGGATCCAACGCCCTCTTCTGACCTCCATGGGCTCTATATGAACATGGTAAACAGACACAAATGCAGGTAAGACATTCATAAACATAAGAAAACTTTAAAGAAATATTCTTTTAAAAAAGAAAGAAAAAGGAAATTCTCTTGTACTCCTCATTTAGAAATTCTCCTGTGTGGTACCTGCCACATGCTCACAATCCCAGCTGCTGAGGAGGCTGAGACAGGGGCACAAGTTCAGTAAAGGCCAGGCCTGAGTTTCATAGCAAGATCCTGTCTCCAAAATTTAGAAAAAAAAAATTAGATAAAATTTAGACAAAGCTCAGCAATACAGTGCTTCCCCAGCACCCAGAGCACCTGGCTCTGTCTCTAGTAATTAAGAGGAGAGGATTCCCCGGGACACTTCTCTCTTCACCGTCTATGATCAGACTCTCAGGGAGGATGGACTCCATTAGAAAAACAAACCCAAAGCCTCTCCTGGAAGAGGCCTTAGGACCCTCCAGCCCCACAGCAGAGTGCACTTTACCCACTAAACCACCTCCCCAGTTAATACTCTCTTTAGAGAACTGAGAACTGGAAAGATTTTCAAAGGAAAGAACTGCAATCCTGGTAGTTTGGGGGATGAGAAAGAGAAAGATGAGAGGAAAAGGGAACCAAGAGGTAAGTAAGCATCTGTCCACCACAGTCCAAACTCCTTCGTTACTTTAAATTAGAAAGACTGACAGTGTGAAATCCAAAGACTACCAAATACAAAGACATCAAACTTCCCTGTTTTAGGGAAACTGGACATATTCTAGACATTCGAGTTACACATATGCCCATCCAAAGCCTTCTCCCTGCCAGTCTGTCTTAGACACCACGCCTCCTCCAACCTCAACACCACACATTGACACACTTCTTGTCAGCCTGCCATGAGGTTTCTCCGAATTCTAGAGGCCTTCTTCAGATCATGGAAAACACTGTCTCTTGAGCTGGAGAGATGGCTCAGCAGCTAAAAGCACTGGCTGCTCTTCCAGAGGACTACAGTTTGATTCCTAGAACCCACATGGGGGTTCACAAGTGTCTGTAAGTCCAGTTCCAAGAAATCTGATACCCTCTTTTGGCCTCTGTGGGTACCAGGAATGCACATGATTCAGACATACATGCAGGAAAAATATCCATACACATAAAATAATTTTTAAAATTTAATTAAAAAATTAGGAACATTGGCTTTTCAGAACTGAAAACCAATGGTCTGAATCAGAGGTATTTCTAAAGACACAGAGGTCTTTCTGAATTAGAAGGCAGCCAACTAAAAGTATCTGGTATTCTTCCAGTTCCTTCAAGCTAATCATGAAAACTCAATTGCAGACTAAATTAAAGGGCCCCATACTAAAAATTGTAATTTATGACAGTGTGCTGTCACACGCTTGTAATTATAGAACTTGGGAGGTGGGAGGCAGGAAAATCAAAAGCTCAAGGTCATCTTGCCTTACAAAGTGACTTCAAAGCAAGTCTGGCTACATGAGACTGTATCTCAAATAAGTAAACAAATAAATAATGACTGTATCTAGGTAAGTATCCACTTTTGGGGACCCTGAAATATGTACATCTTCCAGCAAACCCATTAATTTCTATGATGTTGAGAGCTGTTTCTTGCAATCCCCAACCAAGTCAGTCCAAAAGGAACAACACGGAAAGATACCTAGACTCATAGCCAGATGTGGCACAGCTGCAGACTTGGGAGGCTGAGGCAGGAGTTTCAGGAGTTCAAGATCATTTGTCAAGTTCAAGAACAGCCTGGGCTTCATAAGCCCCTGTCTCAACAAGAAAGGGGAGGGCCCTCCCCTCCCCACCCTCCAGTGAAGCAGGAGATACACACGTGATAGGGAAGTTGACAATTGTCGGATTCTTCTCCACAAAGAAGTTGTTCTTAGTAAATCTCTTGATGCAAAAGATTAGATAAGGAGGCAGCTTGGTGAGCTGGAAGCGCTTCAAGAAGTTTTCCTTGTAAGTCTTGTATTCCTAGAAAGACAGTTCGACGGCATCAGAGCCAGCACTCGGTAGGTACTACAACGGCAGTTTGAGCTTTGTTTTTTTTTTGAAGATTATATATTATATATATTATATATATACAATATATATTATTATATTATATTATATTATATTATATTATATTATATTATATTATATTATATTATATTATATTATATTATATTATATTCCCGTGTGTGTGCTCTATCCACATGTACCTTTATGGCAGAAGAGAGCATCAAATCCGACTACAAACAGTTGTGAGCTACCATGTGGATGCTGGGAATTGAACTCAGAACCGCTCTCTGAAAGAGCAGCCAGTGCTCTTAACCACTGAGAGCTGAGCCATCTCTTCAGCTCCCTTTGTTCTGGCTTTTAAAGATAGCTCTGCATCACACCTAGTTCAGAAGACACCTAGTCTCAGAAACTACCAAAGAGGCTAAGATTAGCGATGTGGCGAACACCGAGTAAGAAACCTCGACAGTGGGCTGTTTCAGCCAGTATACGAGCACACTGCTGAGAGAAATACCACAGCTGTGTGGGCTCAGGCAAACACAGAACAAAACTGTCCAATGAAAAAGTCAGTTAAAAGCTGAATCTTACTTTACTCAAAATGGGGAAATTTTTCTTGCCTTAGTAACCGTGAAGCACGCTCAGTATTCCAGAGGAGGTGACTACTTCTCCCATCCCTCCTGCCTCAAAGGTCCTAAGACCTGGGCTGGGGCGTAACTCTGTGGTAAAGCCTGTACTCAGCACTCAGGAGGCACTGGTCTATCTCAATCCCTGGCAACCAAAGTGCACATCTGAGAAGAAAATCTCAAGGCTTGTGTAGGTAGTCCAGCAGGTCACACTTTCTGTGAGCTCACTCTACATGGCCCAAGGAGAAGGGCCAGGGCACCCGCCTAGCCCAAGAGGCTTAAAGCTGGTGAACATGAGCAGCTTTGCTTTTCCTTTTACGTGTATGGGTGTTTTGCCTGTCTATGAACTCGTGTGTGCTCACAGGTCAGAAGAGCACACCAGCCCCCTGGAACTGGAGTTACAGATGGCTTTAAGAAACCATGTGAGTGCTGAAAATTGAACCCAGGTTCTCTGCAAGGGCAACACTCTTATCTGCTGAACCATCTTTCCAGCCCTGTGAACAGTTTTTCTTTTTTTGTTTATTTTTGAGACAGGGTTTCTCTGTGTAACCATGACTGTTCTGGAACTTACTTTGTAGACCAGGCTGGCCTTGAACTCAGAGATCCGCCTGCCTCTGCCTCCCCAGTGCTGGAGTTAAACACAGATTCTTATCCTGGTCTAGGGATATAGCCTAGTAAAGCACTTTCTTAGCATGCGTGAGACCGAGGCTCAAACCCCAGTAAAAAAAAAACTAAGCTTACATTTAGTTAAGAGATAGGAGTGAAAGACTAATCATAACCAGAGAAAAACAACCAGCCGAGGCTTCCCTCTGAACTGACTGAGTGCTAAAGGGAAAAACAGACCCCTCCCTCCACCGCCCCCCCAGATCCACAGGCTGCCCAAGGAAATAGAAAATATTTTCCATTTTGTGTGTGTGTGTGTGTGTGTGTGTGTGTGTGTGAGAGAGAGAGAGAGAGAGAGAGAGAGATGCCTACTTCAAAACCATCTAGACAATGACCTTCTTAAACAGCAAGAGACCCATGTCTGACATTGTATAGTGAGGGGCCCTATAGACCTGCTCCCCCAGCCAATCAAGAGAAAGTTCTTAAAAGGTCATCTAGAAATTGGAAAAGCTTTTTACAAGGGAAAAAGATACTTATCCAAAAACATTAATAAAATAAATAGGCAAGGAAAACAAGAGTGTTGTGTCCACACTGTCCCTGACAGCTCAATAAGAAGGAGATGCCACTGCAAGAGGGTTCAAGGTTCCCTTCTCCCCACCCCAGGAGTCCAGTATTGCTGGCATATGCCTTTAATCCCAGCACTTGGAGGCAGAAGCAAGCAGATCTCTGTGAGTTTGAGGCCAGCCTGATCTACAGAGCTAGTTCCAGGACAGCCAAGGCTATACAAAGAAACCCTGTCTCCAAAAAAAAAAAAGACTCCAGTGTCATCATTTCTGATATTGCCCCAACAGTTTGTTACTGAGACTGAAAAGTAAATACCCATATTATTAACAAAAAATAAGAGCAAAATAGGGGGCTGGAGAGATGGCTCAGAGGTTAAGAGCATCGACTGCTCTTCCAGAGGTCCTGAGTTCAATTCCCAGCACCCACATGGTGGCTCACAACCATCTGTAATGAGATCTGGCGCCCTCTTCTGTATACATAATGAATAAATAAATCTTTAAAAAAAAAAAAAAAAGAGCAAAATAGACAAATTAAAAATAACTGTTGGGCCGGGCGGTGGTGGCGCACGCCTTTAATCCCAGCACTTGGGAGGCAGAGTCAGGTGGATCTCTGTGAGTTCGAGGCCAGTCTGGACTACCAAGTGAGTCCCAGGAAAGGCGCAAAGCTACACAGAGAAACCCTGTCTCGAAAAACCAAAAAAAAAAAAAAAAAAAAAAAAAAAAAAATCCAGACAAAAAAAAAATAACTGTTGGAGCTGGAAGTGGTGGCCCACACTTGTAAGCCAGCACTTGGGTAGAGGAAAGAGAATCAGGAGTTCAAGGCTGGTTCTGGATACACAGCAAGTTCTAGGTTAACCTGGCTAGATGAGACCTTACCTCAAAAAACAAAACAAAGTAAAACTATTCTTTTTAAAGATGAGACTTCTTTATTTCTTGAGTTTCCAAACATCTCAATTTCCCATCTTTCTCTACAGAGGCAGGGAGGAGCCATGTAAGAATCGGCTCTAAAGTTAAGAGTTAAACACCAGAGAGGCTGGGGACTTGAAAAGACAGTATACTCAGAGCAAGTACATGATATTTATGTGCCGATTCTGACACAGAAAAGGACGACGCGGCTGAGGAGTGACTTGTCTGTGGAGCACTGGCCTTCCACTTCTGAGGCCCTGCTGTCTGTCAACACTGGGGAAAAAAGGGGTGCTGGTGATGATGGAGTTAAAATAGAAACCAAGAAAAAAGGGCGAGGGCGGCAGTTGGTACCTTCTCAGTGATGCCATTGAACTTGGCCAGGATGTTGAAGAGCGGCACCTGGGGGATGATGAGCTGCTCCTTCTCATCCTTATAGAGCGGGGCCGTGGGAAGGTCCAGCGTCAGGTACATGAACGTGGACTCCACCATCGTCTCCTGGTACTCATCATTGTGGAGCAGCTGCTCTTTCTCTTCTGCTGGCTAGAAATGAATGAGAAGACCAAAGAAGAACGGAGTGTGGAAAGCATGAAGAATGGACAGGATGCTCATTCACGTCTTCCCTAGTCCAGAGCCCAGGCAGCTGTCTTCAGAACCACCACCTGACAGTATGAATTCAAAAACTGATGGCATGTGTGTGCATGCACATGGTCATGAAACTAGAAAGGGGATCATTGGACAGAGGAGGAGACCTCCAGGAGGGGAAGAGAGGGTAATGGAACACATAGGACAGGAAGCAAAGGTGGGAACTACTTGTGGAAAGGAAGCCTGCCAGGAAGAGGGCACTGGAGACAGGGAGGGCAATAGAAGAGGGGATTAATCAGAACTAAGAATAATGACACATGCTTGGAAATGCCATACTCAAACCCGTTACTTTGTAGGCCAACTTTTAAAGAAAAAACTAATTGCTTTCCTCCTGGGAAGGATTTTATTTATACACCATACTATTTAAAAAATTCTCCGACTACACAAGACGTCGGCTGAGTCTTCTGGAAAACACACCAGTACCACTCAAACCACTTCAACCACCGGACTACCACCTACAAACCCTGAAGCCATGGCCACTATGGCACAGAACTGCCCCTCAGCAGGTGCTTTGGGAACTTCTTTGTGGGGTACATTCTGTCTATTCTCTAAGCTCCTGTTTCCCCAAGCCCCTCAGGCAACATTATCAGACTAAAATTCTGTTCTGGACACTCACCAGATCAGGATGAGGAAGCTTTTTGGTGAAGATTCTCATTGACCCCTGGAAAACATCAGTCACAATAGCTGTGCAAACAAAAAGCAAAACAGAGTCTGTGAGGCCAGAAAGCATGTCAAGAACATACTCTCAACTTCTAAATTTCTGCTATAAACCAGAATGCCCTAGTGGAAGACTCAAGCTCTCCCTAAGCACAGAAGCTTCGCTTTGTAACATATATCATCATAGTACCCGTATAATTATTTTTCTACATATATATTTCCTCCACAGGACACTCTTTGACCACTGGGCTGGGTCATGAAAGGGGGAAAAAATGTGCATTTGGAATGAATGAATGACTTACACAGCTTAAAGACAGGACCATTTAAAAAAGAGAGAGAGCTAGAGAGATGGCTCCGCAGCTTAGAACACTTGTTGCTCTTGCCTAGAACCCAGGTTTGATTTCCAGCACCCACATGGTGGCTCTCAACCATTACAGAGGCTCCAATGCCATCTTTTGACCTCTGAGGAAACCAGGCACACACATGGTGCACATAGCAAAAATCAGGCAAAGCATTTATACACATAGAATAAATAAATCTTTTTTTAAAAAAATCAGTCAAAACTGGGCATAGAATTGGGTATGGTGGTTCACACCAATAATCCTAGCACTTGAGAGGTTTAAGCAGGAGGATCAACACACAGACACACACACAGACACACCCTCAAAAGCAGCTTAGTCGAGGTATTTCTCACTGCCTTCAAAAGGTAGTAACCTACACTGCACACAAGAGAGAAATGACTAAGATTGCAAACAAGAATAAATCCCAAACAGAGACACAAAGCACGTGGGGTCCCAGAATCCCAGTAGACACAAGGTAGAGACCTGAGAGAAAGAGCTTGGCTGAACTTACCTTGTAGATGGGGCAGAGCTATCCTGTGCAAAGTACTGAGCTCCATCACCCAGCAAAGCCATCACAACACAGAAGACAAGATTGGGAGTTTGAGGCTAACCTAGGCTACAAGGCAAGACCTTACCTCAAAACAAACCACACACACAATCACACCATCAATCAAATAAAAAAGAAGAAAATCAGCAGGGCATGGTGTAGGCACGTCTGTAATCCCAGCACTTGGGAGGCAGAGGCAGGTAGATCTCTGTGAGTGCAAGGCTAGCCTGGTCCACAAAGCAAGTTCCAGGACAACCAGGAATGTTATACAGAAAAACCCTGTCTTGAAAAACAGAAACAAAAAAGAAGAAAACTAAACTGCATTATGTCTCCAGAATGACTCACCTGACTGCAGTCTATAAGCTACAAGCTGTAACTGGAATTCAACATAAACATCTAATGACCGCTAAACCAACAGAAGCTGAGGGTCAGGGGGACTTTTAGTCTAGTTTTGTGCCTACAAGTAGAGTCAGGGTCTGCTCTAACATCCAGCTCAGCCCTTCACCAGCTCTAGTACTGGCATGAATTGAAGAGTCTAGAACACAATGCCCCTACTCTCAATTTCAAACTGGGTCAGAATTTCTAAAGTGTAATTACACCCATTTCTGAATTGTAAAAATGCTTTGGCCAATATGTGGTGGTGCTTGTCTTTAATTCCAGCACTTAGAGGCAGAGGCAGGTGATCTATGTGAGTTCGAGACCAGTCTGGTCTACATAGCTAGTTCCAGGACAGCCAGGACTACATAGAAACCCTGTCTCAAAAACAAAAACAACAAAACCAAGCTTTGATTTAGTCTGAAGAGATGGCCCAGCAGTTAAGAACACATACTGCTCTTGCAGAGGACCCAGGGTCACAACCACCTATAACTCCAATTCCTGGACTTCTGACACCCTCTGACCTCTGAGTGCTCTTGTACACATTTGGTGCACATAAACTCATGCAGGCACACTAAATAAACACTTTAATCTGAGCAAAATGACATATTTGTAATCCCAACATTCAGAGGGGAAGGAGTTTTAATTGATACCCAAGACTGTATCTATTAATGGAGCAGAGTACTATTTCAATAAATGTATAGAGTACAATAATGGCTAGCTGAGGCTAACTGGCACATCCATCTCTAAACATTTATCATTACCTTGTGCTCAAAAAATTCAAAATCCTCTCTAGCAGCTATATTGACGCATACAGTTAGTGGATGTCAACCACTTTTACCTACTGTGTCAAAGACATTGAAAACTCCTCCTCCTGCTTACTCCTCTGTCTGAGTGAGCCCTTCTAGCCCCAGGCCTCTGGTAACCAGGATTCTACTCAGCTGCTGGAAGATCACTTCTGGAGTGACAACATACAGTCATGTCTTCTGTCTGTCTTACTTCACTTAACCTAGTATCTTTCAGGCATTTCTTCTTAAAATACCACTGGGGCCAGGCATGGCAGCATGATGTAATCTCAGTATAGGGGAGACTGAGTCAGGAGGATCACAATTCCAATCCAGTCTGGGCTAGGCAGCAAGACCGTATTTCAAAGATTAAAAAAAGAAAAAAATAAAACAACAAAATAATCTGGGAAAAAAATAAACTGAGAATATAACCATATTCTAACAAAAAACAGAGCAAGGTCTATTCAGGCCTAGCACACGCCTGTAATCCCAACATGCGGGAGTGGAAGCAGAGGATCATGAATCTGAAGTCATCCCAGTATGGAGGAAACTAAGACAGGAAGAACCTGAGCTCCAGGCTAGCTTGGGCTCCAGCAAGACTTTGTCTCAAAATGGATAAAGCAGTACAATTTAATTTTTTTTTTTTTTAGAAAAACACAAAGAAAATAGAGCTCTCTTTTAACAAGCAGCACGACTTACTCTTCTTCTTCTTCTTGGTGCCACCCAGGGCCGAGTGCAGAGCATTCAGAAACCAAGACAGGAAGTCAACTCCATCCCCTGGAAACAAAGGAAGAGAAGAGCGTGTTGAAGCTCAGAGGCAGGAAAGGAACCTGACCACTCACTGGCTGGCTCACCTCATCCTCTCCAGTCACACACCCGATCCCCTGTGCAACCTCCTCTACCTGACCACAAGTACCCTCACTCCTCAAGGTCAAGCTTACTCTTCAGTCTTCTGTCTCTCTCAAGGTACTTTGATCCACAGCAGGACCCTGTCATTTTTGTCCCAGGATGTATCTCACCACCCAGTGATAACAATGAATGACGACCCTGTAACATCCATGTCTTCAGAGTGGCTCTGACTACCTCCCTGGTTCCCTATATTACAAAGACTCTTGTCTTTCAGGAAGGTGACTTCTAGTGCTATTACTAAGAAGGTATTTACACACATTATAGAGCAAAGGATTCTGGGAACAAGCAACATTCCTGGCCCATGATAAAAGTGCCTAATGGCTACTGTCTTACCAGATGTCTGTCTCCATTTACTTTCCCTCTGCTCATCTAAATCTGTAAGGCTTCTGAAACTTAAAGCTTGGTATATTTGGGAATTTGGGCATAGTTTTTCTTACTACTTCCTGCTGGAGGGGGGCGCTGTATCTTATGGGGACACAAAGAAAATTTTAGGATTATGGAGTAGTCTGTGAGGGTGTATCCTCTGAGTCAGTTGTCTTGAGACTATTGTGGACGTTGGATCTTCTGGGCCATGGTGTCATCAGAGACCTTTCAGGGGGTCTTGGTTGGTCAAACCTGATGAATCTTAATCTGGAACAAATCCATAGCCTCTGGCTTTTTGTGGAAACAAAAGCAGAGCCTCCTTTCTAAAGCAATATATCTTTAGATCTAAATTTTGAAGTCAAAGTATCTTTAAAATATACATACTGGCTTAACTCAACAGCTTTTATAATCAATTGTTTTTTGTAGTTAAGAATCTCAAAGACAACATAATCCAGATTCTCTTGTGTAATATCTATCTTTACGTGGTTTATTTTTTATACTACGTTTATTGTCTCTTTAAAGACTTTATTTTTAAAAACTATTTTTTATATAACTGTATATATTCTCTCAGATTCCAAAAGCCTGACAACTCCACAAAATTACTTTCCTACACTTCCACACACATAATGCTTTATTTAACTACAAATGACCGAAGCAAGAACTTCTCTATACACCCCACATACATCTAGGCAACTGATAATGCCCAGGTCTCAGACACTGGGGAAAGTGTAGTTAGCTGACAATACAAACTACGGCTATGACAGAGGAAACTGGCTAAGGGTAAGCTGATTCTTAGGGTTAAGATTTTTCTGCAACTCTAACCAATCATGCTTTAAGCCGTCAAAAGCTATAGGGAAGGCTAACAGATGCAGCCATCCATGGCACACAAAATAAACCTCTCTAAAAAATATAGTATCTTGTTGTAGCCTTGACTAAAAAAACATAAGAAAGTTCCCAGCGCCTACAGTGGACAGCTCACAACTACCTGTAACTCCAGCTCCACCTTTAGGGGACCCAACAGCCTCTTCTAGAATCTAGGGACACCTGCCTATTTATACACATACCTACACACACACACACACACACACACACACACACACACACACACACACACACACACAAATAAATAAATAAATAAAATCTTAATTAAAATCCAAACTTCGTAGAGTTGGTCCAGAAACAAAATTACTTTTTGAACTACATGTTGGAGATGTGAAGGTTGATCTAGCACAGGAGGTAGCTGTCCCCCTGTTCAGAAGAGTAAGGTGTTACTGGCCTTGCTGCAAACTATGAAACACCATGCTCAAATGTCTGCTCATCTGGGAATAAATCATGAGGTTCTGGTCAACATACACTGTCTATTCCCAAGTGTATCTTACTCTCTGTTACCCTAAAACTCTAAAATCCAAGAGTCTCAGCTCCTTATCTATTATCTTATCACCCCCTAGTGCTCCTTTCCTAAGTACCTGACTCTGAAAGCCACGACTAAACAAGCCTGGTGGCACACGCCTTTATTTCCAGCACACAGGATGCAGAGACAGGCGAATCTCTGGAAGTTCCAGGCCTGTCTGGTCTACATAGCAAGTTCCAGGACAGCTAGGGCTGCACAGTGAAAACCTGTCTTTTAAAAAAGTGTGTTGAGGGGTTGGGGATTTAGCTCAGTGGTAGAGCGCTTGCCTAGCAAGTGCAAGGCCCTGGGTTCAGTCCTCAGCCCTGAAATTTTTTAAAAAAAAAAAGTGTATTGGAGGTGGCAGGAGAGATAGCTCAGTAGTTTAGAGGACTTGCTACTCTCTCAGAGAGACCCAGGTTTGATTCCCAGCACTCACATGGCAGTTAACAACCATCTGTAATTTCAGTTTGACAGGATCTGACACCCTCTTCCGGTCTTCTCAGGAACCAGGCATGCATATGGTATGCAGGCATATACATACAGGCAAAACACTTACACACATAAAATAGTAAAGTTCTTTTAAAAGCAAATCACTGAACGTTCCCTCTATGTTAAGTCATTCCTCAATCAGAATAATGGAGGTTTTATTTTGTTTTTGGATTTTTGAGACAAGACCTCATGTGGCTAAGGATGATCTTGAACTCCTGTCTCCACCTCCTAGGTGCTGGGATTATACGCATGTACCACCTGCCCAGCTCAGAATAATGTTTGTGTGTGTGTGTGTGTGTGTGTGTGTTTCTGTAGCCCTGGCTGTCCTGGAACTCACTCTGTAGACCAGGCTGGCCTCGAACTCAGAGATCTACCTACCTCTACCTCCCAGAGCTGGAATTAAAGGCATGTGCACCACCACCACCACCCAGAATAACGTTTCTTAATTATAGATTTGTCATCACAGTTTTGCAAGCGTCAACTGATTTTCAATCTTAAGATCTAAACCAATCTCCTTACAAAGACACAGAAACTAGAAAATCTTTTTTCCTAGCTACTACCTGGCTCTCCACTGACCCTGGAATCCAAGATGTGACTACTTACTGTCTGGGTAAAGCCAGACACCTTTGTGCATCCCAAACTATACACTAGAACCCCCATGCCTGCCTAACCAGCATGCCTATCACCAACCCACCTCTTCCTCTCCTACCTAGCACTCAGGACTCTTCCCATACGTTCAACTGGGTCTTTGCTCCATGTTCCCATGAGGTGGACAGCCTGCTTTCTCTTATCATAGCACTTAATACCCTCTGGTTTCCTTCCTAGACAATTACCTTCCCTGTTCGCCTAGGAGCTCCTGGAAGAAAATGATCACATTCCTCAACCTACAGCTCTAAAACTCTGCAAGAAGAACATAGGATGACCCAGCACTGGGAAGGCAGAGACAGGCAGAACACAAATACTCTCTGTGAGTTTGGGGCCAGCGCGCTCCAGAGCAAGCTCCAGAAAAACCAAAACCAGAATATGGGATGAACAAATGGATGCAACGGGGCACTGCCTAAGATCCGGAGACTCACTCAGGGGCGGTCGAGCAGAACGAAGCTCCCCGGTGGGGACACGACCAAGTGAGCAGCAGCACAGGCGGCAGACTCTTAACAACAACGGGCCTGCCCACGTTCCCCCTCGGGCAAGAGCACTCTTGTGACACACACACAGACTCTGTATTCATTCAGCTGCAATCTCCTTGGTCCCTCTACACAGGACCCACTGAAGAGAAAAGAAGGAAGACTAACCCACTACCCACGGGACAGTCCCTTCTCTGTCTATCAGGTTCACTGCCAATGGAAAGAAATGTGTGCATCAGCCTTGAGATGCTGTCCTCAAGTCAGAGAGATGTGGGTGATTTGTTTCTCACCTTGTTTGGTGATCTGGAAAGTCTTCTTGCTGCAAAGGACAACAGCCTGAAGCATCTCATGAGGAGAAACATGTGCCTTGAAGTTTCGGGGGTTCCAGAGCTTTCTCATCAGCTCTCCAAAACGCTGGACCAACAAGAACATGATATCCCCTGGAGGGCGCTTGATGTTCTTATAATTGTCTTCCTCCAGGAAGTAGTTCCGAAGAGGAGGAACATTAGACAGAGCCTGCAAATCAAGCATTCCAGTTAGCAAAAAGTCCCTCAAAGGACCCCTCAGGACCAGGCTGTTCCAGCTAACATTCAGATAAAGCCTGTGCAGCCTAGGATAGCCTAAAATATCCAAAAAAAAAAAAAAAAAAAAAAAAACTGACCCTCAGGAAATGCTGCCAGAGCTCAGTGAAATGTCCTTCACTGAGTCACACAAAATCAAGGTTGACAAACACTGAATGTGCACACTATGAAGGACTCTAAAAGCCAAGCACAGAGATGCAGGTCTGTAGTCCCAGTATTTGGGAGGCTCAGACAGAACTACCACAGGTTTGAAGCCAGCCTGGACGATGTATGTAGTGAGTAGTCTGTGCTACAGTGCAAGACTCTAGCTAAAATGCACAGACACACAAACACACACACACCCCAAATACACAAACAAATAAATAAATAAACAGAAAAAAGCAAGCAAAATCAAAAAAGTACTTTTTTAAAAGAGTATTCAGGGCTGGAGAAATGGCTCAGCTGTTTAGAGTGCATCTTGATCTTGCAGAGGACCTCCAGGACCCATGTCTGGCAGCTCAGGAGTGCCTGCAACTCCAGCTCCAAGGGGTCCAACACCTTCCCCTGGACTCCACAGGTACCTGCACTCACACATGCACGTACCCACACAGTACATACATATACACAGAAAGGCAGGCAGAGCAGGGCAGAGGTGGTGCACACCTTTAATCCCAGCACTCAGGAGGCAGAGGCAAGCAGATCTCTGTGAGTTCGAGGCCAGCCTGGTTCCAGGACAGGCTCCAAAACTACACAGAGAAACCCTGTCTTTAAGGAAAATAGAAGAAAGGAGGGAAGGAGAGAGGGAGGAAAAGAAATAGAAATGCAACCAGTGTTTCACTTTGGCATTGCCTAGCAACAGTCCACCTCTAATCACCTGGAAACTGCAGGAGCCATAAGCCTAGAAGCTGAACCCCATACCCCAGCATGTGACAGCGCCCTTGACCAGAGAGGTGTGGTCTGCTGGCTGCAGAACAATGCTCAAGTAGAGTCCTCAACAGGCCTGGCATGGGCCTTCTGAATGCACTAAGAAAGCAGTGAGTTCTTGGCAGCCCTCCTGCCGCTTCCAGCTGCTCTCTCCTCCCCAGGGTCCCCTGGATCCTACCTGCAGCACTGCATTTGCATAGTCATTGGCTTTGATGTTGTTCAGCCCCACGATCCCTGGCAGGTAAGTGGTACCATCATACGCCCGAGACAATTTGGCTTGCTTGTCCAAGTTTGCAATCTGCTGCTTTGTGAAAGTAGGCTTCAACACGTACTGCCAAGCAAAAGGAAACTTTAAGTTGTCATAAACAGGGTTCACAGGTATGTCCAGAACAGCACTTTCTACTGAAAATAAAAATGTCCTGGTCATAAACGCCCCACTATACATACACCCTATGCCCCAGTCATGAGGGCTGAAGACAGAGGTAGTGGAGTAAGTCCTCCACAGAGCTCATCTGCAAGGGGTTTGTGTCTAATCCTGAATCACTGACTTCCAGGTCTGTCTTCAGCCCTACAGCCTGGTTAACTCCATGATCAAGGACTGCCTGACCCACAGGATCCTCAGGAATATGAAGACAGCAAGAGTATCCAGTGGATGTCACATGTACCTAGCTCAAAAATGGAGCACCTTCTTCCCTGGCAGCACCAGGATTCAGAGCCTCCTCCAGGGCTGTGAAAGCAGGAATGGAATCTTCCTGGTCACAGAATCCTCATCATGAACTTACTTTGAAACTTGAATTTATTCCACTTTCTTTCTCTCCAGATACTACCCTGACTTCTAGTAAGGCACTTCCCAGAGACCCAGGATAGCTCTCAAAACAACGTGCCCCACACCAGTAACCTGGGACACGTACCGTGATATCCTCCAGTGAGGAATCGATGATCTCATAGTTGTCAGGAAGGCAGTAAAACTTGAGAGTGTGGAGGTTGAGGAAGACGTGGTGGCTGAACTGGACGCTGTGGATGTAGGCATGAGACTTTAATCCCCGGCCTGTGGGGAAGGGGGAAGGGCTGTCAGAGGAAAGCCTAGAAAGGCACAGATCAGGTTTGTTCTTGTTTCCTTATTTTGTGCAAAACACGTTAAAAGCAAAAACAAAGAAAGACCTATGCCATCCATGAAATTAATCCACATAAACTTCTCTCGCAAAGAGAACCAGAAAGAACATTAACACATAAGTTAGAAAAATTAGTTTCAACATAAAGTATAAAAATAAACCAACTTCCTAAGTATCAGAAACTAGGAGTATCAAAAATATATTATTTAATGAGTAAGAACATAAATACACACAAACACACAGATATACCTATCCTGAGGCCACCTGCCCATGTTCAGGACAA
Organism: Peromyscus californicus insignis; assembly: GCF_007827085.1. NCBI lineage: Eukaryota > Metazoa > Chordata > Mammalia > Rodentia > Cricetidae > Peromyscus > Peromyscus californicus. The sequence goes on from NW_026294584.1 coordinate 87,635,995, forward strand.
GCCTGAACCTGTGTCCTCTGTCCATGCTGCATCTCTTTATGTTTTCTATGGTTCAGTAGTACTACTGTCAACCCAGAGTTCCGCGCACTAGGCAAACACTCTAAGCATTAGGTTACTGTTGTGGAGAATAGTTGAAGATGTATTACATTTGTTTATGCTGTGGAACATTTGTTTAGTGATGCAAAGATGTGTTGCATTCTTTGATGTTGCATTTGTTTAACTCTGTAAAGCTGTGTTACTTTGCCTGTCTAAAACACCTGATTGGTTTAATAAAGACTGAATGGCCAATAGCTAGGCAGGAGAGAGGGATAGGCAGGGCTGCCAAGCAGAGAACAAACAGGAGAAATCTGGGTTTAAGAGAAGCAAAAAGCAAGAAGGAGTACGAAGAGGAGAGGAGGACGCCAGGGGCCAGCCACCCAGCCACCCAGCCACCCAGCCACCCAGCCACCCAGCCAGCCAGCCAGCCAGCCAGCCAGCCAGCCAGCCACACAGCCAGCCATGGAATAAGAAGAGAAGAAAGATATATAGAATAAAGAAAGGTAAAAAGTCTTTGTTTATGTAGTTAAAGAAAACAGATAATTTAAGTTAGAAAAGCTGGCTAGAAACAAGCCAAGCTAAGGCCGGGCATTCATAAGTAAGAATAAGTCTCCATGTATTTATTTGGGAGCTAGTGGTGGGCCCCCAAAGAGTAAAAAAAAAAAAAAAAGAAAAGCCAACTACAGGCTACCCTCCAAACTCTTGCTAAGTTGCCTGCGCTGTCTCAAAGTTTCCACCTTCCTATCTTCCCACCACAGGCTCCTGAGAGCTGGGATAGTAGACTGCATCATCCTCCATCACTCCTCTTTTTAGTATCACCCTCCTGTAACACATTCAAATCCTTTAGCAGACAAGAAGAGAAGAAAATAGGCCAGGCAGTGGTGGCACACACTTTTAATCCCAGCAGAGTCAGGCAGATCTCTGAGTTCAAGGCCAACCTGGTCTACAGAGTGAGTTCCAGGATAGCCAGAACTGTTATACAGAGAAAGAGAAACACTATCTCGAAAAGCAAAACAAAAAACAAAAAGAAAACAAAGTATAACAAATTACATATGAAGATGCATATGAAACTCATCATTTCATATACTAACCTAAAACATCAAAATAAACGCTGAGCAGAGTGGTAATGATGAATACCTTTAATCCCAGCCCTCAGGAGATAGAGCCAGGGAGATCTCTGTGAGTTTGAGGCCAGCCTGGTCTACAGAGCTAGTTCCAGGACAAAAAAGAAAAAACAAAAACAAAAAACACAACAACAACAAAAAAAACTTGTCTCAAAAAACCACTTCAAAAAAAAAAAGGCTGGGCATGATGACTCACACCTGTAATAACAGCATTAGGGAGGTAAAGAGGGTCAAGACCCTGTCTGAAACACACACATGCAGGGACTGGGGAGATGGCTCAGCAGTTTAGAGCACTGGCTGTTCTTGCAGAGATCCTGAATTCAATTCCCAGCAACCACATGGTGGCTCACAACCATCATTAATGAGATCTGGTGCCCTCTTCTGGTGTGCAGGTGTACATGCAGGCAGAACACTATAATTTTTTTTTTTTTTTAAATATACACACACAACCTTGGGGAGTTGGCAAGATGGCTCAGTAGGTAAGGGCATGTGCCACCAAGCCTAATGACCTGATTTCAATCCTTGGAACCCACAGGGTGGAAAGAGAACTAACTCCCACAAAAGCTGTGTGCTGACTTCTACACAAGCACACAAATGCACACACAACTATCCACATACATATATAAAAATAATAACCTTAGAGTGTAATACTTTTTAGGAATTGACTTTGGAGACAGGCATGGTGATGACACCTAAACTCCCAGCACTCGGATGACAAGAGCAGGTGAACTGAGGTGAACTCAAGCCAGTCAGGCCATACAGTGAGTTCTATGTCACTCAGGGCTACAGACTGAAGTATTTTCTCAAAATATCAAAGGGGAAACACTGACCTTCACCTACTTCACTACCTTCTGTGCTCATTTTCATTCACGGCTATACAGTCTAGCAGAAATCACTACGGTCTTGTGGGGTTTTCTGGTTGTTTGATGTGTCAACATAAGCTCCCTACAAAAGCCTAACGCGTGGCTTCTCTTTTTTCACCTCCCCGGTGTACTATGTACGTATATACTATTCGTTTGGTCTAAGTGAGTTAAAAGAATACATTTTCAGAAAAGAACTGAGTAAGTATTCTTGGGAGATGGTGATGGGGCACACCTGCAAATCCCAGCATGAGACAGTATGGAGCAGAGTCTCAAGTTCAAGGTGAGCCTGGGCTACATGCTCAGACCCCATCTCAAAACAACAAAGATAGAAATGCAGAGAACATCAGACTCAGAAACCCAGGAGCTGGGTGCGCAGCTCAGTGGTAGAGTACTTGCCTAGTATGTTTGAGAACCTGGGTTCAATGCCCTGCTCCAAAAGGAAGGAAGGGAGGGAGGGGAAAAAAGAAAGAAACTTAGAAACTCAGTGCCTGGAGATCTAGTCTTTTTTCATAGGACTAGCTCTCTCCCCCTTTCAGAGGTGCTTAACTCTGACCAAGGAGAAAACCTCCAATTTCCTGAGAACAAAGACAGGAATTATTAAAAATGGTTCCCAAGAATAACTTACTTTCAAAAAAAAAAAAAAAAGACAGTTTCACAAACATAATATGTCTATCACCCGAGCCATTTATTTACCTTGAAAGTACTTGCCACACACCAGACAGGCGTAGGCGTTGATATGCGAGAGGGAGATAGAGCAGAGTTTCTCAAAGTCGAAGTCCAGTACACTCCTGAGACAGAACACAGGAAAAATGAACAGGGATGAGGAGGTGTTGGCCCTACATGACACAATGCCACACACATCCTTAAGAGAATGCTTTAACAACATATAAACCACACACCCAGCACTCCCTCAAGGCAGGCTCAGTGTCTGCATCAAATGCCCACAACACACTTTTACATTAGCTTCAACCAACCGTGGATTGATATTTGAAAAAATAAGTTACATCTGCACTAAACATACAGACTCTTTCCTCCTTTGCCCATTATTCCCTAAATGACTACTATTTTACATAGCGCTGACACTCTATTTGGAATTAGTAATCTCAGATCATTTAAAGCAACAGGAGGACATGCCTAGACTGTATGTACATATCAACCCACTGGCCTTAAAACTTGCACAGTCAGATTTTGGCATGTATCACAGAATCTTGGTTCCACTTCCCCCACGGATATAAGAGGAAACTTTTCCATAGTGTCTCACTCCTGTAGTTCTGGCACTTGGGAGACTGAGTCTGGAAGACTGCAAGTCTGAGGCCAGCTCCAGCTACATATAGAGTTCCAGATCAGCCTGGACTATACAGTCAGATGTCAACAACAACAACAAAAAGAACCTTCCATTATATTCACCCTGCAGGAAAAGGAACAAATAGGACTAAAATAAGAGCCCAGCAGCACTGAGAGAGCGAGAGGACATAAAGTGTGAACACAATTAGAGACAAAAATATCTGCCAGGCACAGTGCCACACACCTTTAATTCCAGTACTTGGGAGGCAGAGGCAGGGGGATCTCTGTGAGTTCGAGGCCAGCCTGATCTACAGAGTGAATTCCAGGACAGCCAGAGCTGTAACCCAGAGAAATATTGTCTCAAAAAAAAAAACAAAAACAAAAAACAAAAAAATAAGCAAACAAATAAATAAATAATGGAAAGTGGTTGGGGGATTTTGCTCAGTGGCAGAGCACTTGCCCAGCAACCACAAGACCCTAGCACACACACACCAAAAAAGAGAGAGAAAAACCATGAGAGACAGAGAGAGAGGGGGAGGGAGGGAAAAGAGAGAAGGAGGGAGGGAGGGAGCACCTGAAGAAGTTTAAGACAACACCTACAACTAGACCTGGTCATTAAAGCACAAAGCAAGGGATGTGACTGCTGAGCAGAAAGGGACAAAAAAGTCTCTATGTCCACTGAATCCACGACTGTGAAAGAGATTTAACAGTAAATACTAACAGTTGCACTGTTGAGGGACCACTAGCCACACATGGTTATTGATAACCAAGTCTGAAATTTAGTTCCTGGGCTGACGTGTAGCTCAGCGGTAAAGCATGTCCAGCATGAATGCCCTGGATTTGATTTCTAGCACCACAAAGAAACTAAGAAAGCAGTGCTTCAACTGCTGACGCCGTATTTCCAATCCTCAAGAGTCATGTGCAGCCTGTGAGTCCCACAGCGGACAGCCCTTAGGAAGAGCAATTACTGATGGACTCGGTGGGGCACACATGTAACCCCAGGACTTAGGAGCCCAGGTGGGAGGATCAGCATTCAGCGTCAGCCTAGGCCGTATATCAGAACCCTGTCTCAAAGAAGTAAAACAAAACAACGTTTTAAATGCAATTCTCTGTTGTGGAGAGTTCTATTGGACAGCACTACCCTAGAAGATAGGTTGTGGACAACTGGAAATCAAAGAAAATAGAAGATAAGGAGACTATCTCTGCTATACAAAAAAAATGTTTTGGAACTGGAGAGATGGCTCAGTAGTTAAGAGCAACTGCTGCTATTACAGACCACTGGAATTCAGTACCCTGCACCCACATTAAGCAGCTCACAACCACCCATAAGGTCACTTCCACACCCTCTTCTGGCCTCCACAGGCGCCAGCACGCACATTAACTCGTGAAGGAACACACATACACATAAACAACTGAATCTGGAAAATGAGAAGCCCACACCCATGCTCTTAGGTGTGCCTCACTTTCGAGTACCTCTTTACCTTAACCCTGTGCTTAAGCCGATATTAAAATATCTTCAAACCCCAACTCTGCTTCATTAGCAAGAAAAATATTGTATTTTATTTAATGAATCCTGAAAGTCTAGAATAGCACCCAATAGGTGGTGTGGATTCAATAAATATTTCAGTTTGCTACCGTAACTCCAGGTACACCAGGTATCCCTTAGTTACAAAATACAAATTCAGAATTAGCTAAAAGTTCTTAATGTGTACGTGTGCTCACTCGCCAGGCAGTGGTGGCGCATGCCTTTAATCCCAGCACTCTGAGTTCCAGGGCAGCCCGATCCACAGAGTGAGTCCCAGGGCTACACGACAATCAAGCAAAACAAACAAACGCACTCTGCCACCTTAAAGGGACAACATGGAAAACACGGCAAGAAGCACAATTTTCAAGGCAGAAAGGCTTAAAAGGCTGTTCAGTTTGGAGGATTTTCTACAAAATCTTTAACTATTTTCTGCATCTCAAAATCTACTGATTTTGCTTGTTTATATGATACTGGGGACTAAACCCTGGGTCTCTGACATGTCAGGCCAAGTGCTCCACTACTGAGATAAATCCCCAAGACTTTTCCTCATCCTCTCTGTATCACTGACCTGTTAATGGTATCCAGGTACGGGCAGTGACGACTCCTCCGGTCCTCAGAATCCACTCGGCCATTCTTTGCTGAGAAGAAATCCATCACAGACTTGAAAATGGAAAACTCGTGCTGAGCTGTAACTCAGTGGTAGAGCACTTAACTAGCAAGGGCAAGATTTGCTCTTCCACAGCATCATAAATGGAGGACAGGAGACTACTCAAATCACAGGTAACAAGCAAACTAAAAAAACCGAAGACAAACACAATTGTTTCCATTTTGTTTTGTTTCTATTTCCCATGAAAATGAGAAAATTTGATCAACTAAGATTAAGATGAGCTTTCATTTTTCTTGTAGTGACAACATTCCAAAACTGCAAACTGAGAGTAGATCTGTTACATATATAAACATCAAAAGATTAATTCACGTTTTACATAAAGAAATCCTGGCAAGTGAGATGGCTTAGTAAAGGCGTTCACCACCAAATCTAATTACCTGAGTTCAATCCCTGGGATCTACAAGGTAGGAAGAGAGAAGTGACTCCCACTAGTTGACCTCTCACCTCCACAGGTACACCATGGTACATGCATACAAGCATATAAATAAGTAAATGTACTAAACCCTTTGTTTCACCAGGTATGGTGACGCACACCTTAATCCTAGCCCCTGAGAGGGAGAAACAGGAGAAATCTGTGAGTTCAACAGCCAAGGCTACTTAAGACCCTGTAAATAAATAAATAAATAAATAGATAGATATAATATCTAATAAAGCGCTGGGTGGTGGTGGCGCATGTCTTTAATCCCAGCACTCAGGAGGCAGAGACAGGAGACCTCTGTGAGGTCAGCCTGGTCTATAGAGCTAGTTCCAGGATAGCCAAGGCTACACAAAGAAACCCTGACCCCCCCCCCCAAAAAAAACAAAACAAAAATGAAACAAGCAAAAAATCCAATATATCACAAGTACTAAGATAAGCCGAATATCTTAAATCTACTATTTGTCCAAGAATTGTGCTGGTCCTGAGAGTTACTCCTACTGGCGAGTGTTAGCTGCCACAGCCTCATGGACACTGATGGAAGGCATGTGATCACTAATAGACTAAAACAGAGTCTATTAAAGCAATGACAGTAGCCAATAATATGACATCTTTGCCACTTCCTGGAGTCAAGTCGCACAAGAGAATAGAAAAAGAGCCAGTGCTCACAGTGGGTTGCCTTATAGAAGAACTCTACCCTTAAAGGGGATCCTATCTGCTTATGAGCTTACCTCCCTTTTGCTCTATGGAATACAATCTGTCTCCTAAGGCTGTTCACTATATCAACATCCTTGACAAGACAATATAGAACCCCTACAACAACTTCCTGCAAAACCCAGGAGAAGCAGAACTGTCTCCAAACTACTAAACTAATACAAAGTCAGTACTTTAATCGGGTGCACAGAGATCTTGGCTGAACGGGCTTATTCCAGATACTACAACAGGACCCTGCATCTAAGGAATTTTGCAAAAACTGGAGAGGGAAACATCTGTAAAGTGATCGATCAGCAGAGCACCTGACCCACGCGGGCTATTCGATAAAGGGGAGCTGTGGTGTATCGTAACAACCTTTAAGTTTAGAACTGTCTTCATCTGAAGGCAGTCCAGTCTGGATTCGACCTCGGGCAGGGAAGCGTAGAAAGTAAGGAAAAGTAAAAAGCAGGCGAAAACTGGGCATCTCAGGGCTCACGAGGTAAAGGCAAGAGGAGTCTAAGGTCATCTCTGGCTACAACAGCAAGTTCCTGAGACCCTGTCTCAAAAGAAGAAAAAGGAGAAGAGAGAAGAAAGCAGGCGAGGATGGAGGGCGCGCCCGGCCCGGCCCCGCGCACCTCGCACCTCCCGCTCGGGCTCCGAGTCCTCGTCGGCCTCGCGTTCCCGCTTCACCCTCACGGCCGGGGGCGCGGGCGCCGGGATTTCTCGCGCAGTCGCCTCGGCTTCACGCTTCACGCGGACCGGGCTGCTCCGAGAGCTCGCCGCCTCGGGCTCCCGCTCGCGGTCTCGCTCCTTCTTGATGCGACCCGAGCTACCCCGCGACTCGGACTCGCGCTTCCCGCGGGTGGAACCATGAGACTGCCGCTTTGACCGGCTAGACATCGCCACCACCGGCTAGGAGCTTCCGCGCTGGCGCCGCGCACGCTGGAGACACGCAGCCAATCAGGAGCCGAGCTGGCCTCAGGCGCGCAGTTCTCTACGAGTCGCTGAGAGGGACAAACCAGGCGGTTGGACCCTTACAGGCGCTACGCGCCAAGTTGAGACAGTTGTTGAACCTGCTGTCTTATTCTTCATCATTCATCACCTCTTCACAGCTTAAAGAGATAGGAATTTTTCACAGGCTACGGTGATCGTAGACGAAAGGAAGCTAGCATTCGACCGTAGATATCTTCAAAACAGTTTGTGTCTCGAAATGACAATCCAGAGATGTCCCCCCTGACCCGGGACTGCCGACCTACACAGGAAGAGGAGTCAGTATTCCCAGATTGTCTCCTTCATTCGGGCTTGTACTTGGGAGCTTAAATTAGTACCATATTTACATGGCTCCTGAAATATGGAAATTGCAAATACTCTGCCAAGGCTCATTTATTGTTTAGCTAATAAAACCCCAAATTCAGTTTTACCAGTGAGTCATCTCTTTGTCCCTATCTATTTGAACAGTTCCACTGAGGTATAGTTGACAAGAGTAGTACATGTTAGACGAGTGTAATTTGCTAAATTCTGATGTGTGAACACTTGTGAATCCATTGCCATAATCAAGAAACTTGTCTCACTCCAGAAATGCCCTTGTGCCCCTGTGGAATTTTATACTCAAGTGTTATACAGTGTTTTCGCTTTCTGACCTGGCCTCTTTCACACCTGGTGTATAGACAATCTGTTCCTTTACTTTGCATTGCAATATTCCATCACACAGTTGTACTAGAGTTTGTCACTGTTCTAACAATGAGTTCCTGATTTTCACATTTTAAAACAAGGACTTGAAAAACTATACACACAGGCTGAGGTAGAAAGAATCCCGAAGTTTAAGGCCAGCCTGTGCTATATAGTTAGTTCAAGACTATCCTGAGCTACATAGCAAAAGGAGAGAAAGAAAGAAGAGATGGCTATACATTATTAGACCCTTAAAAGCCTTGGCTCCTCCCATGGGGACAGTTAAGCAAGTGATCTGGGCAGGGGCAGTGCAGCCCCAATGTGGCTGGAATAGGGGCTGGGTATGGGTGGGGAAAACTTAGCTACCTGAGCACTTGTCTGCCTCATTACCTACTAGAGATAGATGTTCTTAGTATGTTCACTTTTTAAAACGCTAGCAACTGGGGAGATGGCTTACTGTACAAGAATGCCTACTGTACACGCATTAGAACCTGAGTTCAAACCCCCAACACCCATGTAAAGAGCCTATAGCAGGCATGGCCTGTACATGCCTATATCCTAGGCCTTTGGACTTGAGACAGCAGGACCACTGGGGCTTGATGGCTGCCAGCTTAACTACAGGTTCAGTGAGAGACCCTACCTCCAAAGAACGAATAGAGAACACAGACCTGGTATCCTCCTCTGGCCTACACCACACACACACACACACACACACACACACACACACACGAAATTTAGGCACAGTTGGATCAGAGTCAACCAAGTGGCATATTTAGTAACATTTTCCTTTTTCTTCTGCCATAAAGAATGAAATTCTGTCATTTGCAGGGAAATGGTGAACCTAGAGATCATGTTAAGGGAATTCAGTAAGAGTTGGAAAGATGAATCGCAAATATTACATGTTTTTCCCCACATGCAGAACCTAGATTTAATGGTGTGTGTGCGTGTGCGTGTGTGATGAAAGAACTGTAAGAAGCAAGTTAGAGGTCCAAAGGGAGAGAAGAGGGAGCGAAGGTGATGGGGATGATAAAATATCACTTTCTCATGAGCAGAATCTGCCCTTAAATATACGAACAAAGCAGATACACATACACATATACAATATATTTGATCTCATAATGAAGCTCATTGTACTGTACACTAAAGAACTAACTTTAAAAGGCTAGAAAAGAAAGCCAGTATCTGTAGTAATAGTTTCCAGTGTTCGTGGATGACTCTCATTTTTTATAATTTCCTGGTATATCACCTATAAATCCTTCTTTTGTGTTGATGATATTACAAAGAAAGCGAAACTCCCGCCCTAACAGCAGCGCTCCACTAGACCAGGTTCGCAAATTCCGAAAGCATCTACGCTATGCCGCACTGGTGCCTACGCAACCGGAAGAAGGGCATTGGAGTCGGAAGTTGCGGTCCGCAGCCGGAAGTCGGGCTCCGCAGCTGGCGGTTTGAGTTCCGCGGCGGTTGAGGCGGTTGCTGCGGCTCTGTACCCAGGATCTGGATGGAGGCGGCACGGGATCCAGGCCCGGGGCTATGCTGCAAGCCCGGCGGGCGTCTGGACATGAGCCACGGCTTCGTACATCACATCCGCCGGAACCAGATCGCTCGGTACCGCCCCGCCCCAGGCCCGGCCCGGCCCGGTTCGCCCGGGTGACAGCACCTGACCCCCGCTCGGCTCCCCGCAGGGACGACTACGACAAGAAGGTGAAGCAGGCGGCCAAGGAGAAGGCGAGGAGGCGCCACACACCCGCGCCCACTCGGCCCCGCAAGCCGGACCTACAGGTGTACCAGCCGCGCCACCGAGGTAAGCAGCAGCCCGCCCGCGGCCCCGCCCCCTGAGCCAGCCCCGCCCCCTGGGCCAGCCCCGCCCCTGGGCCAGCCCCTCTTCTCTATGTCAGGCCCCCCTCCCTCGTCGCAGCCCTTACAGAAGCCACTGCCTCAGCGCCCCCAGATCTCCGCTCCAGGGCTCGTGACCCCAGTTAAGCAACACTGTTACTGAAGGTACATGGGACCCGGACAGGAATCACTGCCCACCGGTGTGGTCTGCCATGCTGTTTTAGTATTCCTGCCACTTGGAAGAGAGAAGCCTGACTGAAATTAAAGAAAACAAAAATGACCAGTACATAAAGTGAAATGAACCCAGTAAATGGCCTTTTCCCGGTTTTCCTGTGACCATGAACTCACATTAACAAACATGACACTAAGTTTATGTGCTGTTATTTACAGAGGGTTTAGATCTTAACTACATTAACTCATTGAGTCCATAGGACACCATAAGCTGAGAACTATTATTTCTGTTTCACTGTCCAAAGAGGTGAAATGATAAGTTGTCCAACATCTCAGAGCTAGTAAATGACAGAGTCTGGATTTGAACCCAGGCCGAGTTCTGTCCATCCTTTCAGCAACTTCCAGAGATACTTGCTGGAGACGTATGCATCCTGTACCTACTTTGTAGCAGAACTGTACTAGAGTAGAAATAGAAAGGGAAGTTAAGCCGGGCGGTGGTGGCGCACGCCTTTAATCCCAGCACTCGGGAGGCAGAGCCAGGCGGATCTCTGTGAGTTCGAGGCCAGCCTGGACTACCAAGTGAGTTCCAGGAAAGGCGCAAAGCTACACAGAGAAACCCTGTCTCGGAAAAAAAAAAAAAAAAAAAAAAAAAAAAAGAAAGGGAAGTTAAAATCCTGATTGACAGCTCCCCAAACACACACACTGCGTTCACATGCATAAATACCCAGAGACTGTCGAGGCTTGGAGGCTTCCTTGGTTCTCTTTGTCTGATGATTTCTGTGGGTAGGGATTTTAGCAGCATTCCCCTTTTCCCTCTCATTCTGGTTTGCCCTTACAGATGCCTCTGCCCACCTAGTCAACCCAGACTGTGAGGAGTCCGGTGAAAGCAGCAGTAGTGGAAGCTCTGAGCTGGAGCCTCCTGGCCGCCAGCTCTTCTGTTTAGAATATGAGGCGGACAGTGGAGAGGTCACATCAGTTATTGTATATCAGGTACGCCTTCTGGAAACAGCTGCAGCTTGAAGGTCCTGGGCCATGATGGAAACTATTGCCAGTCCCTGAGCCAATGTTTATCTCAGGGCCAGTGGGAAAACATATCTTCCACATGGGACTGCTGGGCATTGTTACAAGGTACAACTGTCTCAGCACACAGTGGTTCTTAGTTGGGGGGACAGAGAGAACCTGTGACCCTCACTTGAGAATCACTATTACAGGGGACTCCTGAGAAATGAGAAGCCTTAAGCCAAAGAATTCTATGAGAATGCTGTCTAGGAACAGGGCAGGTCACTTTCCTGAAAGAGACCAGGCTCTGAGCTTCCCGACTCTTCCTCCACGTAGGATGATGATCCCAGAAGGGTGAGTGAGGAAGTATCAGCACACACACCTCTGGATCCAGCCATGCAAGAGGCCCTCAGATTGCGCATCCAGGAAGAGCTTGCAAAGCGCCAGAGGCAACACTGACCGGGCTGAAGGCATTCAGGCAGGCTTCACTGCACTTGGCAGAATTTCACCCAGGGAGCTCACCTCTAGTTTGGGGGTACCAGGACCAGTCTATATGATCTTCAGGGATCCTTGTCCTCCCTTTCCAAGCTGCTGTATCCACAAGGGTGTTGCAGGACCACATCTGGCCTACCTCCAGTAGCCATTCCTTCTTGTATATTGGCCCATTTGTCTGAGCTAACATTCTGGAATTTTATGACAGTTTTGGCTAATTTGGTGTCTTGGGAGCAGAGACTTCAGGGAGAACCAGGGCTTATGAAGCCTTTACCCATATGCTGCTGTCTTGATGAGATCATTTGCCAGGCCCTTTCATGAGCCATACTTGTTATTCTGTGGTTCTTTGATGTTTGTGCTTTCTTCCACACATCGTCCCTGGACTGGTTGTCACTTGTCCTTTCTCCTACCTTCTTGCCATGGGTAAACTCATTCCCCCCACCTTCCCAACGTGACTGTTTCTCTACCACTCAGGAATTTGGAAGTGGGGGTTCTGGGAGCCTGCCTTCCTCACAAGTTCTCCAAGTAATTCTGATGCCAATAAAACAGGAGAACTTTGTTTTTGAGGCCTATTTGGAAACATATCTCCTTCCCCTCCCATGGCTTTCCCAAGCCGCTCACATGCCCCCCTGCTTTACACTATGTAGAAGAGGTAGAGGAGCCCTAGGAAGACAATGATGGGCTAAGCTTCGATCATCTGTTGAGAAACCTGCCTGCTGGGAATGGTGGGGCACACCTTTAATCCCAGCACTCAGGAAGTAGAAGCAGGCAGTTCTCTGTGAGTTTAAGGCCATCCTGGAACAGAGGGAGTTCCAGGACAGACAGTCAGGGCTTGTAGAGAGACCCTGTCTCCAAAAAAAGAAAGAAAGTTAAAAAAGAAAAGAAAAACCTGCCTTGCCTAGGCCTACCAAATTGACCCCCAACTGTAAAAGACTACCTTCTACTCAGACTAGAGGGGAGTTATCAAAACAAACTTGAGACTAACTCTCCAATTATGGTTTAACAGTCTTGAATTATTGAAGATGGGAAAAGTTGACAATAGCTATGATTGCCTTGAAGGGGGGGCGGGGCTCTAGTTGCAAAAAAAAAAAAAGAGTCCTGGAGAACACCATAGAGGAAATGAACGCTTCTCCACCCCATGCTTTCTTCTTTCCCACCTCTCAAGAATATGTCTGAGCATGGTTATGCACACTGTGACTGCTGTGTGCAGGAGGCCAAAGTAGGAGGATTGCTGCAAGTTAAAGGCCAACCTAAGTGGTTCCAAGAAAAAACTAAATAAATGTAACTTAGGTCCTTTGGGTAAAGATCCCCAGACATAGCATTTTTCCATCAGGGGATATGTTTTCCAACACAAGATTAGGCTAAGGTCTGAAGTCCACAATACATCCTGTGCACGGGAATTCAGAGGCACCTAAGATTTCCAGGAATGAACCTGACTTCAGCAACTTGAAATGTGAGTTGTAAAAGAGCCTACGAGCACTGAGACTGCCTGCAGCCAAACAGCCTGCCCAGGGGTTTGTCTTCCATGTGAGGGTCTCAAGATCGTTCTGACCATAGCAGCTCAGTGGTTTTTCTCTTCCAGGACACTTGGGGGCTCTGCTGGGTTTCATCCCACGCTGCTGAAAACAGGTGTAATGGGGTTTGAGCACCTACTTTATGCCATTAAAACAGTGAGTCACAACTTGCCATGCCAGAGGAATTCTGGGACAGTGAGTTAGGTAGTAAGTTAGAAGGTCCTGGTTGTGGAGGTGGCTGGGGACCTAAATGCTCTAGACCCAGAGAGCTGGTCCCAGGGTTAAGTGCCTTAAGCTTGTCAGTCCTAAGCCCAGTTCTGCTGTCACAGGAAAAAGCCTTTACCCTGTGCTCGTGAACATGTGCTATAAGTGCCTTTGGACTTACATGGTTAGATACCATCCAGAGCCTCTGGGGAAGGAGGTTCTGCCAAACTCCATGCTCATCATCCAGCAAGCCATTTTAGTCTCCAGTTAATCAGTCCATTTTCTGACTTGAAACACAGGATTCACTGGAACTCTGGCTGCTTTAGGAATGTGTTCTTAGCGCTTCATTTCCTATTTCCTGGTACAGTTTCTAAACCTAGAAAAAAAGACCTGAAGAGGAATCTGAGGACTCAGCACCTAAAAATTTGCCTCTATTCCCACTTCTTGAGAAAGAAAGAAATGGAAGAATACAGCATTCAGTATAGGCCTTTTTTGTGTTTGTGATCCTCACAAAGACCTTAGATAGGAGACTGATGGAAACTCCTCTAAGCCTTTTGTCCAGAAGCACTTTGCTTATCAGGTGTGTATGAAAGATTTTCTAGCCAAGAAAGCACTCTTCATTTTTAGCTAATTTCTCCTAAAGCTCCAAACCTGTGCTTGAATGAAGAGCGATCATTCTGAGCCAACCTGTTGGAGCTGATGCTGATGTCTCTTCAGGCATCCCTGAAATGCCTCTCAGGGGGCTGTGCCCTCAGCCTTATGGCTTAGCTGCATTGCTCTGCTGTTCTCTTCTGGGGTCCATCATAGTACTGTTCAGTTTATTTGGCAGATCTGCTTCTAGATGTCTCTTACCTGTTTCAAAACTCACAGGCCATAGTAAGCTCTCAGAACTGCCCTGTTTTGTGGCACAGAAGAAGCAGTATGCCATAGACAGGACTTACAGCAAGCTGCTTCAGAATCAACACTCATTTGAGTAGATACGTTCTTGGCTGTCTTTTTTTTTGGGGGGGGGGGTGGATATGGGAGTCAGGTAGGATGGCATATGCCTGTAATTCCAGCCTTTGAGGCTGAGGCGAAATGATTGCCATATATATATAGCCAGGCATGGTGGCACATACCATTGATTCCAGCACTTGGGAGGCAGAGGCAGGAAGGTCTCTGAGTTTGAGTCTAGCTTTGTCTACATAGCAATTTCCAGGACAGGCAGGACTACATAGAAAGACCCTGTCTCAACCCCCACCCCACCCCCAAAAAAAAAGATTGCCGTGAGTTTGAGGCTGTCTTGAGCTACATAGACCTTGTATCAAACAGTCTCATTCCTACTCTCTATGGAATGTTTTTTCCCTCAGTTCTTAACTGGAATTAAGCCTGTATTTCACAGTTTTGTAATTCCTGAGCCAGAGTTTATGTCATTCTTGAGAGAACTGGTTTTGCAAGGGGGCTTGGGCTGTGCAAGTGTAAATGATAAAGCTGGAGTGGTGGCCCACTGCAAGCATGAAAGTCTTTGAAGAGTGCAGTACAAGAAGGAAAAGGATATAAAAGTGTATGTATATGAAGGGAGTGGTGTATGCACTGGCTGCAGTAGCCAGCCAGTGGTGGGTCTAGTGTGAATGAAAGAACATTCCATCTCTGGTCATCTGGGGTGCATTGCCAACTAGAGACCACCCCAGATAGATCGAACCCCTTTGGGGTGGTAAGTATTCCAACTTGCTGTGTGTGTTGACAAGATCTGCGAATGGCGGGGTGGTGCTTCCCAGATAACTCAAATGTAAGTGAGACCTTTGTATGAAAGACAGATGACTCTCCTACCTCTGAGCCTTTTGGGAAAATCTCATGGAATGTTGACAGTTGTTTAAAATCTTAACTCCTTTGGATTCCCATCGCATCGTTGGGAGCCCTAGGCATCCAGCCCAAATTTCTGGAGGATTGGAGTGATACTAGAAGTGAAGACCTTCCTAGTAAAGGGCTCCTCTCTTCCCAGAGCCAACAGAACAAGGGGCTGGGAATGGAACAGTTCAAAAGACAGGAGGAGCACTGTACATTCGAGGGCAGCCTAAGCTATATAGCAACACCTTATCTCAAAAAAAAAAAAAAAAAAAAAGCATCAGAGTGTACTGGCTATGTCATGGTGCTAAATGTAGAAAAAGCCATACAGTCTCATTTCCGGTGTTTCTGTATAGATAAAATGGAATTATGCAAATTGAAAATCATGGAAGGTACTTTTTAACCAATAAACTATTTTTACAGCACTGTTTTTGCCAAGAGTTGTGAAATCACTTGTGTACTTGGGGAGGGAGGTTAAATGCCTGCCCTAAAGTTACTCCACTAGAATCAGCACTGGGAATCTCATCTCTTGCTGTGCTGACTATTTGAAGAGCTGTTCTGGTCAGAGTATAACAGCTAGACTCACGTAGCATAGAGGTTGAAATTTTTTAAAGGTATCTGGTCCTACTATTGCCCTCTTAGGCAGCTTCCTCCTTCAGGTGTCCAGAAACAACTTGGTCCTCATCAGGTTGACATTTTAAACCTAAAAGTGCCTCCAGTGGCACAGCTCTGGAGTTCAGGTAACCTCAACACTGTCAGAATAGTCAGTAGGGCTTGTGGAATCCTCCAAGACCCCCTGGTGATGAGATAGAGACATAAACCCAGCCCAATAGGATACAGTGAGTGTTAGGAATCACAAAGCTAAATGCAATGGCCATATAGTCCTGTAATAGCAGTACTAAGGCAGAGGCAGGATGATAGTCAAAAGTTAAAGACTAAGCTGGGCTTGGTAGGACATACCTTTAATCCTAGCACGGGGTGGGGGAGGGGCAGAGGCAGGCAAATCTCTTGAGTTCAAAGACAGCTACATAGTGAGACCTTGTCTCAAAGAAAAAATTAATATATAGATAGATTGAATGAATGAATGAATTTGGGGTCTAGAGAAATGGCTCATCGGTTTAAAAGCACTTGCTCTTCCAGAGGACAAGGGTTCAGTTCCACATACTTGGTGGCATGAAACTGTAACTCCAGTCCCAGAGGATCCACTACAAGCATGTGGTGCACAGACTTACAGGGCAAGCAAAACACCATACATATAAAGTAATAAAAATAAATCATATATATAATTTTAAAAGTTCCCCAGCCAGATACAGGGAGTTCCAGCAGCAGGACTCCACAGTCCCTAACTTGAGAAGAAAGGCTAACCAGGTGTGGTGCTACATGCCTGTAATCCTAGCACTCTGGAGGCTACAGCCAGAAGGATCATTAGTCTGAGACTAGTCTGGATTACGTAACAGGACACTATGCAGAGGGGTTGGGGTGGAGAACAGCTCTCAATGATAGTTCGCGGTCCCATTTGAGCATGTAAGAGAAAAGGTGCCTGGTTAGGTTGCAATGTAGTGGGCAGGAAGATATTACTTCTGTGTTACTGAGAGATGCACCTTTGTCCCTCAGACAGAAGCTGGGCTGGATTTTATACCCACCCCCACCGCTGTCAATTCAGCCAGCCTAGTCTTGTCCAGTGACCATTGCAGAGCCTTATTCCTTGGCCCTGTTTTCACCAACAAGTCCTGGTGGTAAGAGGGAAAAGGCCATTCAGTGATTTCCTATGCCACTTCTGCCCTCCATTTGGATGCCCAGAAGGTTTCTCCTCTTGAAGCTCCAGTCCACGGCTTCTTCTGCTCTATTTTGCTTCAGCACAAGGGACTTTGTGAAACTAATTGGTTTCACCAGTCCGGCTGTCTCCCACTCCTACCAGCCTGGGATCACGCCCCCTTGGGATAATGATCCCCCTAAGGGTGGTCTTATGGGGGCCCCACTGCTGGGGCTGCCTAATAGGCAGAGCCAGACACACCTATGGTGTGCCAGCAGAAGTAGCCATCCCCTTTCCATCATAAAGAGAATGTTCAGGGTACTCTGTCCATCGATTGAAGGGAGACTAATGGATAATTTATTCCCACATAGTCCTGTTTTCCTCTTCCCAGATTCCACTTGAGTCCCTCACCTTCCCCTCTAGTAATGAGCACCTGGGTGTGTTCATCTTTCCCGGCCCTAGGCAGGCACCAGCATGTATTTAGAATGGATATCCTTTAGTACCCTAAACCTTACTTAAGGGTTGAGTCCTTAGTTGGGTAACATCTTGGACATGGTGACTTCTGGCCAGTACTCTGTGTTCTTGTATGCCCCCAAAATAAAAATAAAAGCAGCCCTCTTCCCGAGTTTGCTATTGGGGCGGACCGGAGGCTAGCGGGTGGGGTGGGCAAAACCAAATTCAGCGTGCTTTGGGTTTCCTAAGCCAAGTCCAGGTTTGGTGCTTGGCTTCTCACCCCCCCGGCCTCTTGCCTGTCAAGACAGTAGCAGGCTTGGGGCGCCACAGTGAGGTAGGGGAGAGCCTCCCCAAAGCCTTAACAGTCCGCCAAGGCAGTGAAGGAAGGCTTCTTCCAACCACGTGCACGATGACAGCCACAGGCTACAGTCACGGGCGGAGCTGCAGGGCTGGCCAGCCCGCACTCCCACCGCAGGAATGACAAAACCAACTGCCCTCTAGATCTCGGTGTCAGAGGTGTCCGGGCCATCGCCCCGGGCGCCCAGGTCCCCTGGACTTGGGGCACCGCCCACGTTTCTCCCGTGACATTGCCGCGGGGGCTCGGGAGTTGTAGTCTCGGGCGGGGCGCCGGCACCGGGGCCGGGGCTACGCGGACTCCACGTCCCGGCGGGCGGCGCGGCGGGCCTGGGGCCGCCAGGGGCGGGGCCGCTCGGCCCTTTAAACCTTTCAGGGCTGCTCCGAGGGCCGCAGCTGGAGACGCAGCCACGAGGGGGCCGAGCAGGGAGCGGCGGCGGCGGGGCGCTCCGGGGAGGTGCGTACTGGACTTCTTTTCTCTCGCAGCCTCCAAGGGATCGCCTTGGGAAGCCGGGCTCTGGAGGGAGGGGGAGTTGTCGCTGGCTGCAGACTCCTACCCAAGCTGGGGTCCCTGTGCCCACGCGAGCGGGACCCGGTCGGGCTTCCCTCGAGAACCCGCCCCTTTGCCGGGGCACGGTGGTCAGGTGGTTTGCCCGCACGCCAACGCCTGGCAGCCGCTCTCTCGGCCCGGCGCACCCTCCCAGGCTTTCCTTGGCATGATCCCCTTGATTGTCCTAGCTCCAGCCTTCACCAAGCCGGTGTCCCTCAGGCCGGGGAGCGTGGCTCTCTTTCCAGATGTTACAGCCCTACCCGAGGCTCTCAGCGCGCCGGTGGCATTTGAGTAGATCGCGGAGGCCCCCGATGGATAGCCAGAGGGTGCCACGTTCCGGCTGAGGCACAGCCCAAAGTCTGGACCCTCGAATGCCCAGGGAGAGCTCTGGGATGGTGTTGCCCACCCTCCCCCTCCCCCCCGCCCTGGCCAGTCACCAGACCCTGGACCTTGATCTTTCTCCCCCACCAGGCCAGG
Source organism: Peromyscus californicus insignis (assembly GCF_007827085.1). Lineage (NCBI taxonomy): Eukaryota > Metazoa > Chordata > Mammalia > Rodentia > Cricetidae > Peromyscus > Peromyscus californicus. The sequence continues at coordinate 87,654,894 of NW_026294584.1, forward strand.
GCAGCTGATGATTGTGACCGAAATATCTCAAGGTAGCTGGGCCTGTCCCCTCTTCCCCACCTACCTGTTGTCCTTACCCCCAAACTACCACCACCCTGGCTCCACTCCCTCATGACCGCCTGGATCCTCCTTCCTGTCAGCCTGTCAGCATTCTCCATCACGGGCATATGGACAGTGTGAGTAAGAGGGGTGCGGGTTGAGGGGGGCCTAAAGGAGCTTGATGGCAAACACACAGTCCATTGACCTGTTTGTAGGCTCCAGAATGGTAGGTACCCATGGTCACTCTGTCGCCAAAGCTTGGCCTGATTCCTGGGCACACAGCCTCTTGAGACATGCGGGCACCACTGCAGTCCAGCAAGACAGCTCCGACATATACTTCTAAGCAGGGCAACTTCCAGAGGGTCTTTGGTTGGAGGCAATTCTACAGGGTCTGCTATAGCATCAATACCTACCTCCTCACCCCACCAAAAGACAGCAAGGACAGTGAGGCTGAATTAGGCCAAAAGTCAAAGAGCCAGTAGGGGGTGGCTGGGCCGGAAGAGACATGAGGACAGAGTGACAGGTCTGCTTCCACAGGTATGCCATGGCCGTGATGAACCGCCACGTGTGCCCAGTGGAGAACTGGTATGGAGCACTCTGCAGGTGGCCTCACTCTAAAGCTCCCTTCATCTCTGTCCCTCTTTGAGCCCACAAGCCACATGGAGACCATAGACCTCACTGCTATTCTGACACTGGTCTCCAGGCTTGACATCCTGGCCATCCACCCACTTCCCATCATCCCTTCATCCTCTGTCTCTGCTTCAGGAAAGCCCTGGGAGGTCTGGAAGATTTCTCCTGAAGCCTAAGGCTCCAGGCTGAGGTTTTGAGATACTCCTTCCTCCAATCTTCTACCCTGTGTCCTACCTGCCAGGTCCTACAATGAGTCCTGCTCCCCTGACCCTGCTGAACAAGGGGGCCCGAAGACCTGCTGCACCCTTGATGATGTTCCTCTCATCAGGTAGGTCCTGGAAACTGGGCAGACCCCAGACCTCCAGAAAGCCCCTCAAACACAGAACTGTCCCCGGATCTCAAGAAGAAAGATTCTGAGCCAGTGAATACTAGCAAGGCTAAAGTGGCACTTGGGAAGTAGTACGAAGATGAATCCAAGGCCTGCCTGTGTCATGTGAGACCCTGCCTCAGAGAAGAAAAGAGACAAGGGGGAGCCTGGGCATTGGCCATACAGCTCAGTTGGCAGAATGCCCGTGTGGCATGCGCAAAACCCAGCACCACATAAAACTAGATGTGGTAACACATGCCTGCAGTCCCAGCACTCTGGAGATTAAGGCAAGAGGATCAGAAGTTCAAGGTCATCCCCAGCTAGTTTTTGGTCAGCCTGAACAATGTAAGACCCTGTTCCAAAGAAATAATGCACTACTTGCTATTTCTAGGAGCTGGGCATTCTGCTGAGTTTTATATGCCAGTGGTGCCTTTTACCCCTTCCTTCAGGTTAGGTTCCGTTTTCACCGCTTTTGATGTGGAAACAGGCTGGGAAATATCCATTCAGGTCACACAGCTAGCCAATGAAAGTACCGGATTTAAGGTCAGCACTTCTGAGTGCCCAACACAAGTCCAAGGAAATCTAGACCAGCTGCAGGACTCAGCAAGGAGTCTGAGATCTGCCCGGCACTCTAGGGCACCTCTTTATCTCTTACACAGGAGCTCTATTTCAATCAGAGGCTTGTCTGCTGAAGGGCCAAGCACAGATAAAGTCCCCACCCCCCACCCCGGGAGGGGGCGGGGAGTATAGGAGGGGTGTAGAGGGCCATGGGTTACTCCTGCCTCACTGTCCTCACCCCTCCCCTCAGCAAGTGTGGAACATATCCCCCAGAGAGCTGCCTCTTCAGCCTTATTGGCAACATGGGTGCTTTTATGGGTGAGTGATACCATCAGACTCCTACCTTCATCTCTAGAAAAGCCCAGAAATGTTTACTCTGCACAGCCTGCCCCATCACCAAGAGCTGGTGAGAGGGGCAACTTCTCTCCTGTTCAGTGAAGGCCAGATACTAACTAATCTTCCACACAGCTGCCCTGGGTAAAAGCCTGGGATTGGGGGGGATGACACAGAAACAATTCTACCTACTTGTCCACGACCTTGTAGCTCTCAGCAAGAGGCTGGAGTGCCTGAGCAGGCGAGAAACTGGAGGGCAGGCTGGGAAGGCAAGGTTGGAGGAAGGCGAGAACTGGTCTCAGCATCACTGTCTTCCCCTAGTGGCCCTGATCTGCCTCCTTCGGTACGGGCAGCTCCTGGAGCAGAGCCGGCACTCCTGGATCAACACCACAGCACTCATCACAGGCTGCACCAACGCCGCGGGCCTCGTGGTGGTCGGCAACTTCCAGGTGCCTCCCCCCACCTCCCCTTTATAGGGTCTGGCTGCCTGTAGGGGCAACACTGGAGGTTGATCAAGGAAGGGAGGGGTTGAGGGACAGAGAAGGGATGGATGGGACAGAGAGGTGGGGCTACTTCATGGATTAACCCATCTGGGCCAGGTGGACCATGCCAAGTCTCTACACTACATCGGAGCTGGTGTGGCCTTCCCCGCCGGGCTGCTCTTTGTGTGCCTGCAATGTGTCCTCTTCTACCATGGGGCCACCACCACCCTGGACCTGGCTATGGCCTACCTGCGAAGTGTGCTGGCTGTCATTGCCTTCATCACCTTGGTCCTTAGTATCCTTCTGGGACTCACCCCCTAGCTCAACCCTTCTCCCACCCCAGGTCGGGGGAGGGGTGGGATCTTGAGCCCAGTGCCCATCGGCCTAGTAGTCTTCTCCTTAGGAAGTCTGATCCTTTACCTCAGCCAACTTCAGCATCTAGGACGGCCAAACAGTGTAGCCAGGTCCACACATGGTATCGAACCTTTCCTTAACCCCATTCCAGGTGGAGTCTTCTTCCTCCACGAGAGTTCTCAGCTACAGCACGGGGCTGCCCTGTGTGAATGGGTGTTTGTCCTCGATATCCTCATTTTCTACGGCACCTTCAGCTATGAGTTTGGGGCGATCTCCTCAGACACACTGGTGGCTGCACTGCAGCCTGCCCCTGGCAGGACCTGTAAGTCCTCCGGGAGCAGCAGCACCTCTACCCACCTCAACTGTGCTCCCGAGAGTATTGCCATGATCTGAGTCTGGAGGGTGGCTGGCCCAGCCTCCACAGCACCCACACCCTCTACCTTCTTTGCATTTATTTTGTACCAAAAACGATTTGTAGAGAGTATTGTTGGGATCTAGGCTTCCTCACTTCTGGAGAAGTGGCTATCCAACATCCACCTGTGCCATAGAGGAGCCCGGTCTCAGCAGCTGCCTCTGCTACATGTCCTGTCCCCCCATACCAGAGTAGTATTTTGTGTTAAAGGTCACCTATCCTCACTTGCCCTGCCAGCCCTTCAGGTGCCTTCTATTCCCAGTGCCAGAGCCAGACCACTGGGGTTTCCTGCTGCAGGAATTGGGGGCTGGGGTAGCAGGGGCCCCAAAGCCTGGATGATGGGAGGCGCATGCCTTAGCCTAAGGGAGGGCCCACCCAGCTGCACTTGGGTTCTTCACTCTGCCCCTCACTTCCTTTAGGGCAAATAACACAGCAGAACCACATGAGTATTTTAGTACGTTTTTATATCTATTAAAAGAATTCTAATTTGCATGTCTGCAGTCTGTTCTGGAGAATCAGGGAGGGTCTGATCCAGTAGGTAGGGATGAAAAGAAGCCCTTTGGTCCGTCCAGGAGAGATTCTTGAGGGTTGCCAATAACTAAGAGTGACAGGTGCCATCAAAATACATCAGAAGGGTCTGGGCATGATGGTACAAACCTAGCACTGGGGAGGTAGAGGCAGGAGGATCTCCTAAGTTCTGTATAGAGTGTGATTTGTATAGACCAGGATCATCCTGGTCAATACAGTGAGTTCCAAGCCAGCCAGGGTCACATAGACCCACTCTCAAGACCTCCACAAGTGCTTGGCCCCCCTTTTTGAGTCTCTAAACAGGCCAAAGAACTGGCTTGGCTTTGTAGTCTCATTTCTTTCCCCTACCCAGTCTGGCTTGAACTTTGATTCCTTGATACCGGCGCCTACAGGGACGGGGATGGGATACAGAGGGCAACTTTTACAATGTTAAAAGTTTTCTCAGGGGAACTAAAGAACACCCCCAGGATTCCAATGTTAACTAAAGGTTCCAAGGTTAACTAGATTCTTCCGGAAGGGGGTGGTGCAAGTTAGTTTATCAGTTTTAAACAGCTACAAAGTGCCAGGCCCTGACACAGTTTAACTTCTAACCAAGAACACTCAGACCCAAGCCCTGGTTGCCCCCAGGGCCCCACCACCCAGAGGCTAGAGGCCAGCAGAGAGGGAAATGCAGCCTGGCACCTTCCGCCATCTGACGCGTTTGCCAGCTTTTAACTAGCAGCAGGGTGGAGGATGCGGAGGCCTGCTCCGGCAGCGTGTGAGCGGTGCAGCTGCAGGGCGGGTAAAGAAACCTTTAATGAAGACTCAAAGTGCAAAAGGGAGGACTCGGTCACAGAGGCTGAGCTCTCAGCCCTAACTGCTGCCTCACGTGTACATGGCTCCGTGGAGGTTCTCCAGGCGGTGCTGCTGCTGCTGCCTCCGAGCCTGGAAGACAGACAAAGGCTAGGCAGGGCAGGCAAATACTCATGGATAAGGCCTGTTTTCAGGCTCCTAGCTTCAACAATGCTAAGGCCTCTGCCCCTCAACCAAACTGACTTGGAGGGGAGGCAAAGTGAGGAGCCTGCTGAGGTGGAGGGGTGGGGTGACCACGCCCACTGCCCCCCCTCCTCAGAAGCACCAGCCCCTACCTTGTCTTTCTTGTGCTCTTCATAACTGTCATCATCAGTGGGCAGCTCATGGCGGCACAGGGGGCAGGAATTTGTCTAGACAAATCAGAGCAGTCTTCCAGCCCGTCCCTGCTCCTGAGTCCCACCCCTGCTCTCGCCCTTCCTGGTTTCCCAGTTCAGTCCGGAACCACAAAAGCAGCTCAGGAATTGGTGCCAGGGCAGGTGAGGCCGGAAGAAGTACCTTACTTAGCCAGGGCAGAATGCAGTCGGAGTGGAAGAGGTGATGGCAGGGCATCTCGATCACAGTCTCCTCCTCCTCAAACTCCAAAAGGCACACAGGGCACTTGAGCTCTTGAAGAGGAAGTGTTGATCAGGAGAACTGTTAAGGCCCCACCCCAACCTCCCACTCAGACCCAGGCTTGGCCTAGAAAACTAACAGGCCAGATTGTGCTGGCCTGGGGGAGATGGCACGTCTGGCTTATCTCCTAAAAAGAAAAAAAGAACTTGTATCCTCACCAGCCTTGGAGCTACCGATGACTGTTCTGGGGAGGCTCTCCACCACAGCCTTGGCAGCTGGTGGGGGCAGGTGGTGTTCCCAATCTACCAATCCCAAGTCCGCAAAGTCCATCCTATTAAAGAGTGATCTGAGGGAAAAGTGTAAGAATCAGAACTAAAAAAACCCCCACATTTTTGGCCCCATAATCCACTAGACACTAACAGACAAAAACACCTGTCCTGGCCAGTAGTAATAATGACTAGTACACAATAGCTGCTCAGTAGGAAAAATGAAAGTGGGGTGGGAGCGGAGGGGTCCCGCGCCTTTAATCACAACACTTAGGAGGCTGTGAGTTCGAGGCCAGCCTTACCTACATACTGAGTTACAGTTGGGAATACATACTAAGACTCTCTCAAAACACCAGCATGGTGGTGTGATCAGACAACCCCAGCTCGCTGCTCATTCCCATTTTACACGAAGTAGCAGTCTCAAGGAAGTCGCTCAGGAACGATCCGGTAAAGTTTAGTTGATTCCAGGGCCACAGTGAGCTTTTGTGCTAGCTTATTGCTAGCAAAATACTATCCAATTTACTACGCACGTGAGCACATGGCCGTGTCCGCCCCCATGACAATCTTCTCCGCTGCCTCCCTCTGCGACTCCCACCTTTTCCAGCTCAGTCCTTCCCACGATCCCCTGGCGGGCCCTGCTCATTAATGGCCCAAATTAACGACTCCGACTAATCGCGTGGCCCAGACTTAACATTCCATATTATTCATCCCATCTCCCAGGTTACCGGCCCTCTCCGCCAAGCCCCAGCCCAGAAACCTGCTGCCCGGGGCCCAGCTCCAAGCCCCGCGCACTCTCCTCGCGAGCTCCAGCAACATATTGTTGCGGGCCTCGCGCTCAGGGTTCAACGGCTCGCAGTCGTGCTCATCAAAATAGGACGCCATGGCCGCCGGGTTGCTAGGCTTGTCTGACACAGCTCTAGCTTGCCGCTGGAGAGCGGGATCCCGCCCTGGCCAATAAGCGAGCGAGCTTCGAGATGCCAGCCAATCAGAGTATTCGTGAGGTGGCCATAGCGGCTCGCTGACCGCTCACAAAGGCGGAAGTACTGATTCAGCCGCCTCTCATTGGTCGGATGGGTCAGGTGACCAAAGGCTAAAGCCAATAGAGTCGTAGAACAAGGAAATTCCGGGGACTTTTCCGGCCCCACGCTCAGACGGCCCTCGCAGCGCTCCAGAAGTGGAAAATGCGAGCCGGAAGTCTTTGTATTGAGTCTCATTGGCTGAATTTACCCTCACGCCCCACCTACTCCTCGAGAGGAAAATTCCCACGCATTTATTAGGTTTTAGGCATAAAAATAAGGGGTGGAGGAACTAAAGAGATAGTTAAGCTGACCCAAGTTCTAGTCCCAGCACCCACAGGGCGGCGCTCAACCGTCTGTGACAGATTCCAGGCGTTCCGACGCTCTCTGCGGGCACCAGGCATACATGCAGCAAAACACCCACACACATTAAAAAAAAGAGAAAAAAAAGGAAAAAAAAAGGGCATGGTGCTGCATGGCTTTAATCCCATAAGTCAGGAGGCAGAGGCAGGCGGATTTCTTTGAGTGGTAGGCCAACCAAGGCTACAAAGTGTGACCCTATTTCAATCTGTCAATCAATAAAAATAAAAAATAAATATAAACAAATAAGGAAAGAGAAAGACAAACAAAACCATGCATGGTTAGGAGCTCAAGTCGGGCAGTTTACAACCTCCTATAACTCCAGCTCCAGGTAGCCCCTCTTTGCCCCTTCTCCCCGATACCTACGTTCAACTGGCAGAAACACACTTATAAAAATAAATCCTTTAAAAAAAAAAAAAAAAGGTGACAGCCAGAGGATTGCAAGTTCAAGACCAGTATGGACTACATAGTAAGATCCTGTCTTAAACAGGATAAAAGGAGACACATACAGAAAACGAAAAGCCCGTATTTGATCACTGTAATTGTCTGATACTGTAGTGAGGTACCTTCTGCTTTTCCTTTTTCTCATGGGGGCTTAACTACAGAGCCTTGAGTCCATGCTAAGCACTTTCTCTACCACTGAACTGCACCCGCATTACTTCTGCCCCCCCCCCCCTTTTTTTTGAGACAGGGTTTCTCTGTGTAGCTTTGCGCCTTTCCTGGGACATACTTGGTAGCCCAGGCTGGCCTCGAACTCAGAGAGATCCGCCTGGCTCTGCTTCCCGAGTGCTGGGATTAAAGGCGTGCGCCACCACCGCCCGGCCAACTTCTGCCCCCTTTTATATGTATGAAACCTGAGTTCCAGAAGCGGCTTGCCCAAAGTGAGTGTTGTTGACCTACTTAGCAGGGCAAAGTGCTACCCTCCATCATTCTCAGAAGAGGAAGGTGATAATAAACCCAGGGAAGGTAACAAATTCTTAGAGCAAGCATGGTGGTAATCTGAGAATTTAAGAGGCCAGCTTGGGTTCTTAGGGAGACACTGCCTCTAACAAAAAGTAATAAGCCTCTATAGCCTACACTTGACAAAAACTAGGGTCATCTGGGAAGAAGGACCCTCAACTGAGAAAATTCCTCCATCACATGAACCTGTAGACAAAGTCATTTTCTTGATTAATGATTGATATGGAAGGGCCCAGCCCACTGTAGGCAGTGACATCCCAAGATTGTATAAGGAAGCAGGCTGATGAACGGGGCAGTGGAGGCGCACGCCTTTAGTCCCAGCATTCGGGTAGCAGAGGAAGGCGGATCTCTGTGAGTTCAAGGTCAGGCCTGGTCTACAGAAAGAGTTCCAGGACAGCCAGGGCTACACAGAGAAGCCCTGTCTTGAAAAACCAATAAAAACAAAAAAATTTAAAAGAAAGGAAGGAAGGAAGGAAGGAAGAAAGCTGAGAAAGCCGGTCAGCAGTGTTTCTCCATGGCCTCTGCTTCAGATCTTGCCTCAGTTCCTGCCCTGGTTTCCTGCCCTGACTCTCCTTCAAAATAGACTACAATTTTAAGTTGAAACACACCCTTTTCTCAACAAGTTCCTTTTGGTCATGGTGTTTATTTTACCACAATAGTAAGAAAACAATGCCGGACAGTGGAGACACAGGCCTTTAATCCCAGCACTCTGGAGGAGGCAGGAGCAGGTGGATCTCTGTGGGTTTGAGGCCAGCCTGGTCTACAGAGTGAATTCCCGGACCACCAGAGCTACACAGTGAAACCTTGTCTCGAAAAATAAAATATATATATATATATATATATATATATATATATATAATAAAATAAAAATAAATAAATAAAACAAAGCAAAGAAGTTGGCACTAGGACTTGGGTATTTCTGTGGCAGATCTGAACATATTATGTTTGGGAAGACTGGGAAGGATGTTGGGACATTGGGCTGGAAAAGTTATGTTAAAGTTTTAGAACTTAATGAACTTGTGGGGACTTGGAAGATAATGCGGACAGCCATGCAGATGGTGGAGGCCTGGCTTAATGAAGGTTCAGAGGGAAGTTTGCGAATCCCTTAAAGACTCTGTCGGGGCTGTTTGTGAGATATATTTGAATTAAAAATCTGTGGCTTAGCCGGGCGGGTGGTGGCGCACGCCTTTAATCCCAGCACTCGGGAGGCAGAGCCAGGCGGATCTCTGTGAGTTCGAGGCCATCCTGGGCTACCAAGTGAGTTCCAGGAAAGGCGCAAAGCTACACAGAGAAACCCTATCTCGAAAAACCAAAAAAAAAAAAAAAAAAAGAAAAAAATCTGTGGCTTAGCCTGGTGGTGGTGGTGCATGCCTTTAATACCAACACGCAGGAAGCAGAGGCAGGCAGAGCTCTGTGAGTTCAAGGCCAACCTGGTCTACAGATCGAGTCCCAGGACAGCCAGGGCTAGCCAGAGAAAGCCTGTCTCAACAACAACAACACCAAAAGGAAGGTATGGCTCTGGGCAGCTGGGGCTGAAGAATCAGGGGTGATTAACACCAGACCAGCAGCACTGAAGTGAAACCTGAGCTCTAGTAAGACAATCTATGCAGGTTATCTGGAGCTGAGAAATTAGCAGCGATTAAGAAGAGATGAGCATTATTTTGATCATGTTTTGGTCTTTCGAGACAGAGTTTCTCTGTGTAACAGTCCTGGCTCTCCTGAAACTTTATCTGTAGACCAGGTTAGCCTTGAACTCATAGAGATCTACCTGCCTCTGCCTCCCAAGGGCTGGGATTCAAGGCACATACCACCCTACCAGCCCATCCCCAAACGTCACAGTTTTTGGGTTTTGGTGGGTTTTTTTGTTTGTTTGTTTGTTTTGGTTTTTCAAGACAGGGTTTCTCTGTGTAGTTTTGGTGCCTGTCCTGGATCTCACTCTGTAGACCAGGCTGGCCTTGAACTCACAGAAATCCGGCCTGGCTCTGGGATTAAAGGTATGTGCCACTGCCACCCAGCCTTTTTTTTTTTTTTCAAATAATTTATTTTTATGTGCATTGGTGCTTTACCTGCTTGTGTGTCTGTGTGAGGGTGTCAGATCTTGGAGTTACAAGGCAGTTGTGAGCTGCCATGTGAGTGCTGGGAATTGAACCCCAGGTCCTCCAGAAGAACAGCCAGTGCTCTTAACAGCTGAGACATCTCTCCAGCCCCCACAACTCCATATTCTTTTTTCTTTTCTTTTCTTTTTTTTTTTTTTTTGGTTTTTTGAGACAGGGTTTCTCTGTGTAGCTTTGCGCCTCTCCTGGAACTCACTTGGTAGCCCAGGCTGGCCTCGAACTCACAGAGATTCGCCTGGCTCTGCCTCCCGAGTGCTGGGATTAAAGGCGTGCGCCACCACAGCCAGGCGGACAACTCCATATTCTTTACTCACCAGCTCACATTGTTTTTTGAGACAGCATATCCTATTGGCCTGGAGCTCACCAATTAGGTTAGGCTGGTGGCTACTGATTCCCCAGGGATTTGTCCGTCTCTACCTTCCCAGTTCTGGATGTACAAGAAGGTCAATATATTGGTTTTTGTTTGTTTATGTGTTTTTTGAGAGAGGATCTCACTATGTAGACCAGGCTAGCCTCAGTCTCACAGAGATCTGCCTGTCCCTATTTGCCCAGTGCTTAGATCAAGGTTAAGGCTACCACATTGGACTACACACCAGGCTTTTTAAAATGGGTTTTGGAGATGTAACTCAGGTCCCTGTGCTTTCAAGGCAAACACTTTATGAGCTTATCTCTGGGCATGTTTCTTGTTTTTCTTAAATGTTGTGTAAATTGTGAGTGTGTGTACACTTGAGTGCAGCTGCCCGCAGAGGATGATCTCACCGGGCGGGGGGGTGGCGCACGCCTTTAATCCCAGCACTCGGGAGGCAGAGGCAGGCGGATCTCTGTGAGTTCGAGGCCAGCCTGGGCTACAGAGGGAGATCCAGGAAAGGCGCAAAGCTACACAGAGAAACCCTGTCTCGAAAAACCAAAAAAAAAAAAAAAAAAAAAAAAAAAACCCACAGAGGATGATCTCCCTGAAGCTAGACTTAGAGGTGGTTATAAAGTACCTGACTTGAGAGATGGGAACTGAACTTGCAAATTTGGGTCCTCTGCAAGAGCAGTACGCCTTCCTAACCACCGAGCCGTCTCTCCAGCCAACTTTTTGCTTTTGAGACAGGGCCTCATATAGCCCAGACTGGCTTCAAACTAACTATAGCCAAGGATGATCTTGACCTTGTAATCCTCCTGCCTCTACCTCCTCAGTGCTGGGTCTTTAGAGGTATGTGCCACTATCCAGCCCAGAACTTTGTTCACACTAAGCAAGGACTCTGAAAACTGAGCTGGACTCCCAGCAAGCCCTCTCTTCTTAATTCTTCCATCTGGGTCCTCTAAGAACCCTCAAGATGTCAGAAATGATGGGTTTCATTTTCATGGGAATAGATGCAAAGGTCTGTTTTGTGGGTTGTTGTGTCTGTGCCCCCATATTACAGGTCTGTCTGTGTAGGGCAAAACCAAGGAGAAAAAGCAAAGGAAGGAGTCATCTACTGGAATATAGTCCTTTGGGCAACAAGTTTTCTTTTCTTTTTTAAATTACATTAATTTAGTGTGTATATATGTGTGTGTGTGTGTGTGTGTGTGTGTGTGTGTGTGTGTACAGTATGCAGTATGTTTCTGACGTGGGATGTGTGTGTGTGTGTTGTGTTTCTGCATCTGAAGTGTGTGTGTACACATTTGTGTCTGTGATGTGTGTATGTGCATGAGAGAGCAGAGAGAGAGAGAGAGAACAAACACTTTTAACCAAACAGCTGCTTTTACTGAGCTCCAGCTGTGTCGCCTAGTAGGGCCAGTGCAGCAGCAGGCTGCCCTCAAGGGCCAGTCCATGGCATGATGGGAGATGCAGAGGTGAACATATCCAGGATGCCCTTCAGTACTCTCCGGGGTGGCCGAGATGGAAGCAAACACCAGGATTCTCTGGAGACCAGAACAGGCCAGTACAGTCATTCAGCCTCTCCTCCAGGCCTGGCTGGGTCAGTCCCCAGTCCCTAAGGCAATGCCTGTATCCTAGGCCTATGGATTACTACTGTCCCCACCACTCCCTGGAAGAAAGATGACCAGCAGTACAATCAGGATGATGAGTAGGCCACCAGCCACTGCGAGCCCCAAGTAGATCCGGCACCGGATATTCTCCCAGCGCTTCTTCTGGGCTAGAGTCTTGGTCGTCTTGCTGAAGGCCGAACTCTGTGGGTACCCAGAGATACCGAGAGAAAGAGAGTTAATGGTTCCCACAGGGCCTCAAAGCCAGCACTCCATCCCTACACCAGCACTCTCCCTACCCTGTCTGCTGCCTCTCCACTCACTGTCACCCGGGACCCTTGCAGCCTGGCTCCCGACCTCAAACACTGCTGTAACACTTGACTCTTGATCCTCCTGCTAGTTCACACCCACTTAGCCCTTGACCTCTAGGATTGTGCACAGCTCCAAAGACTTCTTAGGTTTATTTATTTATTTTGTTTATTTGTTTGTTTTTGTAAGATAGGGTCTCATGTAGCTCCAACTTGGACTTACTGTGTGATGGAGAGTGAGCTTCTGATCTCTGGATTCCCTGAGTGCTGGGATCACAGGTGTACCACCGCTGTGTTTCATGCTATGGTGGGGAGTGGACCCAGGGCCATGCATGCTAGGTAAGCACTCTATCTGAGCTACAGCCCCAACCCAAGGCTATCTTTGTGAAATCCACTAGTAGGAAACCAGAAGTCCCACACTAGGAAGCAAGCAGGCCCCAGACCCCACCTACAGCCTCCCCAGCAAAGCCTGAGAGCTCCCTCTAAGGGTCAAACTTCTCCTGTCCCTCCCCCATTCCCAGCGGTCACCCACCATGTCCAGGAGCTGGTCTGAGCGCTGCTCCAGCTCTGCCAGCTTGTTGTCACGCTCCAGGACCTTGTTAAAATTGTTGAGCATGATTTCCGTCACTTCGTCCGCCTGCCGCTGGCATCGCTCCAATTCTTTCCCTGCCTGAGCACCAAGCCCAAGGTCAAGGATACAAGAGTTCCCCACCCAGCCTTCCTCCCGCACAAAAGACCTAAACTCCCGCTCCCCTACAATGTCTGGGTATGGCAGATGAGTAATAGCATCCTTTGTGTGTAAAGGCTTCAGCTATTCAGGTTAAAGGGCTGCCTTCTGAGCAATTGACCTCCGGGCTCCTTATCCATCCGCCCCAGATTTCAGCATCTCAGCTTCTTCTCTGTTACCTCCAACTGGGAGCTTCCCAGGCCTCCAACTTCCCACAAAGCAGATGCTTTGCTCACCTGCTCCAAGATGTCATCTACCCAGTGTTCATCTGTCCTACGGCTTCCCACTGACCCCAAGAAATGGCAAAGAGCAGGGAGCCAGGCAAGAAAAAAAAAAAAATTCACTCAGCAGGACTAGAAAGGTCTTTTGAGACCAGGTCACATCAGCATCTCTGCCTAGAACCCCTCCCAAACCAAGCAGCTCATCTCTCCCTCTCTGGACCCCTGACCAGTCAGGCCAGTTCTGCCTCTGAGCTAACCTGCTCTCCACTTTTCAGTGGCCACCTTCTAAATGTGCTCTCCTCCTGGGAACCTGAGACCCTCTGGCCTTTGGCCTCCAGCCTTCAATGCAGCCAGGGCTTCCCTGGGATCCTCAGTTTTCAATGGGATCCAAGTGACAATCTTTGGCTTTTGAACCTGGGCAGCCCAGCTTCACCTAACCAGGAAACCCAGTTTGTTTTGGAGGATTGGGATGAGAAAGGCACAAGTGTCAATCTGGGGGATGTGAAAGGGGAAGAGGGGGAGAAAAGAGTTGGGGCAAAAGCCCTGCTGTCTCTAGGTGCCTTGTGCAAGACCACGAGACAGCAAGCAGGTCTATTCAGGAAGATGAACACCAGAGGATTAGCAAACCACAGCAACCCCTCCCCTCAGCCTCATCCTTCCCAGCCCATCCCCATTCTATCTCCTTTTCACAGAGTGTCAACCCCACCCCCACTTCCGGCCAGCCCATATCTCCCATTGTTCCCAGCAGACATTTTGGCATTTGACAGAATTCCACTTGAAACCAGAGAATGTGTGTTGGAAGAGACCTGGTAGTCGCAGAGGATTACCTCCTCCACAGGCAAGAACCCTCACAGAGGATCATCACAGCTGCCCTGCACACAGCCTCAGAGCATTCCCAGGGCATGAGTCCTCTCTCCACAGCTAGATCACAAGCTCCCAAAGGGAGGGCAGGGGGCAGCACCCTAGTCCATCCTCCAGCATCCAGAAGCCTGGGAGGTCAACACAATGCTGATCACTGCAAGGACCCAGGAAAGGGGTCAGTTGCTTGATTGCTATCCAAAAGGAACTTTTAGTCTCAAGAGAGGTTCTCCTGATGTGCTTCTCTAGCCCAGCAGGAGTTTCGAGGGACAGGCATCTGAAACCCAGATAGGTCAATATTTATCTAAGAGCTAGAAAAACAGCTTGTTTTTAAAGTGGGGCAGGCAAACCAAGGAGGCAGAAGGTGCAGAGGCTGGGACACAGGGCGGCTTCCTCCATTCCTGAGTCAGTTGTCATCCCCACCGTGACTACTGGATTGTTGGACAAGGCTCCATTGTTTGAACTTCCCCAGATCCCAACACTCCAAAAACTTGGGAACAGACAAAGATTTAAAGAATCACCGCTGGGGCTTGGTGGGATGCTGGGGGTATTTTCGTTTTTATTATTGTAGGGGGACCCAGATGGGGAAGTCAGAGGACATCCTGTCCACTTTCCCATGGATCCTGGGATTGAACTCAGGGCAGCAGGCTTGTGTGGAGAAAGCGCTTTACCTGCTGAGCCACCTTACGGCTCCGGCTCCTGTCTGTCTGTCCTCTCCCCAACTGCCCACCCCCACCCTGCAGCATATGAGTGCGTTGGGAGTGGTTTTGCTGGTACACCTGCCTGTAATACACCCAGAGGCCAGAGGATGATGCCAGTGTCCTGCTCTATTGACAGCAGGTCTCTCACTGAACCTGGAAGAGTCTGGTAGCCGGAAAGCCCCACCAATGCTCATGCTTCAGTGATAAGTGCTGTTAACTACTGAGCCATTGCCCAGCATCTTCCCCCTTTCTTCATCTTTTCTTTTATCTTTTTTCTTTTTGACAAGGTCTCGTATCGCCCAGGTTGGCCTCCAACACACTATACAGCCCAAAATGACCTAGTACTTCTAATCCTGTTAGCCTCATTTCCCAGTACCAGTAGTGCAAGGGTGTCCTACCATGCCCAGTTTATGTGGTGCTGGTGACGAAAGCCCAGGGCTTCATTCATGCTCAGGGAAGCCCTCTACCTGCTGAACTACATCTCCAGCTCTGTTCTTCTGTTCTGGATGCTACAACTGTTATCTTATTCCCATCCAAGGGGAAACGCAGGGTCACATTCTGTGGAGAGCTGCCTGTGCCTCCAGCTACAATCTGGAGCTTTTTCCCTCCACAGCAAAAGCATGCCACTGCCTATCAGGAGCCAAGACGGGCTACTGGCCTAAAAGAACACATACATTCCAGGGAATACAGCCACCAATCCCCAGCCTACTTTGGCCCCCCTCAACCAGAGGCAAAAGGACCCTAACTATGTGCACAGGTCTCTGCTGGAAGTATGAAAGATAAATCGCTAGGAAAGTGTCGGGGAAGAGTTGAGCAGTGGGCAAGCAAGGGCCATGCTGTCCTGTGCCACCTGTAACTCAGCCAAGGGCCTGGCAGCTGGTAGACACATGACAGATATTTTTTGAATGAATTGTACCTGTTTTCAGGGAGATTTCTCTCTAGCTGAGGAAAAGAAACATGTGATACCATCAGAGAAGGGTGGAGTTACACACGGAGACATAAAGTGCCCTAGCCACCCGTGGAGTGGGTAGATTACAAGGGTCAGAATTGTAACCAAAAGGGCAGATGTTGGAATGGAGCTGGGCCATTCTGGCAGACAGAGACACAGCCCACTAGTGAAGGGACCTGGCAGAGGGTGGAGAGGCTGGGTGGGGCTAGGGAAAGCCACAGAAGTCAAGGGGTGGAAACTAGTGTGGAGGAAGTGATAAAACTCAACCAAGTCAGGTGTGGTGGCATGCATAAGCGGGGACTCTCCAGTCCCAAGCCAGCCTGGGCTATGTAGTGAGATCTGTCTCAAAAACAAGACAAAAGCATTAGGTGTGACACACGCCTGTAATCCCAGCGTTCCAGAGGCAGAGGCAAGAGAATCAGAAGTTCAAGGCCATCTTTGGCCTGGACTACATGAGACCATCTCGAGGCGGAGGCTGGGGTGTGTAGGCTGGGGAGAGTGCTCAGTGGGTAAAGTGCATTTATAAGCTCCTGAGTTCGGATCCCAAGCACCCATATAAAAAGCCAGTTAAGGCTGCACACCCCAATACCTCCAGCTCTGGTAGAGAGTGGAGAGAGAGGATCATTGGTTTTAGTGGCTGCCATTCTGGCTCCAGCTTTGGTGAGAGCCTTTGTCTCAAGGGAATACAGCAGAGTGATAGAGCAGGAACACACACACACACACACACACACACACACACACACACACACACACACACAGAGACAGAGACAGAGACAGAGACAGGCAGACAGACAGACAGACAGAGACAGAGAGAGCTTCAGGCTTTGAGTCTGTCATTGATCTATTGGTGAGCACCTCCCCCCTCACACCACCCACAGTTTTGTTTTGTTTTACATACCCCTGGCTGGCATGGAATTCAATATATAGACCAACTAGGCTGCTTGGACTTACAGACACCTGCCTGCTTCTGCCTGAGACCACGTCTCTTAAAAACAAGAAGTAGGGTGTGAGCAGGCATGTACATAACCCTAGCACATGGAGGAGGACAGAGCACATGACATGGTAGAGGAAAATCCCCAGAGCCTGCTAGCTATTCTCATGTAAAAACTGTGTGTATTGGTGAGCACTTATAACCTCGTTTCTGGGGGCATGGGAGACGGGAGGACTCTATGTCAAAAACAAGGTGTACTGCATCCCTCGCCTCAAATCCCGCCTGCCTCTGCCACTTCCCAGCTGATTCACTAACACTGAGGCTGCGACCTTTCTGACCAAGCACTTCCTCTTTTGTAAAGTGGTGAGATCTCAGATTAGCTCAGATTATGTAGTACATTATTAACAAAAGCCTAAACAATACCTGGCCCATACTAAATGTGAAATAAATAATACCAATTAGTATTAATGGAGACCATTTTTCATCCCTTTTTCTTTTTATTAAAGACTTCTTTTTCTTAAACATATGAATTTTTTTTTTTTAGATTTACTTATTTTATGTGAATGAGTGTTTTTCCTGCATGTGTATATGGGCACCACGGGTGTGCCTGGTGCCCAAGAAGATCAGAAGAGGATGTCAGACTTCCATGGAACTAGAATTATAGATTGTTGTGGGCTGCCATGTGGGTCCTGGGAATCAAATCCAGGACCTCCGGAAGAACAACCAGTGCTCTTAACCACTGAGCCATCTCTTCAGCCCTAAGATTTATCTTTAAAAAATATTTATGGGGGCTGGAGAGATGGTTCAGCTATTAGAGGCCGTGGCTGGTCTTCCCGAAGACCTTGGCTTGATTCCCAACACCCACATGATGGGTACAACCGTCTGTAACTCCACTTCCAGGGGATCTAACAACCTATTCTGGTCTCTTCAGGCACTGGCCATATGAACCACCCAAAACGGATACTGAGGACTGAACTGGGGTCCTCTGTAGAAGCAGCAATTACTCTTAATCAATAAGGCCCCTCTCCAGCCCATTTTCTTTTTCTTTCCAGGTCTGATGTAATCCAGGGTGGCCTTGAACTCACTACACATATACCATCATACACACTTGGCTCCTTCTGCCCACTCTTTTTTTTTTTTTCCCTCAAGATTTATTTCTTTTGATTTTCGTGTGTATGGGTGTTCTGTCTGCATGTATGTCTGCGCACCAGGTGCATACAGTACCTGAGGAAACCAAAAAAAGAGTGTGTGACCCCCTGGAACTGGAGTTACAGACAGCTGTTAGTTGCCATGTGGGTGCTGGGAATCAAACCTGGGTCCCCTGTAAGAGCAGCCAGTGTTTTAAGACTTATTTTATTTTTATCTGTGAGTATTTTGCCTGCATGTGTGTATGTGCACCATGTGCATGCCTGAGGAAGTCAGAGTCCTTGGAACTTGGCGTCTGGAGAGGGGTGGTTGTGAGCCACCATCTGGGTGCTGGGGATCTAACGCAGGTCCCTGGAGAGCAACAAATACTCTTAGCCGCTGAGCCACACTCCAGCCAACACCACCCCCTTATGAAGAAGTGTTGGGGACCTTAGGAAGGATATCTTAGATGTGGGTGTAAGTCCCTCGAGACAGTCACCCCTCCTTTTCTTTCTCAGGAGATGCACAAGCAGCCAAGCCATCCCCGTCGCATGCACACTTATGCATTTACTTGCCTCTTATCTAAATGAGGAACCTTCTGTGGCTCTTCGAGAACCGCTGCTCTAGACCCAGGAGCTGCTATCTTTTCATCAGGTGCTACAGGCCATTGAGACCTTTGTTTATGGGTGTGGTACTGGGAACTGAATCTAGGATGCCACACACTGCAGCCCTTTCAGAAATTTTAATAATAAAACAAACAAACAGGCAAACATGAAGGAGACTCTCAATAAAGTGCACAGCCTGGTCTGAGACTTGGGGGAGTCCTCCTGCCTCTGGTCCCGAGTGTTGGGATTACGGGGCCTTAAGTCTCGAGCAATAGTAACAGCCACTTTGCAGTGGGCACACAGCCTGACCAGCACTGAGCTGGCTGTTCATATGGCTATCTGGCTAAATCTTCACAATAACCCACTAAAGACAGCGTTATTGGCCCCCTTTTACAGCCCAGAGGTGTTAAGTTGCCTGGAGTCAGTAGGTAACCAATCTAAGGGCTGAATGGTCAGACTCCTGGGGCCACCAGTCTAAACCCTGTGCTAAATCAGATAGAGAGAGTTGGGGGTGTGATGCTCCAGCTGACTGGCTGAAAACTACCTACCAGTCACTTGATGATGCCAACTTTGCTTGCGTGCAAATGAGAGAAGCCTGTGACCACACACCCAAATTCTGTCAGATGAATGACTTCAAGAATTATTTTCGGCTGAGCATAGTTGTGGATTTATTTAATCCCAGAACTCAGTAGGCAGAGTTCGAGGCCAGCCCGGTCTACATTGTGGGATCTTGTCTCAAGAAAAAACAAAAACAAACAAACAAGAACTATTCTGTAGCTGGGCATGGTACCAGATCATTGTAATCCCAGCACTTGGGAGGTAGAGGCAGGAGCATTGCTGCAATTTCAAGGCCAGCCTTGTCTATAGGTAGTTTAAGGGCTATACAGCAAGACTGCCTCAAAAAATTGAGCTGGGCGGTGGTGGCGCACGCCTTTAATCCCAGCACTCGGGAGGCAGAGCCACGCGGATCTCTGTGAGTTCGAGGCCAGCCTGGGCTACCAAGTGAGTTCCAGGAGAGGCGCAAAGCTACACAGAGAAACCCTGTCTCGAAAAACCAAAAAAAAAAAAAAAAAAAAAATAGTTCATTCTAGTCAGTCACGGAGGCTCAGCTTTATAGTGAGTTCCACACCAACATGATCCTCATGAGACCTTGTCCCCCGCAAAAACAAGCGAGCTAAGTAACTTTTTAAAATTGTTTATAATGGGGTTGGAGAGATGGCTCAGTGGTTAAGAGCACATGCTGCTTTTCCAGAGGACCTGGATTCCATTCCCAGCACCACTTGGCAGCTCGCAGCCATATATAATTCCAACATGAGGTGATCTAACACCCTCTTCCAGACTCCACAGGCACTCACATACATGACGCACATTCATACATGTGGGCAAAACATTCATACAATGAAATCTTTTTAAAAATCATTTATGATGCTAGGGAGATGGCTTCATAAGTAGAACTCCTCCTGCCCTAGTCTGAGAACCAGAGTTTGAATCCCGAGCACCCACACGAAAGCCAAGCAGTTTCGTTTGAAATCCCAGTGCTCACGATGCAGAAACAGGGGATCCCAAGGACAAGCTGGTGAGCTCTCTCTGGGTCCAGCCAGAGACCCTGCCTCCATAAATAAAGCAGAGAGCTATTGAATGAGACACCTGACATCAACCTCTGACTTCCATGTGCACCTAAACACATACGTGCCCACACATGTGAACAAGCATGTCCGCTGAGGGGTTGGTGAGGTGAGAGGCGGCTGTGGCTTGTTCCTTTCCCTCTCTGATCTTTCAGGCAAGCTTTGTTGTTAGATCATACATGGAATATCACCACACACGTGTACACGTGCAAAAAAATGATTGCTCACTTCCCCTCTTCCCTGCCACTGCTTTGTCCTACGCTGGTGGCACAAAAGAGCTGCTGTGTCTTTTTTGACCCAAAGAGTCACAGAGAAGAGACCGGACGGAAAGGGAAAGGGGTGGGGGTAATTAGGTAGTCAGAGCTGGAGACAGAAAAAGGAACAAGAAGAGAGGGAGAGTTAGCTGATGGAGCTGGAGACAGGCTGCAGGAACAATGTACCCCGCAGGCTCTGAAGCCCCTTTGCCTGGAATGCACCTGTGAGCATCCCAAGGTTCTCTGGCCAGAGAACAAACCTAGCTCACCTTCATCTCAGAACTTCTCCTCCCCAGGAGCTGAGGGCCCACCCTCCTCCGCATCTCTTACCCTGCACTCTCGGAAGTGGGCTCTCGGCTCCAGCCCATTCTCAGAGCCTCCCTCAGTTTCCTGGTGTGGCCTCAAAGCTTAGGGCTACCTTCCTGCCCCACTTCCCTTTCCTGCCTCCAGTTCCCCAGAGACGAAGCCATCCAGGCACTGCCATCTCTAGCCAGCCCGTATCCATCCAGCCTTAGAGTACTAAACTTGCTTCCAGCCTGGCCCATCTTCCCAGGAGCCCCAGGGGAGGGGGATCCTAGCACCAGAGGTCCCTGACACCTTTGCCTTGGAAATGGCAGGTCTGCGGCAGGAGTTTGGGTGAGTCAACTCAGGGTTATGTCACTAGGTAGAGGTTAGGAAAGAGTCAGCCGGTGTCACACTGATAATTTCATGGAACTTTTATAGTAAACAACTTATTTTCTCTTTCCCCGGGGAAAGTGTTTATCCTTCAGCACCCGGCCTAGAGCATTTACTCAGGTTTCCACCCTTGGGCCAGCGCTGGCTCCTCTCAGCCCCGGGAAGAGCCGCAGAGGTCATCA
Organism: Peromyscus californicus insignis; assembly: GCF_007827085.1. Classification (NCBI taxonomy): domain Eukaryota; kingdom Metazoa; phylum Chordata; class Mammalia; order Rodentia; family Cricetidae; genus Peromyscus; species Peromyscus californicus. The sequence continues at coordinate 87,675,831 of NW_026294584.1, forward strand.
CATTACCTACCACTTTCTTAGCAAAGGGTTCTGAGTGCCTGGCAGCAGCAACTATAAACATCTCCTTTAACCTCTCAAGGACCCACTAAGGTAGGTATTGCTGCTCCTACTTTACGGTACGGAAAAGAAAGCTCATGGAGGTTAAGTGACTTGCCGGGTATTGCCGGGAGCTGGTAACTGCCGCAGGAGCGTGGGAAGCTGCAGCTCCGCTCACTCCGCCCCGACGGGGCGCACTCTGAGTCTCCTTCCCCGGCTGCCTGCAAAGCTGGGGTCTGGCCCATGCGACCAGCGTGTCTCTCACCCTGGGGTTCGGGCTCCTACCTCACGCCCCTGAACAATCGCCCTCTGCCCCTGCCGGTCTCACCATCGCCTCCGCAGCCGCCGCCACCGCCTGCTCGCCGGCTCTGGCTCCTCTGCCCGGCGCGGCCTCTGTGCCCGCGGCTCTGGAGGAAGCCGCGGGGCGGGGCGGGCCCGCGGGCCAAAGGGGCGGGGGGCGAGCCTTCTCAGAGAGGTGCCCGACCCGGGCAAACCGAAAGCGGTAACGGGGCCCGTGGGGCGCCTCCTACCGGGCCACCAGCGTACGACTTCCGATGACTCCCCAGCCTGGTGAATTTTGGTGTCTCTTGGATCTGAAGTTGCAACAGGAGTTAGCCAGGGAGGCGTCATTCCGTCATGCGACAGGCATCTGTGAGTGCTAAGTGCTCGAGATGTTCGTGAGCAGGCCAGGATACCACCATGGTGAGTGCATCTCACCCGAAATTAAAACACATCAATCACTCCAAAGTTCTGATTGTTTTCAGACGGAGCAGGCAGCATTCTGAATACATCACATGTCACCGAGTTGTACACTTAAACATGATAAACTGAGGTCTGGCGAGATGGCTCAGTGGATCAAGGCACTCGATGCCAAACCTAATGATCAGAGTTCCATCCCTGGGAGTCACATCGTGGAGAGAACCAACTCCTGCAAGTTGTCCTCTGACCTCCATACACCGGGGAGTGGAGATTTTTTAAATGCTAAAATGCTGCAGACGTTTCTGTGAGCTAAAAGTCTCAACCAACGGTGTGTGGATGGATGGGCCTCTAAAGTTGCTGGGATGGATCCCAGCCTGAAAAAAAAAAAAAAAAACGACAACAGCAGCCAGACCAAGTTTTGAACCAGCAAGAGGCAGAAGAAGAAAAGGAGGAGATTTGAGCCAGCTTCCAGAGCAGTACTCCAGTAGAGACCTTCCCTTTCCTACAAGAATCAAATACAGACAAACATGGAAAGCCCTGAAGAACGTCAAGGTGAGTTGAGGAGCGAGCTGGTGAGCAAGCTGCTGCAAGGAAAACAAACGGAGTTGTCCAGCCCGGGAACACACAGCTTCCCTCAGATTCCTGCGGGACCTCTACCCGGTGAGGAAGACGGAGAATTGGAAGGAGAGCGATGATGGGGATGAGGCGGCTTTTCCTGCAGAACTGGGAAAAATTAAAGAGCAGCCAAAGAGCAGTCCTTCCTTAATCTCACTGGCCCTGGCCAGCCTCAGGCCAACTTCAAGGTTAAAATGAGCTTGTTTTTAAGGACTGTGCAAAAGGCATGATCAGAAAGTCAAAAGATTTGTAAGTGATACACTGTGATCTGAACTTCACAAGGAAAAAAAACTCAGGGAGAAATAGATTAAGTAGTACTGGTTTTGTGCTTATCAAAGACTAAAATGTGGGCTGGGAGAGCTAGCTCAGTAGTCAAAAGTGCTGGGTGCTCCTCCAGAGGACCCAGATTGAGTTCTCAGCACCCACATGGTGGCTCACTACTGTCTATAACTCCAATTCCAGGGGATCTGATGCCCTGTTCTGGACTCCTAGGGCACCAGTCATGAGTGTGGTGCATGTCACACATGCAAGGGAAGCATCTTTACACACAAAATAAAAAATAATTTAAAGAAAAAGTAATTTAAAACATGACTTACTTATTTTGCATCCTGATCGCAATTTCCCCTCCTTCCTCTCCTCCTGGTATCCCCCCACCTCGCCCATCCCTCTCAATCTACTCCTCCTCTGTTTCTATTCAGAAAAGGGGCAGGCTTCCCATGAGTATCAACCAAACATGGCATATCAAGTTGCTGTCAGACTAAGCACCTCCCCTTGTACTAAGGCTGAGCAAGGCGACCAAGTATGAGGACTAGAGTCCCAAAAGCTGGCAAAAGAGTCAGAAACAGTCCCTGTTCCCACTGTTAGGAGTCCCACAAGAAGATCAAGCTACACAATTGATACACATATGCAGAAGGCCTAGGTCGGTCCCATGCAGCCTTCCTGGTGGTCAGTTCAGTCGCTGTGAGCGCCTGTGAGCCCAGGATAGTTGTTTCTGTAGGTTTTCTTGTGGTGTCCTTTGACCCCTCTGGCTTGTACAGTCAATCCTTCCTCCCTCTCTTCAACAGGATTCCTGGAACTCAGCCTAATGTTTGACTGTATTTCCATTAGTTGCTGGATGAAGGTTCTCTGATGACAGTTGAGCTAGGCACCAGTCTGGGGTTTAGGATGCTGGCCTGGCCTTTCGGGAAAAAAAGTAGTTTTTTTAAAAGACTGAAGTGTTAAGGAAAAAAATTAAATTGCAAATTGTGGCTGGGCATGTGCTTGCCTATAATGCATCAAGCTCTGGGTTTGATCTCCAGCATTATATAACCAGATTTGATGGTAGATTGCCTGAGATCCTAGCACTGGGGAACCAGCAGCAGAAGGGTCAAAAGTTCAAAGCCCTGGTCTGATATATAGTGATTTTGTTTGTTTGTTTGTTTGTTTTGGCTTTTTGAGACAGGGTTTCTCTGTGTAGCTCTGGCTGTCCTGGAATTCATTCGCTCTGTAGACCAAACTGGCCGCAAACTCAGAGATCTGTCCAACCCTGCCTCCTGAGTCCTGGGATTAAAGGCGTGCACCACCACTGCCTGGTTACTCTATGGTGAATTTAAGGCCAGTGTTTACCACATGAGACCCTGTCTAAAAACAAAACAAAACAAAAAGACAAACTGGGCTGGCCCTCTGGCTTTTGGCTGTGATTCCAACACTTAAGAGGATGAAGCAGGAGGACTGACTGAATTTGAGACCAGCCTGAGCAACATAGTAATAGGGCTACAATGCTACAAAGCGAGACTTGGACTCAAAAAAAAAAAAAAAAGTGTGTCATATGAATTTCACTCCAATGTAAAAGGAAAGCGGCGTCTCACGGGAAGTGCTAGCTCCGACTTTTTTCTGTTCTAAACGCTTCATGAGAAACGTGCAGGCCTGTTCCTGTGCTGCCGATGCTCATGTGCCTCTAGCATTGTGGAGCCTTCCCGTCACCCAACCCATCTCCCACCTTCCCAGCAGTCCTTGGCATCCCAAATGAGGCCTCTTAACCAAAGTGTCAGGGGCTTTTTCCCTGGGGCTGAGCCACTATGAGGACAGACCACACATTTCCAAGCTTGCACACAGCACCTCAGAGCGGGCTGGGGGAGAGCGGGTAGGCACAGCACGGCAAAGCAGACCAAGAGGGGCTATTTGGTACTTTCTCTGCCCTCCCTGGAGTCAGGAGCATGATTCCAGAACCTGGCCTCTATTTAGTCTCAAACTTTGTGTCTCTTAACCCTGCCCTTTCCTCACATCCTCCCAACAACAGGTTGTTTCTAATTCTGGAAAGGCTGTGGAGGAAACAGGGACAGAGGTAGCCAAGAACCCTTCCCACAAACCGATGCAGACCGGGAAAGAACAGCAGTGACGAAGAACCTGGTGGGGAGGAGGGGTCCAGAAGACAGAAAGCTCATTGTGCTTCAGGCCCTGTCCTGTGACATTGACTGTGACTAGCATGGGACTCTGGGGAGAGATGCTCGCCCCCACCCCCTCAGAACAGCTGAGCTCCAGGGCCCTCTAAAGACCCAAAAGAGCAAGGGTGGACAAAAGACAAGCAACAAAGGAAAAGCTGACGATCTCCTTCAACTTTTGGCTCTGAGTTATACCAAGGCCACAGAAGAGACACGGCAGAAGAGGCCTTGAACCAGGCCCTAAATAACACGTCACCTCTTCGCAAACACATCCAGGAGAATAGTTAAGGGACATGATAGGATCCAAGGAGGACACTGAATCCTGCATCCTACCCTAAAGTGCTGTGGAGGTTTTGATTCTCCTTGTGGTAAGATCCTAGGAAATCCCTCCTCTTGGGGCCTGTGACAATGAACAGTGTGGTATGAAGCCAAACAGGAGGGCTTGAGAGATGGCTCAGTGGGAAAGTGCTGGTTATGCATGCACGAGGGCCTGGGTTAAGATTCCCACGCCCACGTAAAAGAGTGACCCACGCTTCTGTAACCTCAGCACTATGGAGACAGGTAGATCCCTGGAGCTCATGGGCCAGCCATCCTAGCCAAACTGATGAGCTCCAAGTTTAGTGAGTGACACCATCTCAAAAAGTATGGTGAGGGCTGGAGCTGTAAACCAGTAGTAGAGTGCTTAGCTCACATACATGATGCCATAGGTTCAGTCACCGGTACTGTCAGGAAGAAAAACAGGGCCCGCTAGATAGTAAGGTGGAAAACAATGAAGACATCCAACGTTGACCTCTGGCCTCCACACATAGGCACGCATAGGTGCACATGCACCTGCATTCATCCACACAGATGTACATCCTCACATATATACAGGATGGGAGGAAGGGAAGAAGATGGAGAGCTGGCTCTTTGGTTAAGAGTGCAAACTTGCTGGGCGGTGGTGGCGCAGGCCATTAATCCCAGCATTCGGGAGGCAGAGGCAGGCGGATCTCTGAGGTTGAGGCCAGCCTGGTCTACAGAGCAAGTTCCAGGACAGCCAGGGCTACAAAGCCTGTCTTGAAAACAGAACAAAACAAAACGGAAAAGGTGCAAACTGTCCAACGATTTAGCTGCCTGAAGAAGACCTAGACAAGGACAACACCAATAGATCTGCGAACACGGAAGGGGAGCTCTCAAAGGGCCCCATCCCTAGACAGAGAACTACAGGCAATTGAGGGGTGCTGAGAGACGGAGAATCAGTCTTCCCCAGAGAAGAGCTCCTTCACTGGTTATCCAGTACCAAGTGGTCAGTCCTGAAGTCCTATGCATGCAATCAACACCAAACAGACTCAGCGGGCTATATTTGTGTGTGTGTGTGTGTGTGTGTGTGTGTGCATGTGTGTGTGTAAAACAATAACAACTAAAGAAAAGGAGGCTATGAATTTGAGAGGGAGTGAAGGGAGCGTGGGGAGGCTGAAGGGAAGGGGCAACCCAGTATAATTATATTTTAATTAATAATAAACAAATTAAAATTCTTTACCTAAGGAGGGGGAAAAAAGAGGGCAAACCGTTCTTGCAGAGGACCCAAGTTTGGGTCCAAGCACCCATGTTGGGCAGCTCACCGCTGCCTGTAACTCCAATGCCAGGGGAACCGACATCCTCTTCTGGGCTCTGGGGGCACCTGCATTCACATACCCATACTTTAAAAAAAATAAAAGTAAGTCCATACATACACACACACACACACACACACACACACACACACACACTAGCGAGAGAGAGTATGTGTGTGTATGAGTGTATGTGTGTGTGTGTGTGCCAGACAGAATTATTGATTCTAGCTGGGTATAGTGACTCACATCTGTAATCCAGGTGTGCAAAGCCCCTGAGCTGCCATCTTTCCTCTATAGCTCTGTACTCTATCTTTGCACCATCTTGGTCCTAGATTGGGAGAAACCAATCCGGAGGGGGTCCTCAGGAAGGGAGAAACCGAAGGGCAAAGGGCGAAAGAGAAAGGAGGGACGTGCTCATACTCTTAGGGACACTGAAAGGTCTTTATTGCCCGCCAGCCACCAGCAGGGTCCTCTGGGTCTCTCTAACCCACTCTCAGGACCCCTGAGATGCAGCCACAGTCCAGCTCTCTCCTCCCAGGGGATCAAGGTGCTTCTGGAGCAGATGTCGCAGAAGGCCCTCACGGGGACCAAGCAGCATTTCTGTGGAGGAGGACAGGAGAGGGCCCCTCTTGGCACACATCAGGGAGGGTTACCCCTGAAGAGTAGTGGGGGGTGAGAGGGGCTCTAAGTGGGGATGGTGCCCGTGGCAAAGAGCACAATAAGGATGATGATGATAAGGACAATCACACAGATGATGACAATCATCTTCACATTCTTCCACCAGAACTTCCGGGCCACCTTCTGCGATGTTGTCTTGAAGTGTTCAGACTGTTAGGGACAAAATGAAGTCATGACCCAGTGAGTCCTTCCTTCAGAACGAGAGTACAGGTGGAGGCCCACATGCCATAGTGTAGATGTTTACATTGTAAATTGAAGTGAGGACCTGAAACACAGACTGGAGCTACGGTATAGCTACCTCAAAATAAACAAACAAACAAATAAATCTTTCCTGTTACAATGGGAATGGAAAGATATTTTTGTTTTGTTCTGCTGAAACAACGTTTCTCTGTGTAACAGCCCTGACTTTCCTGGAACTTGCTTTGTAGACCAGACTGGCCTCAAACTCAGAATGATACGCCTGCCTCCACCTCCGAGTGCTGGGATGAAAGGTGTACTCCACCATGTCCAGCTGTGGGAATGGAAAGGCTTTTAAAATATTTTTATAACATTGGTTGGTGTCTCTGTGTTGACATATGCACCACACCGCTCACGTGGTGGGCAGAGGACAATTCACAGGAACGGTACTCATTTTCCATTCTGTGTCCTGGGGATTGAACTCATGGAATCAGGCATGATGATAAGAGTCTATACCCCTGGAGCTATCTCTCTGGGGTTTTGTCTGTCTGTTTGTTTTGTTTTTAACTTTTGAGACAGGGTCTCACTATGTATCCCTGACTGTCCTGGAACTTCGGAGATCTGTCTATCTCTGCCTGCTGAGTGCCACAGTGCACTACCCTCCTACCTCGATACATCCCTTTCCACAACAAGCTGTAAGCCAAGTTCAGGGTTAGAATTCTTGAGCTCGTGGGCATCCCTTTGAGCATGGCAGGGGCCAGGACTTCCCTTCCTTCCTTTTTCCTTCTTTCTAGCCAGGATCTCATATAGCAAAGACTGGCCTCCACTCCTATGTAGAAAAGGATGACCTTGAACTTTTAAAAGTCTGTCCTTCCACCAAACACGTGCATCTCAGGTACGGAACTCGAGTCCTTAGGCTCGGCAGCAAGTGCCTTCACCCCCTGAGCCATCTTGATGGCCTGGCTTTGAACTTCTGGTCCTCTTGCTGCTACCTTCCAAGAGCTGGGATTATAGGCATGTACCACAATACTCTGTTTATATGTTGTCAGGGACTGAACCCAGGGTTTCACGAATTCTAGTCAAGAACTCTACCACCTGAGCCATATCCAGCCTCCCTTCTTTTTCTTGCCTCCCCCCCACTGGCCTGCACACTGAGGGGTGTTTTACATATGCTCACAATCCAGGTTTGTTTGGTAGGCAGAGCCATCTGGCCTTTGGAGAGCGGACCCACAGACGGAGGGGTACAGGAATGTGCTCCAGATGGGTACATCTCCTGGCTCTATGACACTTTGTCTTCTAGGGACTGTGGAAGCTGGAGGAAGAATCAGGGCACTACAGAACGTTGAGAGAGTAAGAAAAGGCCTCCTGCTCCCCCAAGTTTACTTACAGACACAAAGTCTCTGTGTACCCGGCTTACGCTGCAGGAGACACTAGATTCCATGATTACACCTGGGGCCCAGAAAGCCAGAGTTCTCCACAGCATGTGGAAACTGAGGCTCCAGCCTTGGCTGATGCCGGACTTCCTGCCTCCCTGAGCAGCTGGCCTAAGCAAGATGTGTAGGAGATATTATTCTGGCCTTTGGCAGGCAGAGGGATCCTGGGATCAAAGAATTTCACTGTTCTTCCTAGTTGTGTTTTAAACAGACTCAGCAAAACTCTGTTTTCCCACTCCCAGCCTAATAACTCGTGGAAAATGCTGAAAGCCAAGGACCGCTTCCCCGGTGCTCAGAGGTTTGCCTTGGGGACGTCAACTCCAAAGGACTGTCAAGGGCTTCAAAAGAAGAATCAGCTTCGTGGCCCAAAGAAGCCTAAGAATGCAGCAGTTGACTGAGCTATCTCAGGAAAGGCTCTGTAGGTGGACCCCCCGACCAAGCCCAAATGGACCCACTCACTGGGCTCTGCACCAGTCAGCCGTGTAGCAAGGAACCAGAAGAGGGGACTCAACAGCTCCCTCCAGCCCCCCGCAAACTCTCCCCGGTGAGATCTCTCCGTCTATCCCAGTCTGCTCCCCATCTCACCGTGGCTTCCAAGTCCTCGGTCTTGTTTCGGAGATGGTCCAAGTTTTCCCCTCGGGCCAAGATTCTCTCCACATTCTGGGTCATGATATTCTTGACTCCCTCCACCTCACTCTGCAGGTTCCTAACTCGGTCATTTCCGGCACCCCCACTGGCTTCCTCCTGGATGTCAATACAGGGGTTAATTAGACCAAGCAGCGAGGATCCAAGAGGCTAGAGGAGGTTGGAAGAGCTAAAGCAGATTTTAGCCATTTCTAATACTTTACAAAGAGAATGTTCTTTGTCTATGTTCACGGGTGGGTGTGTGCGCGCGTGCACGCACATGTGTGTAACCTGGCATGGAGGGTCAGAGATCAGCTGTCAGAGGTCAGGTGTCATTCCACAGGAGCCTTCCACCTTGCTTTTTTTTTTTCCCCCCTCAGAGGCTGGGTCTCTCCCGTTGGCCTGGGGCTCTCAGATTAGGCTAGCCAGCAAGCCCCAGGGATCAGCCTATCTCCACCATCCCAGTGCTGGGAGCCATCACACCTAGTGCTTGTGGCCACCACACCTGGATTTTTTTTTTTTAAATGTGGATCTGGGGATCCAACTCCAACCTCCGTTCTTACGTGGCAAGCACTTACCCACTGAGCCACCCCACCAGCTTTATTTATTTACTTATTTATCTGAGACAGGGTCTCATAGAGCCTAGGAAGGCCTCAAACTTCCTTCCTAAACAGGATGACCTTGAACAACTGATCCTCCTGTCTCTACCTTCCCCGGTGCTGGGGTTACAGGTGTGTGCCCCACCACTCCTGGTTTATGAGCTGCTGGGGATGGAACCCAGAGCGTCACGCATGCCAGGCAAACATTCTACCAATTGAGCCACACTCAGTCCTGCCTAAGTGCCATATATGTGTATTATCTATCAGTGGGTGTGGGCTGGGGATATGCATGCACACCACAGCGTTCATGGGGAGGTCAGAGGGAAACTTTCACCAGCAGATCGTCTTCTGCAGTGGCTGCGGATGGAAGTGGGAGGGATCTTGAACTCAGGCTGGCAGGCTTGCACTGCAGGCGCCTTTACCTGCCAAGCCATTTTGGCTGCCACAGAAGTGTGTTTTTAAGTCCCAGAAGATGAGATTTTATTCTGGACTGTCATCCGCCTTCTTTGGGGGGGGGATTTTCAGGGTCCCTGACAAGGAAAATCAACACACACCTGTCCCTATTTCCACTCTCCACAAAGGCCGGGGAGATGACACAGCTGGCCTTTCAGTTTCCCCCAGCAGTGCACAGACAAGTCCTGTTAACCGGTCTCCACGCCACCCTCTTTCCCATCCTGGTGGGTTCTCACTAAAAGTGTGAGAGCTGGCCAGCAGAGCACCCTTGCCTGGCCCAATCCGAGTGCCTCTCCAGACAGCTGTTGGTGAGTTGTTCTGGTTCCGGCCTGCTGCGCAGTGTAACCGCGGTTCAGTGGCTGTGGCCCCCAGAAGGCGTCATGTGCCGTTGGACCGCACCTTCTGCTTTAGCGCCTGGTGTAGGCCACACACCACCGCCTGCTTATGTAGATACTGAAAGTCCTCCCTGCTGCGGTCTCTCTATCCAGGAGGCCTCTAGATAAGGCTTTTGAACTCGGAGGGAAAAGGCATGGACTCCTCCTCCCTTAGTGACCCAGGGGGCCTCAGGTACCAGCCACGGGTGTGGGCTGAAGCTAGATTGTCTGGGAGAACCGACGCCTGGCTGTTTTACCAACCCCGGCGCTGTTGCTAATGTTTCTAGAGAAGGGGCTGCTGTTGGTGGCCAGGCAGATCCTTTGGGTGTCTGCATATATACAGCGCGAGGCTAAGGGGGAGAACACTCCAGCCCGCTGGGCTGGAATCTGAGCTCCAAAAAGCAGGGGCACTTGTGGCCCAGTAATGTCACAACACCGGGCTCAGGCCCAGCTGGAGGAGGCGGAGGAGGGGGAGGGCGCGGCGCAGCAGCTTGGCTTGGAATTCGGGCCCCCCCCCAGCCCCCACCGAAACCCTGATCGGATCCAGCTCCGAGGTCACAGGAGGAAGGCGGTGGAGAAGTGTCAGGAACCCCTGGCCCGGAGCGCAGAGCTATTTGTGGACGAGTTGTCAAAAGTAAAGGGACAGAGGCAGCGCCGGCCCAATAGGGCCAGCCCTCTGACTGTCGCCAACTTACCTATCTGGACACAGGCAACCCCCAGGCCCAATCCCCCTCTCGTAGCCCCCCTAAATCTCTCTTTTCCTAGTCCCCCACGCCACTCACCATGTCTCGGAGCACTTGGGCCTCTCAAAGCAGTACTCGCCTAGTCTGTTTCCACTCAAGGCAGCCACAGCTTCACTTCCTGCTTACTCCAACTTTCTGCCCGCCTCCTGCCCATCCCGCGACTCCAGCCTCTCCAGCTCCTGCCACACCTAACTGCAGGTTTCTCCAGGTAGGCGTCCGCTCTCTGCTGCCCTCCCAGTCTCCTCCCAAACAAAAGCTTAAGCTTAAAGCAACAGAGCACTCTGGACGGGGCGGGGGCGGGAGGGGGCGGGGGCGGGGGGGGGCAGGGGGGGAGCGTCTAAGTCGTCCAGAAGGTGAAAAGAAAGGATCAACCAACCCTCCTAAGTTTTCAGAAACCCGTGACCTCTCCTTTTTATGCTTCAGAGAAGTAATTCTAGTTTTCAGGGACTTAAATTAGCCTTGTTCAGATAGAAATGAATGTCCGGGCGAAGATATCTCCTAGGCGACCTTTGTCCCCCGGGGCCATCCTGGGTGAGAAGAAAGCACTAAAATCTCCAGAAAACGGGGCTGGAGAGATGGGTCAGCAGTTAAGAGCACCCGCTTCTCTTGCAGAGGATGGAAGTTCAGTTCCCTGCACCCACATCTGCAGCTCACAAATGCCTGTAACTGCAGATGGGGGGGGGGGCAGGGGTGGTGGTTGGGGGGACTGGGTGCCCTCTTCTGGCCTCTGTGGGTATGTGAACACACATGCGCATACACACTCATGCCCATATTTAAAATCTTTAAAATCTCTGGGTAAGTCCCAAGCTGGCCTTGAGGGAATCTTGGTCCTCCTCTTCCCAGGGCTTTTCAGGTGCTGAGGCTGACCTTAGGCAGTGGGAGGAGGGCAGGGCAGGTCACCTTAGCAGTGTCGCAGGACAGAAGATAATCAGGAAGTGATAGCTCACTCACCAGCCCCTCCTTCCCTTCTGGAGTTCCCTCCAAAGGTCACCATGGGGGTTGGTGACCCTGGTCACTTGTCACAGATTTGTCCAGTGGATTAGGAGGGGGCCCGGGGTGAAGGGTTTTTCCACCACATGTGGCTCTCCGCCAGAGAAAATCTGCTCTTCTCCGGATGGAGTTTGTCAAGACAGAACAATAACAGGGCACCAAGAGAACAGACATTCCTTCCCACCCCAGAAGAAATAACAACGCCAAGGAGGAAATCTTAGCTCCTCCAACAAATAAGAGCCTAAGGGGGAGGGGGGGAGGCTTTAGTAAATTTAGAATCCCTGTATCATTTTGAGAAACTTTTGTGTTTTCCCTTGGGCATGCTCAGGGACTCATGGACGAACTGCATCCCCAAACACTGCACTGTTAGCTTTACAGAACTAAATCAAAGCAACTAGTAACACTTTTTAAATAGATCTTTTTTTAAAGGATTTCTAATTATGTGTATGTGTGTGTATGTCTGAGGTCAGAGGTGTCAGGTTCCCTGGTGAGTTAAAGGCAGTTGTGAGCTGTCTGATGTAGGAGCTGGGAACTGAACTCTCTCTGCAAGGGTATGCTGTGGGATTTGTACACTGTGTGAAGAGGTATTGCTGTGATGGTTGTAATAAAAAGCTGACTGGCCAATAGCTAGGCGGGAGGTGTAGGCAGGACTTTGGGGGCGAAGCGGGGGGGGGGGGGGGGGGGGGGGGGATGAAGAGGAGGAGGAATCTAGGCACACAGCAGAGCCAGGAGACATGGAGAGGAAACAAGAGGTGCAAGATGGAAGAGAGGTAACACCATGTGATAGAACATAGATTAATATAAATGGGATAATTTAAGTTATAAGAGCTAGTTAGGAACAAGCCTAAGCTATAGGCCACGCTTTCATAGATAATAAGTATTTGTGTCATTACTCGGGAGCTGGCAGGTGGGACAGAAAAAGATCCCTTACAAGAGTAATGCCTGTTCTCAGCTGCTGAGCTATCTCTCCAGCTCCTTCATAACGCCAGAATATTGCACAACCTCTTTCTTTCCCAGTAAAGCAAAAGAAAAATCTAGAATAAACAGGAATGAGATTACAACAGAGAATGTCATTTCTACACCCGATCTTAGCCAAAAGGCCAAGAGGTGAGGAGAATGTCAGTTCTAGATGAGGTCTTTAGGGTATTGCGATCTCTCATCAAGAGGCAGGACTCAAGTGGTCAGAGGAAGGATTGGGGCCTGGAGAGATGGCCCATCCATTAAAAGCATGTGCTATTCTTCCAGAGGACCCAAATTTGATTGCCAGCACCCATATCAGGCAGCTTGTTACCTGTAACTCTAGCTCCAAGGGATTTCATGCCCTCTTCTGGCCCCAGTAGACCCTATACTTATGTGCACAAGTACGCACACACACAGACATACACAATTAAAGAATAAGCCGGGCGGTGGTGGCGCACACCTTTAATCCCAGCACTCGGGAGGCAGAGTCAGGCGGATCTCTGTGAGTTCGAGGCCAGCCTGGGCTACCAAGTGAGTCCCAGGAAAGGCGCAAAGCTACACAGAGAAACCCTGTCTCGAAAAACCAAAAAAAAAAAAAAAAAGAATAATAATAATAAGCAAGTGGATCTCTGTGAGTCTGATGCCAGCCTGGTGTTCTTATCCAGTTCCAGGCCAACTAGGGCTATGTGATGAGATTGTCAAAAAATAATAAAAGCTAAATTAAATTAAATATTTTTTAAAAGGAAGAATTATATTTTAATATAATATAATTATATTTTAAAAGAGTCATCTTAAACTGCAGGGGTGTCTACAAGATAAAACCCACCTAGGCTAAGTATGGTTGCAAATGCCTTTAATCCCAGCACTTGGGAAGCAGAGGCAGGAGGATATCAGTGAGTCTGAAACTGGCTGGTCTACAAAGTGAGTTCCAGAACCTCCATAGAGAGACTCTGTCTTAAAAAAAAAAAAAAAAAAAAAGGTGGGGATGGATCTCTCAGCAACAGAGTGTTTACCTAGAACGTTTGGAGTCCTAGGTTCTGTCCCAAGACCTCCCACCCCCAAATCCTTGTTCCCTACTTGTACTGTCCAATACAACATTGACTACATGTGGCCATTGAGCATTCACAGTATGGCTAGTGAGAACTGAGGCCATAAAAGGCATGTCACGTTTCAAAAACTTAGTATAAAATGATACTTTCATAAATTTCATTAATATTTTATAGCCTGGTGTGCTGTTCCATACATATAATCCCAGAATTCAGGAATCTGAGGCTGGGACAATCACATTCAAGGCTACCTCAGGCTTCATAGGCAGACCATGTTTTCAATCGATCAATCAACCAATCAATCCATCAATCAACCAACCAACTGATGGCATGTTGAAATGATGTTTTTGGATACATTCAGTTAACAGAAAGATACACATGTACCGCCAAGCTTGCTTTCATATGGTGCTGGGTTCAAATCTAATGCTTCCCGCAGCGCCAGCTGAGGACCATCTGAGCTACACCTCCAGCTTCTTACAGTTTTTATTTAACTAGTTGAAAAAACTAAACTGCACAACTAATAAAAACTTCATTCCTTTTTCCTTGGAGGTGGGTGCTGGAGTCAGGGTCATTTGAACCCAGGGTCAGGTGCATGCTAGGTAAGAGCCTACTGTCAAGTCACACCTTCAGTCTCATTTCATTTCATTATTTTTAAAGACTTAGAAGGTGCTGGAATCCCTGGAACTGTTGTGAGCCACCTGATGTGGGTGTGGCCAACTGAATTTAGGGCAGTTTGTACTCTCAACTATGAGCAACCTCTCCAGTCCTCTCTTTTGGATTTATTATTTTTTATTTTATTTTATATTTTCAGACGGAGTCTCATAATGTAACTCAAGTAGCCTGAAATATGATATGTCATCCAGGCTGACCTGAAACTCACAGTGATCTTCCCTCCTCAGAGTCCTAAATTTGGGGATTATAGGTGTGAGCCAAATGTAACATGAATTCCTAAAAATGGTCTTTTAATAAAAAAAAAACCCAGAGCCAGATATTGGGGTAAATGCTAAAAGATCGGAGAGACAAAGGAACATGCCACTGCCACGTCATACCTCCAGGACTCCACAGCCTGAAAAAGCTTCAGTTCCTGTCTCCTTGTGCCTTCCTTATATAATTTTCTCCACTCAACCATATCACTTCCTTCTTAATGCTGGGATTAAAGGTGTGTGACTCCCATGTGCTGGGGTTAAAGGTGTGTGCCACTACTGTCTGCCTCTGTTTCTCTCCTAGACTGAGTCAATCTTATGTAGTCCAGGGTGGCTTTGAACTCACAGAGATCCAGACAGATCTCTGCTTCCCTAGTGCTGGGATTAAAGGCGTGTGCTACCACTGCCTGGCTTCTGTGTTTAATCTAGTGGCTTGTTCTGTTCTCTGATCTTCAGGCAAATTTTATTAGGGTACACAATACATCACCACAGCCAAATGTCCAAGTGTTCCTCCCTCCCCCCTTACCTCCCATAGAACTCCCCAGACTCTGGACTGACTGGGTATAGCCTGTTGAGATAGTTTTCTGTGGGCTTTTGTTTCTAGAAGGAAGAGGATGCTCTGCTTCAGTAACTTTTCTGTGCCTCTTGCTAAGGTGTGATTTTTTTTCTCCCTGACACCAGGTCTTAGGTAGCCTGGCTGGCCTGGAGCTCACCAGGCAGCTGAGAATGATCCTGCTGTCTTCACCCCACTGGTGCTGGGATTACAGGCTCCCAATGCATACCCGGGGAGAGGGAACTCACCCTGAGTGACAGCAGCTTTGTAAGGAATGAGGGCAGTAGGCCGTAGGTCAGGCTAGGGAAGCCGTGGTTTAAGGATGGTTTCAGTCTCTAGTGAACGGAAGACTTGGGATCCTCGGCTGTGCTGCCGACTCAGCTGGGGAAACCTCAGTTTCCCTCTGGAGCTTTCAGTTTCTGGTTCTGCAAACAGGAAGGGGAGTGAAGACTACTTGCAAAATCACTTCTTATGCTGAGCACGTGGCTCACTCCTGTGATCCCAGTGTGTGAAGGCCAAGCAGGAGGATGGCTTACTGTGAGTTTGAGGCCAGCCTGAGCTACACGATGAGCTTGCGGCCAGCCTAGGCTAACAGAGTCTCACAAACAAAAACAAAAAAAAAGTCAGGCATGGTAGCAAATTCCTGTACTCTTAGTACTGGAGAGGCAGAGGCAAAAAGGATCAGGAGTTCAAGGCTAGCCTCAGCTATATAGCTATAGCCAGACTCTGTCTAAAAACAAGCAGAACAGGGGCTGGAGAGGTGGCTCAGAGGTTAAGAGCACTGCTTGCTCTTCCAAAGGTCCTGAGTTCAATTCCCAGCAACCACATGGTGGCTCACAACCATCTGTAATGAGATCTGGTGCCCTCTTCTGGCCTGCAGGGATATGTGCAGATGGAAAACTATACATAATAAATAAATAAATCTTTAGAAAAAAAAAACAAAAAACAAACAAGCAGAACAAATGAGAAAAACAGCAAGTGAGGGAAGGGGAGAAAACGGAGTGATAAAATAGGGAAGGGGAGTATTACAGCCTAAGAGGACAGCTGTTTCTAGGCCGGCCGGGTTACATATCAAGACTTCGTCTCTTAACAAAGGTGGACGTGATGGTTCATGCATGCAATTCTAGCAGTCGAGCAACAGGGGACAGGATCACTTTGAGTTGGAGGCCAGCCTGGGCTACATAATGAGTTCCAGGCTAGACTGGGCTAAAGAGTAAGAAAGTCTTGGTCTTGCCGAACGGTGGTGGCACACGCTTTTAATCCCAGCACTCGGGAGGCAGAGGCAGGCGGATCTCTGTGAGTTCGAGGTCAGCCTGGGCTACAGAGTGAGTTCCAGGACAGGCACAAAGCTACACAGAGAAACCCTGTCTCAAAAAAAAAAAAAAAAAAGGAAGTCTTGGTCTCAAAAACAAACAAATTCAACCAAACAATCATACTTCAGTCTAGATGCCGGGCTTGGGGAGAGCCAGGGAGCTTAGTCTCCTTTGGATGACAAGTTAAATGCCCTGTGTGATTGCGGTTCAGGAAGGCCTGTTGTTCAGGAGAAATGTGTGGTGGGTCTGTCACATTTAGGGCCACTTTCATGCTTTACATGCTTCCTTTGTCAAGTTGTTTTGTAGGATAGCCTTGTTTTTTGTCTGATATTTAAAAATAAAACTATCTTGGGAAGAAATTCAAACAAAATAAAAACGAGGCGGCTGGTGTGGGGTGTGGTGACACATGCCTGTAAAGCCTCCACATTGGAGGGGGCAGTGGTAAGGCAGGAGAGCTAGCCTGGGCTACAGTGTAAGCCAACAAACAAAAAAATGAAGCAAGCATAGAAGCCAGGGCTTGGGCATAGCTCTGTGACTGTTTTTCTAGCCCAAGCCAAGTCCTGGGTTTGATCCCAGCACCATGCCTGGGGCTGTCCATCTCTTCATTCATTCTTGGTCATTTTGTATGCTCACTCCCTTCTTTCGACCAACTCCAGCTTCCCAGTGGCTAGAACATGGTCTCTGCTCTAGACAACTCCCTCCATTTCCAAACCTACCTTTCTGGTCCCATCCATTCCTTTAGAGACTACTTGCTGTGTCCCCCAAACAGACTTGAGTAAATTCACCTTGCCTCCCAGTTAAAGGCAGACTTTCTGGGTGTCTGCCCACTTTCCCAAGCTTCCAGGAAGCAGCCTTCTCAGCCCTACCCATGCCCTCCTCAAACACTCATTTCTGCTGAAGGGCTTCTTCATTCCTTGGGCCTGTGGAAATTCTTTTCATATTTCTTTATTTCTGGAATTCCCCACGGGACTGAATTTGCTTCCTCCTCCCTCATCTCTATCAATTTCCTTTTTCACACGCGTGCATGTAGCTGCATACACATTCTGCTTCTCCAAAACTTCCCCTTTTTATTTATTGTTGCTTGAAACTGTATTTGGCTATATAATCTTAGTTAGCCTTGAATTTATTTATTTATTTTTTAAAGATTTATTTATTTATTATGTATTCAGTGTTCTGCCTGCATGTATGCATGCATGCCAGAAGAGGGCACCAGATCTCATTACAGATGGTTGTGAGTAACCATGTAGTTGCTGGGACTTGAACTCCGGACCTCTGCAAGAGCAGCCTGTGCTCTTAACCTCTGAGTCATCTCTCTAGCCCCTTAGCCTTGAATTTATGATAATCTGCCTGCCTCAACCTTGCCAGTCCTAGGTTTACCATCATGGGGCACCTTGTCTGGTTTATATTTAAATTCTGAAACACAGTACTAGTTTTAATTTTTTTTTATTTTTTATTTTTTTTTAAGATGGATCTCTGAATTTGAGGACAGCCTGGTTTACATAGTAAGCTCCTGGCCAGCCAAGACTATATACTGAGACCATCTCAAAAAACAAACAAAACAGACAAACACAGAACCTCACAAAACACTGAAGCCAAGTAGCATTTATCTGGGAACTGTTTGGACATACTGCCCCAGAGCACCCTAAAACAGTGCATGAGGCAAAGGCAGGGGCTTCTTTTGTTTTGCTCTTAACTGGGGATTTCCAGAGTGGCTTTTGGAGGCAGTTGTTGCTTGGGCAGACATCCTAAATTGCAAACCTTCCTGTTAGTTATTGAGGGTACTCCTGCTGAGAAATGTCGAAGGCCAGCAGATACTGGCTTCAGTTGTTTACCCAAGCCTATTGGAACATTCTGTGGTTTAACTTTTTAGCAGGTCTGCGCGCAGGCCTTTTGCAATCTCCCAAATCCACTTTAAAAACATCTTAATTGCTAGGCGTGGGTAGTGGCGTGGCACCTGCCATCCCAGCTACTTACGAGGCTAAAGTCAGCCTGCAACATAGAAAGATCACATCTCAAACTTAAAAAGACAGAAAGGCCTGGCACAAGAGTGGTGGTGCACACTTGCAGTCTCAGCTCCCAGAAGCCACAAGTGGAGAGATAAATAAATACTGGGCTAGCCTGGGCTGCTTCAGGAGGCCCTGTCTGAAAAAAAAATATTAGTTTTAATGATTTAATTTTCCTTGGCAGATGGCAGGGGCTGTGTCCTCGTTTTGTGTTATATGACATAGCTTCCTCTTAAGACAACTCATTCAATGTTTTGGATGTTAAAGTTAGAGCGAATAAGGTGAATTAGGGAATCACTTGAGCAGCGGAGCTGTACCACCAGCCCAAATTCAAAACAAACAAACAGAAACTTCCTTGATTTTCTACGCCTAGTTCATTTTCCCAGTGCTCCCACAGAATTCATTTAATGTTTATGACTCCCTACGTCACAACAGTGGTACCACTAGAGTTCTTAGGGGCAAAGCCTGGGCTCTAAAAGCTCCCGAAAGCTAGGCTTGGCCACCAACCCCAGTACACCAATTAAAGAGACAAGTGACAGAAACAGAAAAATGGAGATGGATCCAATGTGTCCACATCGGAGAGAGGAACAAATAAAGAGGTCCCGTGACCACAAGTCCACCTTTAGAGCACTGACTGCCCTGAGGGTCAGATTCCAATAGAGGGCAAGACAGCATACAGACTGAGCAGTCCTGGTCAGTATGCACGCCCCCCTCATCATGGACCCCTCACTGCCTCTACTCAAGTCTGGCCCATGGTGTCCTCTGATAAGGAGTCAGAATTCTGTGAAATCTCTCCTGGGAGGCAACTTCTTCCTGGCTGACACCAGACTTCAGCCTGTCCCTTACTCTAGCTTGGGAATCCTGGAGAAATTGTAATTCTTTGGAACCAATAGTCTGATAGCCTAGGGAGGGGCACAAGTGTCTCTCTTTAGCAGATCTTCACTCCTATTAAGTAGATGGTTACAGAAGGTGCCTATTATTTCCATACCATTAATTTTTTTACATTCGTGTGTGTGTGTGTGTGTGTGTGTGTGCGCGTGTGTGTGTGCGTGCGCGTGTGCGTGCGTGCGTGTGTGTGTGTGTGTGTGTGTGTGTGTGTGTGTGTGTGTGTATGTGCTGGAGTGGAGATCAGAGGACAACTTGCAGGAATTGATTGTCTCCTTCCACTAAGTGGGTCGCAAGGATCAAATCGGGTCATTAGGCTTGGAAGCAGTCACTGAGCCATCCCCAGCCTTTGTATTGTCTTAGTCAGTGTTCTGTCGCTGTGAAGAGACTCCATGACCATGGCAACTCTTACAAAGGAAAGCATTGAATTGGGGGCTTGCTTACAGCTTCAGAGGCTTAGTCCCTCGTCATGGTGGGGAGTCCGCATGGTGGCACACAGGCAGGCATGGTGCTGGAGAGGTAGTGAGAGCTTTACATGCAGATTCTCAAGTAGCAAGCGGAGACCCTGAGCCTGGCATGGGCTTTTGAACTCGCCTCCTCCAATAAGGCCACACCTCTTAATCTTCCCAGGAGTCCACCAACTGGGAACCACGCATCCCACATATATGAACCTCTGGGGGTCATTCTTACCAAACCACCACAGTTATTGTTATTATTTTTAGTCCTGTGGCTTGAACTAGGACTTCATGCTTGCTAAGCACACACTTCTACTCAACCCCACTCTCCATCCCCCCAGTCTATTGATTGTTCTTGTCCTCCCCCTCCTCCTCCCCCTTTGCTGTTTAGACAGAGCCTCGTATAGTCCAGGCTGGTCTCCAATTCAATATGTAGCCAAGGATGGCCTTGAACTCCTTACCCTCCTCCCTCTACCTGCCAAGTCCTGGGATTACAAGAGTGAGCCACTTGTATGTAACAGACCAGAAGGTTAAACTTGGTGGAATTAACTTTGGGTGGGTGGGTACTTCTGAAGCTTAAACTCGGAGCCTCATGCATGTTAGGCAACTACTTTACCACTGAGCTACACAACCCAGAACCATCATTGTGCATGGTCCTAGAAGAGTCAATACAAACTTTCCAAGCTGCACTAACTCCCGTTGGGCCCCAGGTTTGTTTTTTTTTTTTTATTTTCTGTGTACAGATGTTTTGCCTGTTGAGTCACAGTTTGATAGTGATTGAGAGACCCATCTCTTATAGGTCTGTAGCTTCCAAAGTGATGTGACCTGCCTTGCCTGTTAGGATAACCTAGCAGTGGACATGTCCTCAACAGCAGGAACACTATTGACCTAGTGATTCCAGCTGCCAAACACATCTGGCCCCAGTAACCCCTGCTTTTATGTCTACATCTGCCAGCCGTGGTGCTCAGGGTGGCTCAGAGCTCCTGGGGACTTCAAGGACAACAGCTACAATAACGCTGCCGTGTTGACATTCGCATTGGTGATGCTGGCAGCATAGAAAGAAGAAGGAGGCAGAGGCAGCAAAGTGGAATAGTATCCATTCGTGTGCCTTACTGTCCCACATTTGCTATAGTTATTTACTTGTGTGTTCATTTATTCATTTTATGGTTTTTGTTTTGTTTTGTTTCGGAGACAATGTCACATGTAGCCTAGACTAGCTCCAAACTTCCTACTCAGCTAAGAATGACCTTGAATTCTTCATCCTCCTGCTTCTACCTCCCAAGTGCTGGGATTACATGCCTGACTTGAAATTTTTTGTCTGTTTTATTAATCTTACATTTATTTATTAAAATTTTTAAATGATTTACTTTTAAGGCCAAGACTGACGGCACTTAAATCCCAGTACTTGGGAGGCAGATGCAGGTGGGTCACTGTGAATTCAAGGACAGCCTGCACTATGAAGTGTATTCCAAGCAGGTCATACCTACATAGTGAGATTTTATTTCTTTGCATGGTTGTGTACTCTTGGAGACCAGAAGAGGGCATCAGATCCCTTAGAGCTGAAGATGCAGGTGTCTGTTTCTCTGATTTCTTTCTTGGGCCGTTTATCATTTGTATGTAGGAGAGCCACTGGTTTTTTTGAGTTAATTTTGTATCCTGCCACATTACTGAAGGTGTTTATTAGCTGTAGGAGTTCCCTGGTAGAATTTTTGGGGTCACTTATGTATACTGTCATATCATCTGCAAATCAAGAAAGTTTGACTTCTTCCTTTTCAATTTGTATTCCCTTGATCTCCTTTTGTTGTCTTATTGCTCTAGCTAGTACTTTGAGTACTATATTGAATAGATATGGAGAGAATGGACAGCCTTGTCTTGTTCCTGGTTTTAGTGGAATCGCTTTGGGTTTCTCTCCATTTAATTTGATGTTGGCTGTTGGCTTGCTGTAAATTGCCTTTATTATGTTTAGATATGTTCCTTGTATTCCTGGTCTCTCCAAGACCTTTATCATGAAGGAGTGTTGGATTTTGTAAAAGGCTTTTTCAGTATCTAATGAGATGATCATGTGGCTTTTTTCTTTCAATTTGTTTATATGGTGTATTACGTTGACAGATTTTCGTATGTTGAACCATCCTTGCATCCCTGGGATGAAGCCTACTTGATCATGATGGATAAGTTTTTTGATGTGTTCATGGATTTGGTTTGCCAGTATTTTATTGAGTATTTTTGCATCAGTGTTCATGAGGGATATTAGTCTGTAATTCTCTTTCTTTGTTGCATCTTTGTGTGGTTTGGGTATCAGGGTAACTGTAGTCTCATATAAAAGAGTTTGATGATGTTCCTTCTGTTTCTATTGTGTGGAACAATTTGAAGAGTATTAGAATTAGCTCTTCTTTGAAATTCTGGTAGAATTCTGAGCTGAAACCATCTGGTCCTGAGTTGTTTTGTTGTTGTTGTTTGTTTTGGTTAAGAGACTTTTAATGACTGTTTCTATTTCCTTAGGGGTTATAGGTCTATTTAAATTGTTTATCTGATCTTTATTTAATTTTGGTATGTAGTACCTATTGAGAAAACTGTCCATTTCTTTTAGGTTTTCCAATTTTGTGGAGTCCAGGTTTTTGAAGTATGCCCTGATGATTCTCTGGATTTCCTCATTGTCTGTTGTTATGTCTCCCTTTTCATTTCTGATTTTGTTAATTTGGATGCTCTCTCTCTCTGCTTTTTGGTTAGTTTGGATAGGGGTTTGTCTATCTGGTTGATTTTCTCAAAGAACCAGCTCTTTGTTTCATTGATTCTTTGTATTGTTCTCTTTGTTTCTATTTTATTGATTTCAGCCCTCAATGTGATTATTTCCTGGCATCTATTCCTCCTGAGTGAGTTTGCTTCTTTTTGTTCTAGAGCTTTCAGGTGTGCTGTTAAGTTGCTAGTGTGAGAATTTCTCCAACTTCTTTATGTGGGCATTTAGTGCTATGAATTTTCCTCTTAGCACTGCTTTCATAGTGTCCCATAAGTTTGGGTATGTAGTATATTCATTTTCATTGATCTCTAGGAAGTCTTTAATTTTTTACTTTATTTCTTCCTTGAGCCATTGGTGATTCAGTTGAGCATTATTCAGTTTCTGTGAGATTGTAGGCTTTCTATAATTTTGTTGGTGTTGAAATCTAACTTTAAACCATGGTGGTCCAATAAAATATGGGAGGTTATTCCAATTTTTTTTGTATCTGTTGATATTTGCTTTGTGACTGAGTATATGGTTGATTTTAGAGAAGGTTCCATGGGATGCTGAGAAAAAGGTATATTCTTTTGTTAGGGTGGAATGTTCTATAGATATCTATTAAGTCCATTTGACTCATAACATCTGTTAGATCCCTCATGTCTCTTTTAGGTTTCTGTCTGGCAGACCTGTCCATTGGTGAGAGTGGGGTATTGAAGTCTCCCACTATTAATGTGTGGGGTTTGATGTGCAATTTAAGCTTTAGTATTGTTTCTTTTATACATGTGGATGCCCTTGTATTTGAGGCATAAATGTTCAGAATTGAGACTTCATCTTGGTGGATTTTCCTGTGATGAATATGTAACGTCCTTCTCAATCTCTTTTGATTTATTTTAGTTTGAAGTCAATTTTGTTAGATATTAGGATAGCTACACCAGCTTGCTTCTTAAGTCCATTTGATTAGAAAATCTTTCCCCAGCCTTTTACTCTGAAGTAGTGTCTGTCTTTGAAGTTGAGGTGTGTTTCTTGTATGCAGCAGAAGGATGGATCCTGTTTTCATATCCATTCTGTTAGCCTGTGTCTTTTTATAGGTGAATTAAGTCCATTGATATTAAAAGATGTTATTGACCAGTGATTGTTAATTCCTGTTATCTTTTTTTTTTTTTTTTTTTTGGTTTTTCGAGACAGGGTTTCTCTGTGTAGCTTTGCGCCTTTCCTGGAACTCACTCTGTAGCTCAGGCTGGCCTTGAACTCACAGAGATCCGCCTGGCTCTGCCTCCCAAGTGCTGGGATTAAAGGCGTGCGCCACCACCACCCGGCAATTCCTGTTATCTTTTGGTGGTAGTGTGTGTGTATTTCCCTTCTTTGGGATTTGCTGTTGTGGCGTTGTCTATTGCCTGTGTTTTCGTGGGTGCATTTGACTTTCTTAGGTTGGACTTTTCCTTCTAGTGCTTTCTATAGGGCTGAATTTGTGGCTAGGTATAGTTTAAATCTGTTTTTTTTTCTTCGGAATATCTTGTGCACTCTATCTATGGTGATTGAAAGTTTTGCTCGGTGTAGTAGCCTGGGCTGGAGATGCAGGTGTTTGTGGTGTTGGGTCCAAATTATGATCTTTTGGTAGAGCAGTAAATGCTAACTACTAAGTCATATTTCCAGCCTTCTTTCCTTCCTTCCTTCCTTCTTTCTTTTTTCCTTCCTTCCTTCCTTTTCTTTTAGATTATGTGTATGTGTGTGTGTCCCTGATACCCTCAGAGGCCAGACACATTGGATCACCCTGGAACCAGAGTAACAGTGGCTGTGAACCACTCAGTGTAGGTGCTGGGAATCAAACTTGAGACCTTTGAAAGAGAAGCAAGCACTCTTTTTTTTTTTTTTTTTTTGGTGTGGTTTTCCAAGATAGGGTTTCTCTGTGTAGTTTTGGTGTCTGTCCTGGATCTCACTCTGTAGACCAGGCTGGCCTCAGACTCACAGAGATCCGCCTGGCTCTGCCTCCCAAGTGCTGGGATTAAAGGTGTGTGCCACTACCACCTGGCTGAAGCAAGCACTCTTAACTGATAAGCTATATCTCCAGCCACCATATTGATTTTTTAAAAAATACTTTATTTTATTTTTATTTATTTTAAAATTTTAAATGCATGTGAGTGTTTTGCCTGAATGTATATCTGTGCAACATATGTGAGCCTGGTGCCTACAGAGGCCAGAAGTAGGTCTTGGATCCCCTAGAACTGGAGTTACAGATGGTTGTGAGCTTCCAAGTGGGTGCTGGGAATTCAACCCTGACCATCTGGAAGAGTAGTCAGTGCTCTTAACTGCTGAACTATCTCCCTAGTCCTCTTTATTCTACTTTTAATTAGTGTGTGTGTGTATATCTGTGTGTGTCTGTGTTTGTGTGTGTGTGCATGTGGATATGTGCACATGAATACACATGTCCATGGAGACCAGAAGCATCAGAGTTGGAGTTATAGGTGGTTGTGAATTGCCCAATTTGGGTGCAGGGAATTGAACTTTGGGTCTCTGAGAGAGCAATATGTGCTCTTTAACTACTGAGCCATCTTTGTATGCCCTCATTAATTTTCAAAATGGTGCTATATATCCCAGGCTGTTTCATTAAGTAACCCAGGATGATTGTGAACTTTTAATTCTCCTGCCTCCACCTCCCATGAAACCCAGGGTTTCATGCACATTAAGCAAGCATTCTACTAACTGAGCTACATCCCTAGCTCCCCAGATTACAATGTGGGTGTGTAGTTGTGTCTGTTTGTGTGTGAGAGGGGGTGCACATGCTATGGTGTGCATGTGGAGGTCAAAGGACAATCTCAGATGTTGGTTCTTAATATCCATCTTATTTGACAGGGTCTCTTGCTTTTCACAGTTGCTTAGGCAGATAAATTAGCTGGCCCTGCAAGCTTCCAGGAGTTCTCTGGTTTGTGTTTCCCATCTCTCCTTAAAATCACTGGGATTACAGATGCATACTTCTGGGTTTTATACAGGTTTAGGGACTCTAAACTCAGGTCTTCAGGCTTCCCACTGAGTCATCTCCCCAGCCTCAGCTTGCAACTCTTTTTATTTGAGCCTCACTAAGTAGCCTTGTTACCTCGAACATGCTACATAGACCATATCATCCTCAAATTCCTAGAGATCTGCCTACCTCTGCTTCCTAAGTGCTGCAGGTGGCATTGTGCCCAGCCCTCAGCTCAGAATTGTTAAAAAGTACCATTTTAATTTCCTTGGTTTTGGACTCTCGAGATAGAGTTTCATGATGCAGCCCTGGACATCCTGAAACTCCATAAGTAGACTTGGCTTTCGTGGAACTTGTAACAACCCCCTGCCTTTATCTCACACGTGCAAGGATTATTACCATATGCAACCATGCCCAATTTTTTAATAATGCCATTTTTGGCAGACATGGTGGCTCATGGTTTTAATTCCAGTATTCAGAGGCAGGTAGATCTCTGTGAATTTGAGGCTAGCCTAGTCTACATAGCAAGTTTCAGGACAGCCAGGGCTACATAGAGAGATCCTGTTTTAAAAAATAATAATAATAATACCATTTTCAATTATGAATGCCCTTGATGAGCTGGGATTTGACTCACTAGTAAAGCATTTGTCTATTATGTGCAATGTCCTAGGTTGAATCCCTCAGTACCAAAGACAATTTACTTTGCTGAGTGTAGTGGTATATGCCTCAAAGCACTTGGAAGACTAAGGCAGGAGGATCACAAATTCAGTGTCTGCCTGGCATACAGAATGAATTCAAGGCCAGCCTAGGAAATTTATGGAAACACTGTCTTAAAATAATAAGTTTCAAAAAGGCTGAGGATATAGCTCAGTGGTAGAGTGCTTGCTGAGCACACAGAAAGCTATGGTTCCTAACCTCCAGTGCTGTTCAAAACAAATAAAGAGGGCTGGGGGACGGCTTGGTGGGTAAAATCACTTGCTGTGCAAGCCTGATAACCCAAGCTGGGCTCCGCGGAATCAACATAAAAGCTGAATGAAAAGGAACAAGCAGCTGTAATCCCAGTATGCTCTCAGGAGGAGACTGGAAACAGAGGCAGGAGAATCTCAGGATGCTTGCAAACCAGACAGCCTGGCTTTCGCTGCAGCAACGAGACCCGTCTAAGGGTGGAAGGTGGAGACCAGCACCTTAAGGTGATCCTCTGGCCTCGACAAGTGCTCTCACACGCGCACACACAGACAAGCACACCCCCATACACAAACAATAAATAAATAAAACCATTTTTACAGTATGGATAGGTGTGGTACTAGAGAAGAATCTACAGTGATTAAAAAAGGCTATTAAATTGATTTTTCCTCTTATCCAGTTAAATATGTGCATGACCCTATTTCCTTCATATCTTTTAACTAACATTTCAAAACAGATTGAATAGAGAAGCTAATATAAGATTGTAGCTATGTTTAACTAACAAAAATGTAAGAGAACTGTATATAAAACAACACTGAGTTTTGTGGGAAATATACTTTTGGGGTTGATGGAAGAAAAATAAGCCAGTACTAGCAGAGCTATTAGCTGATCAGCTGCCCAGTGACAGTTTACTCCATTCACGTAGGTGCTAGAAGAAGAAATGGGTGCTGGCTGCTTCTTCTGTCAACTCGACACCATCTGGAGTCATTTGCCCAAGCCTGTGGGGGCATTTTTCTTGATGGATGGCTGATGTGGGAAGGCCCAGTTCACTGTGGGTGGTGCCACCCCAGGGTAGGTGATCCAGCGTTCTAGCAGGAGCTAGTTCCAGCCAGGAGCTAGCAAGTCAGTAAGCAGCACTCCTTCAGGACCTCTGCTTCAGTTTCTGCCTCCAGGTTCCTGCCTTGTGTTCCCACCCTGATGTCACTCAGTGATGGACTGTGATGCGGAACTGGAAGCTGACACCAACTTTTCCTCCCTGAGGTGCTTTTCGTCATGGTGTTTCATCACAGCAACAGAAATCTAACTACACAATGTAATGCAAAAATAATGCGTTTTCTGTTCTGCTGGTATAAACTCAACACCAACTTCAGATACATCAGCCATGAGCATAAAGTGCATCATGTAGCCACACAT
Organism: Peromyscus californicus insignis; assembly: GCF_007827085.1. Classification (NCBI taxonomy): domain Eukaryota; kingdom Metazoa; phylum Chordata; class Mammalia; order Rodentia; family Cricetidae; genus Peromyscus; species Peromyscus californicus. The sequence goes on from NW_026294584.1 coordinate 87,703,168, forward strand.
CTCTAACACAAGACAAGAATGGATGCTGCCAGAGTAATGTCACTTCCGTTGATGGATGCTAAGCAACTATTTCTCTCGACCTCAGGTTATTTCTTCAGCTTGTCAGAGCAGTGAGGAATGGTTGTCTCATAACCAAGTTAGAGTGATGGCATTGGCTCTAATGCACATGTTCCAGTGTGTGTGCATGTGTGTACACATGTGTGCATGCGGGTGTAGCCCAGATGTTAATGGCTGGTATCTTCTTCTTCTTCTTTTTTTTTTTTTTTTGGATTTTTTTTCAAGACAGGGTTTCTCTGTGTAGCTTTGGAGCCTGTCCTGGAACTCACTCTGTAGTCCAGGCTGGCCTCGAACTCACCGAGATCCACCTGCCTCTGCCTCCTGAGTACTGGAATTATAGGCGTATGCTATTCATTTATTATTTTTATTTTATGTGTTTGTTTTACCTGCATGTATGTCTGTACACCATGTGCATGCAGTGCCTCAGGAGGACACAAGAGGAAGTTAGAGATGGTTGTGAACCATCACGTGGTTGCCGGGAACCAAATCTTGGTTTCTGCAACAGTAATAAGTGCTCTTAACCATTGAACACCATCTCTCCAGCCTCCACCTGATCTTTCTGAGACCGAGTCTTTTGATGAACTGCTTAGTGATTGCTTCAGTGAGCCCTGGCTATCATCTTTCTGTCTCCATCCCTTAGGACCAGGAGCACAGAGTCAGGCCTGGTTTTTATGAGTGTGAGGTATCCAAACTCAGATACTGTGTTTGCTCTGCAGACCTCTTACCCTGCTACACATGTTCCATTTTTTAAAGATTTAGTTTATTTATTAAATTATGTGTGTGCCTCTGTGTGTGGGTATGTAAATATGAGTTCAGGTACCTATGGGGGCCAGAAGAAGGCATTAGATCCCCTAGAGCCGGAGTCACAGGAAACTGTGAGCCACCTGGCATGGATGCTGGGATCCAAACTGTGGTCTTTTCTAAGAGCAGCACGTGTTCTTAGTCCCTGAACCATCTCTCCAGTCACCCTCTGTTCCATTAAAAAAAAAACAACTTTTTTTTTCCCTGAATCTTGGGCAATTGTTCTCTTGTAACTATTTTGCAGTTCCTCAAAGCTGTTTTTGTTCAAAGCTGGAAGAACTAAGTCTTCTCATATGAGCATGTAATGAATGGGCAGGGATTAACAAAAGCAAAAGGATGAGGTCTCACAGGAAACATCCAGGTAAGAAGATTAAAACAGGAATGGTGATTTAAAGTTCATTCCACCTATGATTCAGGTTATTCCGACTTGAAGGCATGTTTCTGAGTCTATTCTTGAACTTACCCGTCTGCTTTATAGACCCCTGCAGTCCACCACTAGGAGGTCATTTTGGTTTGGATCACAAAGCAGTGAACAAATGGATTAATGGACTTTAGAAATAGCTAAAGTGAGGGTGTAGAGATGGCTCCGCAGTTAAAGGCAGTGGCTGCTCTTCCAGAACCCAAGTTCAGTTCCACTGGGCATCGATAACTCCCTGTAAATCTAGCCCCCGGGGATCTGATCTGATCTGGCTTCTGTGGGCACATACATGGCATACACATGACACACACATATATGTATACCTAAATTAAAAAAAAAAACAGTTAAAACAGAAAAACATTGTGACTTCACAGTGTCAAGACAAATGCTGCCAGGGCTCTGAATATCTGAATGATGCTTTTGTTTTTTGTTTTTTGAGTCGGGGTTTCTCTGTGTAGCCCTGGCTGTACTGGAACTCTCTCTGTAAACCAGACTGGCCTTGAACTCAGAGATCCACCTGCCTCTGCCTCCTGAATGCTGGGATTAAAGGTGTGTGTCACCACTACCTAGCCTGATAAATTCTTGTTATAAATGCAATTTTGTGTGATTTGTAGGGAAATGAATTGTCAAAAAGAATACATCACTTTGATGTGGGATTTTTTTTTTTTTAAGATTTATTTATTATGTATACAATGTTCTGTCTGCATGTATGCCTGCAGGCCAGAAGAGGGCGCCAGATCTCATTACAGATGGTTGTGAGCCACCATGTGGTTGCTGGGAATTGAACTCAGGACCTCTGGAAGAACAGTCGGTGCTCTTAACCTCTGAGCCATCTCTCCAGCCCTGATGTGGGATATTATCAGGTCCCACAATTGTAGCTTGTCAACGAAACAGATAAACAGGGCCTGACGGACACTGCCAGAGGGTCACTGGCCAGATCCCACAGAGCAGATCAAAGGCCAGTTTCTTATTAATCTGTTCTACAGGCATACTCTATGCTTGTCACCTGGCCTCTCCATATCTCAATATGTGCTCAAAAGTCAAGCCAAAACTTTTTTAAAATACAAGATTTATTTTTTTGTTTTACCTGCATGTATGTGTGTGTGTATCATGTGTGTGCCTGATGCCTGAACAGGCCAGGACATCGGATCCCTTTGAATTGTAGTTACAGATGGTTGTGAGCATCCATATGGGTGCTGAGAATCAAACCCAGGTCCTCTGGAAGAGAAGCCAGTGCTTTTAATTACTGAGCCATCTCTCCAATCCCTTCTCTGAGCACTGAGGAAGGATTGTCTTCATTTTCACACCAGGTCTGCCACCAAGTGTTTGGTTCTGAGGAGGCCTGTCTCTTGAGGACTGTCTTAGTTAGGGTTTCTATTGCTGTGAAGAGACACCACGACCACAGCAACTCTTAAAAAGGGAAACATTTAATTGGGGTGGCTTGTATTTTTAGAGGTTTAGTCCATTATTGTCATGGCAAGAAGCAAGGTAGCATTCAGGCAGACATGATACTAGAGCAGGAGATGAGAGTCCTTATATCTTGACTCACAGGCAACACCTCAGACAAACCTTTTGGACAAGGACAAAAAGCAGCCACATTCTTCACCAAAATATCACAAGAGCAATCTCTAGGCAACATACTAAAATTCTTCTCTGAAACCTCTTTAACCTGCTCCCCACTACACACACAGAGTTCAAATCACTTTTGTTTTGTTTTGTTTGAGACAGGGTTTCTCTGTGTAGCTTTGGAGCCTGTCCTGGAACTTCCTTTGGAGACCAGGCTGGCCTTGAACTCACAGAGATCCACCTGCCTCTGGAATTCTTTAATGTGTGCCACCATTGACCAGCTCAAATCACTCTTATCACCACTGTTTTCCACGCCCCTAGTAGTATGGCTCATTAAGCAATGCTTAAAGCATTCCACTGCTTTCCTAACCCAAAGTACCAAAGTCCAAATTCCTCCAAACAAAAGCATGGTCAGGCCTTTCACAGCAGTATCGTAGTCCCTGGTACCAACTTCTGTCTTAGTCAGGGTTTCTGTTGCTGTGAAGAGACACCATGACCATGGCAACTCTTATAAAGGACAACATTTAATTGTGGTGGCTCAATTACAGGTCAGAGGTTCAGTCCATTATCATCATGATGGGACACGGTGGTGTGCAGGCAGATGTGGTGCTGAAGAGGTAGCTAAGTGTCCTACATCTTGGATTGCAGGCAACAGGAAGTGGTCTGTCTCATTGGGTGTAGCTTGAGCATAGGAGACCTCAAAGCCCATCCCCACAGTGACACACTTCCTCCAACAAGGACACATCTCCCATTAGTGCCACTCTCTTTGGGGGCCATCTTCTTTTACACCACTACAAAGGCCTTATGGTTGGGTCTGAAATATACTTATTTTCCACAAAAGATTGTAGTACTTGCTGGATCAAACACAAGGCCTCACACATGCTAGACCAGTGACCTATTATGTTACAGATGTAATTTACCTAAACATGTAATAATTCTTTAATTGTGTTTGAATAAGTCAACAGACATGTATATATGTGTATGTTATATAATTTTGGGTTTTTTTTTTTGTTTGCTTGTTTTGTTTTCTCTTTTTATATAGGTTGGTCTGGAACTTACTATATACCTGAGGACAACCTTGAACTCCCAATACTCCTGGCTCCACCTTCTGAGTGTTGGCTTGCACCACCACGTTTAGCATTGATGTATATTTTTTGAAATTTATTTTTATTATTTTTAGTTACGTGTGTAGGTCTGTGTGAGGGAATGTGCACATGATTGCAGGTGCCCTCAGAGGCCAGAGGCCTGGAATCCCCCAGGAACTGGAGTTAAAGAGAGTCCTCTCTACAAGAGCAAGACTAAACACGCTCTGAACTGCTGCCATCTCTCCACACCTAGATACTCATTTAAAAATCTTCTCAATGTAAAGCTCTTCAAAATAGGATCTGGAAAGACACTCAGTTGCTACTCTGCAGAAGACACAGGTCTATTCCTAGCACCACATTCTGGGGCTCATAACCCATTGTAACTCCAGCTATAGGTTATCTGACACTCTCTTCTGGCCTTTGTGGGCACCTGCACACACAAGGCATATAGATACACAAATACACACATTAATAAAAAGAGATCTTTAAAAACATCTTCAAGCCGGGCGGTGGTGGCGCACGCCTTTAATCCCAGCACTCGGGAGGCAGAGCCAGGCGGATCTCTGTGAGTTCGAGGCCAGCCTGGGCTACCAAGTGAGTTCCAGGAAAGGCGCAAAGCTACACAGAGAAACCCTGTCTCGAAAAACCAAAAAAAAAAAAAAAAAAAATCTTCAAAGCTGGGATTGTAGCTCAGACATACAGTGCTTGCCTAGTGTACTCTAGGATTTGGGTTTGAGTCCCAGCATTACACACACATACACACACTTCAAAAAAAAAAAAAAAAAAAGCCAGAACTCACAGCACATGTCTGTAATACCAGGACTCAGGAGGTAGAAGCAACAGAATTGATAGTTCATGGTAACCCTCACCTACAGTGTTTGAGCCAGCCTGGGCTACATGAGACCCTATCTCGAAACAAAACAAAAATAAACACAGAAAACTAGTTTCCTCTGTTTCCAAAGGTGTAAAAGTGTCCTGAGACCAAAATGTTGGTGAAGCATCCTGTTCTGGGTGCTTTTCCTTATTCTGTGGGCCACCTCCAGCAGGGAATTGAATGTTACAACTGTATTCCGGACCCTCTGACTGATGGCTGGACTCACAGCGCTTGCTCTGCATCTCTCCTTTGTTTCACCTTCCTGCTGCTTTCAAACCTAGGGGTTCTTTTAGGTACAGAAAGGTTGGCACACTAGCCTTAAATAGAGGCAGTTCTTCCAAGTGCATCCTTAACTCTCCAGTGTGTGGGAAAGTCTGCCCTTTAGCCCACTCGATTTACTTTATTTTAATGCCAGGAAGCACTTTAGGGACACTCAAACCCAGAGACACCTGATGGACTCGGGAAGGACATAAGGAGGTTAGTAAAGTATGTCTTAGTCTTGCAATCCAAACATTTGGGAAACAGAGGCAGGAGTATCACCGCGAGTTCCAGCCTAGTTCTGTCTCAAAAGGAGGTAAATTGGGTATGGGGGTGAATGCCTTTAGTCCTAGCACTCCGGAGGCAGGGGCAGATGGATCTCTGTAAGTTTTAGGCTAACCTGGTCTACACAAGCGAGCTCCAGGACGGCCAGAGCTAGAAAGAGAGACGCTGCCTCAAAACAACCAAACAGAGGTGTCAGGGGTTGAAGCTCAGGTGTGTGATGGGTAGCTAGCATAGAGATACTTGTTCTGGGAACGGTCACTCCTCCCTCACAATGCCAAGGTTAGATTTATGCATGCCCCTTTGCCCCTGCGCTGCCCATCCCCCCAAACCCCTTGCCCTCTCCCCATCCCCCTGCTCGGCAAGCTCTCTGGGCTCAGCCCTGTGCTCAGGATCTCTCCGCCCCACCCCGCCCCTAGCCCCGCCCACACACCTAGCCCCGCCCACGCCCCTGGTGCTCCGGCCTTTACGACAGTGCGGGCGCTTTCCGGCCTGCCGCGCGTGTGTTGACGTGTCGAGGAGGCGGAGCCTAAGACAGAGAAGTCTTGGGACTCCACTCGCTGGGACCCAGCTGCACAGGCTCGTCTGTCCCAGCAGTCATGGCTTTGCACCGTGGCTCTGCACGGGCCGCTACCGCCTCAGGTAGGCCAAGGGTTGGCGAGAGGGACGGTGTCTTGGAAAGGGGCATATTGAGAGAGATGGCAGTCTTGTGAGACCGTAGGAGGATCCTGGAGGAGGGCCTGCAACCCAGAAGCGTTCAGTAGTCCGATCAATGGGAGAACCCAGTGGGTAGAGACCCTAGGCTTTGGGGACTTCGGTTTTCCTATGCACACATTTTCCCCACTTCTTGGTTGTAGATAAAGTACATAAAAACAAGTCTTCGCGGACATCAGGGCTCAGCCAGGGCAGCCGCATGGAGAAACTTTTGGGGTTTGAATGGACAGATTTATCTAGCTGGCAGAGTGTCGTGACCCTGCTTAACCGACCAACGGACCCCGCAAACCTGGCTGTCTTTCGTTTTCTCTTTGGTAAGTTCATTTTCTAGATGGGGATATATTTTGGTTGTGGTTGGGAAAATGACATCCTATTTCTTTTTAAGATTTGTTATTATTTTGTTTGTGTGTGTGTGTGTTAATTTGCTTTCTATTACTGTGATAAAACACCATGACAAAAAGCAACATGGAAAAGAAAGGGTTTATTTCAGCCTACAGGTGTAGTTCATCATAAAGGGTTGTCAGGGCAGGAGTCTGGAGGGCAGAACGGAAGAAGGGACCATGGAAGAACGTTGCTGTTGACTTGCTCCTCATGGACTCCTCAGCCTGCTTTCTTACACCGCCAGTGATCACCTGCCCACACAGTAGGCAGTGCCCTCCCACATCAATGCTCACGGGCCAATCTGATCGAGGCATTTTCTCAGTTGAGGTTCCTCTAGATTGTTTGAAATGGACAAGTTTAATCAGGACAGTTTCTGTGTGCATGTATGCCAGGTCTGTTCTTGCTTGTAGAAGTCAGAAGAGGGTGTTGGATTCCCTGGAACTGGATTGAAAGGCAGTTGTAAGCTGACTGATATGGGTGCTGGGAACTGGACTCTGGTCCTTTGGAAGATCAGTGCGTGTTCCTGACTGCTGAGCCGTTCTCTTCAACCCAGTCACCTGTTTCTTGGTTACTTCTTAGATACTCTCTTTTCCTTAGCGCTGAAGGTATTGGAATAGTGGAAGAATTCCTTGGAAGTTTAGAATCATACCTGGCCTCGTCACCTCTCATTAGGGTTTAGTGTTCAGAAATGCTTTGATTGAGGCTATATAGGATACATAGATTAGAGGAACGGGTTCAAGCATAGGCACGCCAGGTGTGTGTGTGTGTGTGTGTGTGTGTGTGTGTGTGTGTGTGTGTGTGCGCGCGCGCGCGCGCGCGCGCGCGCACGTGTAGGCCAGAGGTCAATGTCAGGTGTTTTCCTTAATCATTTCTCCACCGTAGTTTTTGAGACAGGGTCTCTCCTGAGCCTGGGGCTCACCCATTGAGTTAGACTGGCTGGCCAGCAAATCCCAGGGCTCAGTCATCCTGTCCCCCTGCCTCCACAGCACTGAGATCGCTAGCTACTGGGCTGGGCTTTTTACATGAGCACTAGGGATCTGAACTCAGGCAATCTTACTTGCAGGAAGCACTTTTGTTTTTACTGACTGAGTGGTCCCCCCAGCTCTCTGTGGTGTTTGAAATGGTCTTACTCCATAGACCAGGCTTGCCTGGCCTCTTGAGTGCTCTTCTTTCTTCTTGAGTGCTAGGATTACAAACACCAGCACACCTGACAAGGGACCCATTTTGTTCCTGTTAGGAAGCTGCTTAGGAGCTATGATAAGTCCTTCAGAGAAATAACCATAACAGCTGACAGAGTTACAGATGTGCCAAGATATTACTCCCTTAAGTCCAGTAGTTTCCAGCTGCAGGCCATTTTGCTCCCTGAAGACATTTTTAATTGTCAGAACGTTTGGAGAAGAGGAATAGGTGGTTGCTGGCATCTGTGCTGGTACCAGGATGCACTAGATATCTTGTCATGAGCAAGTAAATGCCCTACAGATAATTAACCAGACTGGCTAATGCAACTGCTTCTGGGATTGAGAAACCTTCCCTGAACCTAAACCGGCTTCCAGATCAGAGTGTCCTTATTTATCTTAGTGTGTTGATCAAATACCACTGCTTTCCCGGGTATGTCAGAAGGCAAAAAAAAAAAAAAAAAAGAAAAAGAAAAGAAAGAAAAAAGTGTTAAAGTCCCTCTGGAACACTTTTTATGACTCAGTAGACTATCTTTATAGATGTAATAATTGAACCCTAACAGTTTCTATAGCGGTTTGTACATAGCTCTTATTTAATCCTATCTTCAACCCTGTAACATTTTGCTATTGTTTGTCTTATTTATTGTTTGTTTTACTGAGACAGGATCTCACTGTCCTGGATGGCCTACAACTCTCTATGTAGGTCAGGCTGGCATAGAACTCACAGAGATCTGCTTGCCTCTGCCTCCCCAGTGCTGGGATTAAAGGTGTGTTCTAGGAACACTGGCTTGTGAAGGTTTTTTTTTTTTTTAAGATTTGTTACTGTGTGAGTGTATGTATGCACACACACACACTCCCACATGTGTGCACAGGGGAGAGTTCCTGTGCATGAGCACAGAGGCTAGAAAATGGTCTCTGTCACACTGCACTCACTCATTCCTTTGAGGCAGAATCTCTCCCTGAGCCCCTGGGGCTTGCAGTTTCTCAACAGGCTAGAAGCTGGTAAAGCCAGCAAGCCTCCTGTTTCCACCTCTTTCACAGCTGGAATTACAGATGTGCGTAGAATTCCCAGCTTGTTATGTGAATGCCGGGATCTGAACTCTAGTCCTTGTGACTGCTCAGTTGGGCCATCTCTCCAACCTCTCTACCCCTGCACCAAGTGTGAGCACGGTTGTTGCAGGTGGGAATCCGCTCACAGAGCCTTAGGATTTCTCAGACCACACAAGTGGCATGATTCCTAGCACAGAGCAGGCTCAGTACTAATAGTAGTGACTGCTATTTTGGTTTTTTGAGACAGGGTTTTTCTCTTTACCTCAGCCTGCAGTTGAACTCACTGTGTAGCTCAGGCTGGTGTTAAACTTCAAGTGTGGGGCTGGGCATGCTAAGAGCTGTGTCTTGCCTTGTTAGTGGATGCCTAACAGTTGTCTTCCCCCACTTGCTTTATAGCGTTCTTGATGCTACTGGACATTCCCCAGGAACGAGGCCTTAGCTCCTTGGACCGAAAGTACTTGGATGGGCTGGATGTGTGCCGCTTCCCCTTGCTGGATGCCTTGCGCCCGCTGCCACTTGACTGGATGTATCTTGTCTACACCATCATGTTTCTGGGTGAGGGGAACTGGGTGCTGGGGGTCTGAACCAGGGAGAGTTGACTGGCCTGTCGGAAACTCACCAGAAGCAGGCTGGTGAGCCACGGATGTCTGTATCACTTCTGCTGTGGTTCAGCTTCATGCCGCTCATCTGTGTCATGTGAGCCGTCATGACCCCATTACCCTTCTTTCATTTCGTTCTCTGCTTGATTATAAAATGCCTGCTGACTTTTCTTAATTTCAGTCCCAGGGAATCGGGGCCTGTGGTGATACTTTGACCTTGAATCCTCTCCTCACAAACCCCCAGGGGCTCTGGGCATGTTGCTGGGCCTGTGCTACCGGCTAAGCTGTGTGTTATTCCTGCTCCCGTACTGGTACGTGTTTCTCTTGGACAAGACGTCGTGGAACAACCACTCCTATCTGTATGGTCTGTTGGCCTTTCAGTTGACATTCATGGATGCAAACCACTACTGGTATGTGCCTCGGGAAATAATAGGGATAAGGATGCTTACTGGAGGGGGTGGGCAGTGAAGTCCTAGAAATTGTCCAATAGGCACAACTTTTATTGGTGTTTTGATCTTTTGGGAGCGGGGATTTGAGGTGGGATTTGTATTGCTGTATGTCAGGCTGGTCTGGAACGCACTATGTAGTCTAGGCTGGCCTTGAACTTCTGGTCTCCTGTCCTAGCCTGAGGGCTGGAATTACAAGTGTGAGCCACCGTGCCGGCTCACAGACACATTTTTAACCAAGTTTTGCAAAGTGTGGTCTGCGATCACACTCTGACTTGCATGGATTCGGGAGAGCCTGTTCTCCCCTTCCGTGTGGGTTCTGGGGATCCAGCTGAGGTAGGCTCGATGGTGAGGGCCCTTATTTGCTTGGTTCTATTGCTTGCCTGGCTTGGATGGATTTGGGGAGGGGAAGGACCAGCAAATGGGGTGATTGGAGTGACCTAGGAAAATGGCTCCACCCCACTCCTTCACTTTTTCCCTATCTCTCCAGGTACCTTGATATATCCACTCCTGTATCCCTCTTAGAAGAAGAGAAGACTAAAGCCAGATATAGCTGTTTTCAGATACTCCAGGGCTGCAGACTTTACTTTCTGTGTGTGAGCCAGCCCAGAGAGGCAGAGTGATAGCCAAACGTAGACGTTGCTGTGAGGTGGAAATGATAGCAGATACCAAGAGGAGAGGGCCGCCAGGGTTGCCCAGCAGTGCTGTCCTAGGACAAAGTAACCCACTCCGTCTCTGGCCTAGGTGACCATCTATCAGGGGAGGTGGGGGAGAGCCTTCGAGCCAGGGTGGTGGGGCAGGAGACCTCGAGGAGATTTTTCCTGTTAGTGAGAGGTAGCTGTGGAAGCTCAGTGAGCTAGATGGAGATGGCTCACCACTGATGCACGAGTGTATAGTTCTTTCCCATAAAACTTTGTGTGTGCACACATGGGCTGCGGATTGGCCCCGGCCTCCCGCATGCTGAGCATGTCCACTCCCACCAGGCCCTGGCCCCCATCTTTGTCAAACTTGAAACCCATTCACGATGTCTTGCTTTGATCATAGAGAATTAAGAGGTCATTTTGACAGATATCTCCCACTTCCAAGTTCCATTTTTATGATTTTTAGACATTTTGAAAAAAGAACACCTATCACATACTCAGGGCTTTGTATGTGGCAGGCATATTTAAATATTTTTTCCTCATTAACCCTATGAAAAGTCGGGTTTGGTTGTTCATGCCCAGCACTTTGGGATGCCAAAGCAAGAGGATTGCTTTCAATTAGAGGCCAGCTTGGGATAGATAGATAGATAGATAGATAGTGAGACCTTGTCTTAAAACAAATACGAGGTTCCTGGAGTTGGACTAGTTTTGTAGATGAAGAAGTAAATCTTGGGAAAATGAAGACCGTGCTAAGTTTACACAGCAGGGAGGAAACAGATGGGCTTCGTTGTCCTTGACTGCCGGTCTAGGTCTTCCAACCACAGTGTAAGCCACGTTCTCCCTCACTTCTTCAAAACCTGTTTCATTTCTGCCTCAGAATAAGTCTGGTGTGAATGTTCTAGCTTTTTCAGTTCTCTCTCAGGATAAGATTTAAAATCAGTATCTTCCAGCACTGGATCCTGGTATCATTTTATAAATGTTCATTTATGCTCTGCATTATTTTGCTGGGGAGTATTTTGAACTTATTTTTCCTTTTTTACCCCTATGGAAGTGGAGTCAAACTCAGGGCCTTGTACATGCTAAGTAAGTGCTCAGTCTCTGGACTACTTTCCCAGCCCCCCCCGCCCCCCAAGATTATATACTGTATAGCTGAATGTGATGGTGCACACCTTTATTCCCGGCATTGAAGAGGTAGAGGCTTGAAGATTATAGCTTGGGCTACGTGGTGACTTCTAGGCTAGCCTGGGCTACAAAGTAAGACCTTGTCTCAAAACACCATAACAAAATAAAAGATATTGCAGTGTGTATTTCTGTGTGTGCATGTGTTTATGCACCTCTGTATCTGTGTTTTAATTTTATTTCATGTGTGTATATATTTATCCTACATGTATGTATGTGTACTATGTGTGTTCCTATGCCCATGGAGGTCAGAACATGGCACTGGATTTCCTGAAATTGGAGTTACAGACGGTTGTGAGCTGCCACATGGGTGCTGGGAGTTGAACCCAGGTCCTCTAGGAGAGCAGCCAGTGCTCTTAACCATCTTTCCAGTCCCCCATTTTGTGATTTTATTATTTATTTATTTACTTTATTCTTTTTTTGTGTGTGTGACAAAGTTTCACTATGTCGTTCTAGAACTTGCTATGTAAACCAAGCTGGCCTTGAACTCATGAGGATCTGCTGGCCTCTGCCTCCTGAGTGCTAGGACTAAAAGTGTGTGCACCATGCCCAGTCTATTTTTATTTTTTAATTGTATTTATTATTATCATGCTCCATAGTACATGGAAACACAGGATGCAGGAGAACAAGGGTGTACATGCTGTGGTGTATGTATAGAGGTCAGGTTTTTGTGGGCTCCAGGAGTGAACTGTAGTTGTTGACCTGAGCCGTTTCTCCAGCCCACCCCTTTAGATTTCTCAAGCACTCCCTCAGATTTGTTTCTCCTTGTCCTTTCTATTATAGCTTTGAACCTGATGTGACTCTTTAGGACAAACTGAAGAGTGAGCTAATAGAAACCACTGTGTGTGGTTGGGTTTGAGTCAGGCTATCATTGTATGTAGATTGTTCTGGCTCCAGTCTTGAGCTAATAGGAACCACTGTGTATGTGTGGGTTTGAGTCAAACTGTCGTTGTATGTAGATCGTACTGGCTCCAGACTTGAGCAGTTCTCCTGCCTCTGCCTCCAAGTGCTGGAATTGTAGGCATTCGCCACTATTGTAGGCATGCGCCACTATACCTGCTACACTGAAGTTCTTGTTTGTTTGTTTGTTTGTTTGTTTGAAGACAGGGTTTCTCTGTGTAGCAGCCCTCGCCATTCTGGAACTCACTCTAGACCAGGCTGGCCTCAAACTGACAGAGATCCATCTGCCTCTGCCTCCCAAGTGCTGGGATTAAAGGTGTGCGCCACCATGCCCAGCAAGTTTTTATTCTTATGATTTACTGTAGACAGTGTCTAACTTAGGGTTCAACTTTAGTGTCTTTCGATGTGGTAGTGAGAGCATATCCGTTGTCTCTCACTTAGTTGGCACAGTGTTCAACCAAATAGCCAATGCTTTAATTATTAAATATTTGTCCTGGATGACCTTGCCCAACTGCAGGCTGTTGTCAGTGTTCTGAGCACATTTAACACAGCATATAGGCCGTGCATGTGATATCTAGTAGGTTATGTATATCAAATACATTTTCAAATTAAGGCTATTTTCAGCTTCTAAAGGGTTTATTGGGATATTACTTTATAAGCTACAGAACATCTATGATAGTATTCTCTTATGATCTTAATAGTAATTACCATTACAGTGTACTCATATTGCCTAGCATGGTGGTACACTCCTGTAATTCTAGCACTTGGGAAGTGAAGGCAGGAAGATTAGGAGTTCAAGGCCAGTTTCAGTTACCTAGTGAGTTTGAGGCCAGTCTGTGATATGAGACCCCCTCTTTTCAACATCATGTCCCAGAAGGATTTACTCATGTGTTTCATGAGATCCTCAGAATAGCCCAGAGAATCAGGGAGGGCATGAGAGCTTGCTCTCCTTCCTTCCTTCCTTCCTTCCTTCCTTCCTTCCTTCCTTCCTTCCTTCCTCCCTCCCTCCCTCCCTCCCTCCCTCCCTTCCTTCCTCCCTCCCTCCCTCCCTCCCTCCCTTCCTTCCTCCCTTCCTTCCTTCCCTCCTTGTTTCCTTCCCTCCTTCCTTCTTCCCTCCCTTCCTCCCTCACTGTCTCTTTCTTTCTTTTTTGTTTTTTGAGACAGAATTCCTTTGTGTAGCCCTGGCTATCCTGGGGACCAGCTCTGTAGACTAGGCTGTCCTCAAACTCAGAGTTCCTCCTGCCTCTGCCTCCCAAGTGCTCAGATTAAAGACGTGCACCACCATTGCCCAGTTTGAGAGCTATTTCTGAGGTAGATACATCTGGCCTGATTGGAGGGTGGGAATGTAGCTGGACTAAGAAGCCTTCCTTGATGTTTTCACCTCCTTCCTATAGGTCTGTGGATGGCCTGCTGAATGCCCAAAAGAAAAATGCCCACGTTCCCCTTTGGAACTACACGGTCCTAAGAGGCCAGGTATGGAATCTTGTGCGTGTGTGTCTGTGTGTCTGTGTGTCTGTGCGTGTGTGTGTGTGTGTGTGTGTGTGTGTGTACACCTTCCACCTGGATCAAGCCCAGTCTCTATTTCCTTGTTGTTCGATGCTACCTAGCTGGCTGGCCCATGAGCTTCTAGGGATTCCCCTGTGTCCATCTCCCATCTTACTGTAGGATGCCGCAAATACAGAGGCACAGTACTATGCCTTACTTTACATGAGTTCTGGGGATTCAAACGTGGACCCGCATTCATTTGTGGAGAATGCTCTACCCACTGTGTACCTCCCAGCCAAGGTGGGGAAGGGGCTCCTTGTGAGCTGTTAATAGTCAGCAGTGGTCAGAGGCCCTTTCCTCTGCCTCCTCAGATTCTTTCTTGTTTTTAAAAAATATTTATTTATATAGCCGGGCTTGGTTGTACACACTTTTTTTTTTTTTTTTTTTTTTTTGGTTTTTCGAGACAGGGTTTCTCTGTGTAGCTTTGCACCTTTCCTGGAACTCACTTGGTAGCCCAGGCTGGCCTCGAACTTACAGAGATCCGCCTGCCTCTGCCTCCCGAGTGCTGGGATTAAAGGCGTGAGCCACCACCGCCCGGCTGGTTGTACATACTTTTAATCCTAGCCCTCAGGAGGCAGAGGCAGGGGATCTCTGTGAGTTTAAGGCCATCCTGGTCTACATACTGAGTTCCAGGACAGCCAGGACTATACAGTGAGACCTGAACTCAAAAGAAAATTATTAATTTATTGTGTGTGTGCATGTACTGCAGCATACATGTGGAAATCAGAGGATAACTTTGGGGAGTTGGGTCCCTCCTTCTACTGTGTTGAGGGAGGATGTCTCTTGATGTTTTTCCCTTGCTGCAATACTCCAGGCTAGCTGACCCAAAAGCTTCTAGATGGTTCTCCTGTCTCTGTCTCCCATCCTTGGAGCAGTGATTACAGATGCGCCCCCTGCATCTTTTTCACATTGGTAATTGAACTCAGGTTGTCAGCCCTGTACCACAAGCACTTCTACCCACTAAGCCATCCTGTCGGCACTGGATGTTTCTTTGTTCCTTTTGCTAGAAAGCTAGATGGGCCCTCCATTTTTTCCAGTTCCCCAGTCCCTGAGTTCTCATCCCATCGTGGAATGAATAGTACCTTGTCTATTGGGTTAGACTCCTCATGAGATAATCACTTCTGTGCTTTTATTACTTTTTCCTTTGTGCCTAATGTGCCTGGCATAGGTAGATTTTTTTTTTAAAGAGCTTGTTGGATGAATGACTGTGAGACGAAAGGTTAGAGGAATGGGTATGTTCTTTCTTGGGTACTGGCTGAGATGAGAATTTTTATTCTTTAAATTTTTTTTTAAAGTTACATTTATTTTTATTTTTGTATGCATGTGTGCCTGCTTGTCTGTGTGTACCATGTGCATGCAGTGCTTACAGAGACCAGAAGAAGATGCCCTAGAACTGGAGTTAGAGGTGGTTGTACTGGGAACCAAGCCCAGATCCTCTGCAAGAGCAGCAAGTCCTTAACCGCAGAGCTTTCTGGAAAAAACCAGGGATTCTTTGTTTGCTTAAACATTCATGCTGCGTGTTATGTTTACAGATCTTCATTGTGTATTTCATTGCGGGTGTGAAAAAGCTGGATGCAGACTGGGTTGAGGGCTACTCCATGGAACACTTGTCCCGGCATTGGCTCTTTAGTCCCTTCAAGTGAGTAGAGTCAAGGTAGGGGCCTTTTTGGGTTCCGTGTACTGAGTGGGTGATTCATCTGTCGGGTCTGTGTAACACATGTCTGACATTTGCTTTGTCTCCCTATTCAGCCAAATGCAGAGTCAATGATAGTCAGAGATGGGGCCCAGCTGCCTCTGGGAGACTCTGCTATAGATGGTCAAAAAGAGAAAGGATCAGAATTGGGAGACGTAGTGTCCCACTTTGCTTTCGGTTGCTGTGATAAGACCATGACCAAAAACAACTTGGGGAGAAAGAGTTTATTTGCCTCCCACATTTAGTCCATCCTAATCCTCAGCTGTCACCGAGGGAAGCCAAGGCAGGAACTTAGCAGAGCAGGAACCTGGAGGCTGGAGCAGAAGCAGAGACTGTTGAGGAGTGCTGCATACTGGCTTGTTTCTCATGGCTTACTCAGTTTTCCTCTTTTGAAAGAAAAATTTTGTTTATGTGTCTGTTTTGCCTGTAAGTGTAACACATGGGTGCCTGGTGTTGATGGAATCTAGAAGAGGGCATCAGATCCTCCAGGACTGGAGTTACAGATTTGAGCCACCATGTGGGTGCTGGGACTCAAGCCTGGGTCCTCTAGAAGAGCAGCCAGTATTAACTGTTCACTCATTTCTCCAGGCCTGTCAGCTTGCTTTCTTATACCAGGACCACCTGCTCAGAGGTGCCACTGTCCATAGTTGACTGGGTCCTCCCACATCAATCAATCAAGAAAATGTCCTGAAAGACTTTCCTCTAGTCCCTCAGTTAGGTCTCCTCCTCCCAGATGACTCCAGCCTGTGCGATGTGACAGTGAACTAGGCAGCACACTTGTCAATGAGCCAGGACCCAGCAGTTACCTTGGGTGGCAGTGGGAGTTGCTTGTGTCCTTGCCTTGTCAACCCCCATTTTTTGAAATTTTTATTACATTTTGACAGTACTGGGGATTGAACTTGGGGTCTCATACACGTAAGGCAAGCATCCTGGCCCTGAACCCACTCTTTATTGTGTTTTATTTTTTTAATCTTTTGGAAACGGGGTCTCACTGTGTAGGCCTGCCTGGCTGGTCTGGACCTTACTATGTAGACCAGGCTGGCCTTGAGATCAGAGCTCCTCTGCCTCCCGAGTGCTGGGATTAAAGGCGGTGTAACCACAGTCTTCTGTAGGAGCTCCTCAGACAGTTTAGTAGAGACAGACAGTGCTTCTCCTGCATGGCAGAGCAGTTGTTACCAACTCTAAAACAGCTCCATCTGTGAGTTTTCCTTCCCTCCTGACTCCAGGCTTAGTAGCAAACACCTTTGTCCACTGAACCATCTCACCAGCCCAAAGCAGTCAGCGTTTTAAAACAAGTTTGTTCTTTGTCTTTTGAGAAAAGATATCCCGGGCTGGCCTCCAGCTCCCTGAGGATGAACTTGAACTTCCTGATCTTCCTGCTTCTGCCTCCCAAGGGTTAGGATTACAGGTGTGCACATCCAGTTTTATGAAGTTCTGGGGACCAGCCCTGGCACTCACCTTTTTTTTCCCTCCCAATTTAACTTTTTTTTTTATTGATTCTTTGTGGATTTCCCATCATGCATCTTGATCCCACTCATCTCCCTGTCCCTTCCCATCCACCCTCTACCCTTGCAACCTCCCTCCCAGGATAAGACAAAATAAAATTTAAAAGAAAAGAGGAAAAGAAAGAAAAGAAAAATCATTGTGGACGCTGTAGCGGGACACAGTGAGTCACACACTATGCCCTTTGGTCATCTATCATTACTTGTGAGTGTTCATTGCAATGAGTCACTGGTCTAGTTTGAGGCGTCTGGTTTATGCTACACCATAGATACTGGGCTCTCACTGGGACTCCTCTTGGATATCCTGTTGTTGTCCTGTGTCATGCAGATCTTGCCTCTTTGGGCCTTCAGGGCCAGCCCATTCATGCCCAGCACTCACCTTTCAATGCTTCTCATTTATGACTTCCATGAGGAACTGGCTCCCTGCAGTATACTTTTCCATCAAATTTTATCCTAGAAGATTGGGCTTTACTCATCACACAGGGGATATTTAAAAAAAGGACTACTGAAAATGTCAAGGGGTTAGTAAGCTCCAATGTAGAACATTTTTATGGGTGCATTTGGGGCTTAGCTGTTGTACCCCACTGGTGGGCAGATCCTTCATCAGGGACAAGTTGCTAAGGCAACTAGTACTTCAGTTGTGCTGTGATTGCTGGGTGACCCAGCTGGCTGGGCCTGGACTTTTGTCCCTGTGTCTGCAGGCTGGTGTTGTCCGAGGAGCTAACAAGCCTGCTGGTGGTGCACTGGTGCGGCCTTCTCCTTGACCTCTCAGCTGGCTTCCTGCTCTTTTTTGATGCCTCGAGATCCATTGGCCTCTTCTTCGTGTCCTACTTCCACTGCATGAATTCTCAGCTCTTCAGCATAGGTCAGTACCTGCCGCTTGGTAGGAAGCAGTGACTGCAGAGCTGTGTGGAACACCTGGAGAGAGGCATTGTCTGTGGGTGGAGGTGGTGGTGGGTCAGGAGCTAAGCTGAACCCAGTGTAGTCACTGTGAAGTAGGAACAAGTAAGGGTGAGAGGATTGGGACCTCAGGGACAACATGTTGCACAGTGAGGGTCTGCAGGGAGAACAAGTTAAGCACTTCCTTCAGGGCCAGGCACGAGGCTCAGCTGCTCCAGTGCTTCCCTAGTGTGCACAGAGTCCTGGGGTCCATCCCCAGCACCACACACAACCAGGTGTGATGGCATTCACCTCTTGTTCCAGCACTCGGGAAATAGAGTAAGAAAGATTAGGTCAAGGTAATCCTTAGCCACATAATGAGTTCTAGGCCAGCATAGGCTACATGAGACTCTGTCTCAAGAAAACGAAGACGGAGCTCATTAAAGTAAAATATGTTAGAGGTACTTCATAAGGGAAGCTGGTAGGGGGAGCCTGACCATGTTGACATGTCTCTGCTTTCCTAGGTATGTTTCCCTATGTCATGCTGGCCAGCAGCCCCCTCTTCTGCTCAACCGAATGGCCTCGGAAGCTGGTAGCTCGATGCCCCAAAAGGCTGCAAAAGCTGCTGCCCACCAAAGATGCTCCTCGGCCTAGTGCTTCCTGTGTGTATAAGAGAGCCCGTGCCAGAGCTGGTCCAAAGGTGGGGCTGCGCCACCAGCTGGGAGCTGTCTTCACCCTGCTCTACCTTCTGGAGCAGCTCTTCCTGCCATATTCCCATTTCCTCACCCAGGTTTGTTCCTTAATACATGCCACAGAGGCTGAGCTTGGACTGTGGCGGATGCGGCAGGATTAGGGAAGGAAGGGCTTGGCTTTACAGCTCTTCCCTTTTGGAGGATGAGGTTGGGTTGAGAGGCACTAAGCTGATGCTCTCTGCTCTGCCCTCCCAGGGTTACAACAACTGGACAAATGGGCTGTACGGCTATTCCTGGGACATGATGGTACACTCGCGCTCCCACCAGCATGTAAAGATCACCTACCGTGATGGCCTCACTGGCGAGCTTGGCTACCTTAACCCTGGGGTGAGACATCTGGTGCTGCACTTCTGCGGAGCTCCTTGGGCTTCGACATTTTATTTGGTCCTGTACATACCATCAAGTAAAACAAATTTGGGTCTCTGCACTTCCTCCAAAACCAGACAGAACCTTTTCTTCTTTTTTCTTCCTTTCTTTTTTTTTGGTGCTAGACCCAGGGCCTGACACATGTTAAGTGTATACTCTACCATTGAGCTATAGCCTCATCCCTGGATCTTTTGTAGTTTAAAAAAATGTATTGTGTATGTGTATGTGTACGTGTGTACGTGTGTACGCACATGAGAGACAGATAGACAGGTGCATGTGGAGACAACTTTGTGGAGTCAGTTATTTCTACCGCTCTGTGAGTTCTGGTAACTTAAGTCATCAAGGTTTCATGGCAAATGTTTTTAACGTGATGAACCATCTCGCCAGACCGTATTTTTAATTAATTAAGCCAGAGTCTTTCTGTGTAGCCCAGGCTGGTCCCTTTTTAGCTATAATGTCTAGTGCTGGACTTTTTATTTTTTAACGTGGATAGAGATGTCATTGTTTTGAATTAAGATTATGTTTTGGAAAGGTAAGTAAATACCTAGTAATGAAAAATTCACACCTGAAGACAAGTTCCTTTTTTTGCCCTCCTGCTCAAATTAGGCAGCAGGCAGAGATTTTTGTGTTATTGGCAGTGCATGTCTTGGAGGTTGACAGTGACAAAGTGGGACTAATATGGGGGTTTGGGGCAGGTATTCACACAGAGCCGGCGATGGAAGGATCATGCAGACATGCTGAAGCAATATGCCACTTGCCTGAGCCTCCTGCTTCCCAAGTACAATGTCACTGAGCCCCAGATCTACTTTGATATTTGGGTCTCCATCAATGACCGCTTCCAGCAGAGGTGGGCAAGGGGAGCAGAGACAGGGAAAGATGAAGCACAGCTCTTTTTGTCAAGATGAAAAGCTGATGTCTCCTCATGTTGTCTTGCTTTTTACAAGGCTGTCTCTCAGTCTAGTGCATGTCGGGGTTGATCTGGTTGTGGGCATAGCTGGTTATGTCCAGCAGGGGGCACCATCATCCAGGAGAAAGTGAACTGACTGTTCTTTCAGACACTGTTAACACAATGCCTTCTCCTCAGGTGGCCACTAACACACATTCTTTCCCATCTCTCTGTCACGGACTGGCAATAACATGCTGACAGTAGGCATTGCTCCTTTTGGGAACTCCTATTCCCTCTCCATGGGTCCAGTGAAGAAAGGAACAGAAAGAAGAAGTCTGGTGGGTGGGTGGCCACTGCCTCCTTAGAACATGGTTTCCTTTTTTAAGGCTTTTTGACCCTCGTGTGGACATCGTGCAGGCTGTCTGGTCCCCCTTCCAGCGCACACCTTGGGTGCAGCCACTCTTGATGGACTTGTCTCCCTGGAGGACCAAGTTACAGGACATTAAGAGCAGTCTGGACAACCACACTGAGGTGGTCTTCATTGCAGATTTCCCTGGTATGGAGGAAAGTGAGGGGAGAGTCTGCTCTTTCCTTGACTTCCTTGACCAGAGACATTGCATATGGTGGGGGAGGGAGGGGACTCTGGAGGTGATGGTAGTGAAAATCTGTTCTGCTGGGGCGGGGTGGGGTGGGATGGTGAACTCTCTTGCCTCTGGCAGGTCTTCACCTGGAGAATTTTGTGAGTGAAGACCTGGGCAACACTAGCATCCAGCTCCTGCAGGGAGAGGTCACTGTGGAACTGGTAGCAGAACAGAAAAACCAGACTCTTCAGGAGGGAGACAAAATGCAGGTATTTGCTGGGGCTAACAGTGACAGCAGCTGGGGACTTAGTACTACCAAACAAAAACTTTAGAAGTGGTATGAAGTTTAGGTAAGCAGGGTTCATTTGTTACAAAGAAATCCTTATCAGCGCAGTAATGTAGTGGGGGCTCAGAAAGCAAGGGCTTCATCGGAAATACTTGCCTGTCAACTTCAGGACTTGGGAGGCTGAGGCAGGAAGACTGAGAATTCCAGGCCAGCCTGGACTACATAGTGAGATCAAAACTCAAAACACAACACCGGAAGAAAAAAAAGGAGCCCTGAGGCTGTGAACAACTTTATCCAGATTCTAGAGGCCATTATTTCAACTCCAAGACACAGGAAAAGAGAGTGCCGGCAGGGTCAGAGTAGGGAGGCCATAGGCCAGCTAGGGAGGTTCGAGGTGAATGTATCTCTTGTTCCCCCATCAGTTGCCTGCTGGAGAGTACCACAAAGTCTATACTGTATCGTCCAGTCCTTCCTGCTACATGTACGTCTATGTCAACACTACAGAGGTCGCCCTGGAGCAAGACCTGGCATATCTGCAAGAATTAAAGGAGAAGGTGGAGAACGGAAGTGGTGAGTGCATGGAGGTGTGACGGAGAGAGCGCCTGGTTCAGAAGTCGGGGCTCTAGGTTCTAACCAGTAAAGGGAGTGCTTGAAGCCTCTAGTTGAGGGAAATGGCTGAGGGAGAGAGTGGTCCATCTCAGGTTCCTTTTTGCTGTCTTCTGGACAGAAACGGGGCCTCTGCCTCCAGAACTTCAGCCTCTTTTGGAAGGGGAAGTAAAAGGGGGCCCTGAGCCAACACCTTTGGTCCAGACCTTTCTAAGACGACAGCGGAAACTCCAAGAAATTGAACGCCGGCGAAATAGCCCTTTGCATGAGCGACTCCTGCGCTTCTTGCTGCGAAAGCTGTATGTCTTCCGACGCAGGTGAGTTCACTCACACAGCATTTGTCAATGCCGTCAGATGTTTGCAAGTTGGTCACTTTCCCCTAGTGAGGGTAACAGTAGAGACTCCTAGGGATCTTTACCCTCCTCACCCACCTCTTCTTTTTATCTGTAACCTTTCCATGGTTATTCCTGTTCTAATATGTCAGGCTTCGGAGGGAGCAGGGTCCTTGCATTTAGGAAGGTTAATAAAGTAGATGTCTGTGTCCCCAGGTGAATGGGTCTAAGACCAAGTGTTTCCTGAGGGCTTTATTGGAGTTATGTGGAAACATAAATTTGGACTGTTTTAACTTTTTTTCAGCTTCCTGATGACTCGAATTTCACTCCGAAATCTGCTCTTAGGCCGACCTTCCCTAGAGCAGCTAGCCCAAGAGGTGACATACGCAAACCTGCGACCGTTTGAACCAGTTGATGAGTCGAGTGCTTCCAACCCCGACTCTTCAAACCCGAACCCTTCAGAGCCAGATGCTGAGCATGTTCACTCTGAGTTGTGAGGAAGTCCAGATGTTCTGTGGAGGTGTGGGGACAGCCTGGTACAGGTTGCTGCCTATGCAAAGGATATTTACTGGAGAAATATCATCTATTTTGAGACAGGCTTTTACAGTACAGCCCAGGCTGGCCTCAAACTCATGGTAGTTCCTCTGCTTCAGCCTCTGAGTGGTTACATGTACATCACCAAACCTAGTTTTTTCCTTTTACATTACCCCTCTTATAAGTTAAGATGATAGCTTATAGAATCCAAGGCAACAGAGAAGAATTTGAAGAACTGAAGGCTCTTTTTAGAAGCAATATGAACTATCCTCTTACAGTAAAGGGGTTTTTTTTTGTTTGTTTTTTCCTTTTTTCCCCTCAAGACAGGGTTTCTCTGTGTAGCCCTGGCTGTCTCGGAACTGTCTGTAGACCAGGCTGAGCTTGAACTCAGAAATTCACCTGCCTTTGCCTCCCAAGTGTTGGGATTTAAGGTATGCACCACCACCGCCTGGTTTATAAAAGTCATTTTTAAGCTGGTTCTTTAGGAAAAGGAATGTACCACAATGAAAATAGCTGAACCCATGTGTTTGCTATGTGCCTGGTACTGTTTGAAGCAGTGTACCTGAATTATCATACTCAGTACTTTAAGAAGCATTGGTCTTAAATGCTTAAATTTTACCTTTGGAGAAAGGAAAGCAAGTAAAATTTACCCAAAGGCATCCAGGAGTGGGTTGACAATTTGAACTGAAATCTGTTGGACTTAAGGTCTCATGTGCTGCTCTTTAATGCTTTTCAGAACCACTGACAGTAAAGTTGAAGCAGTATAGCTTAAAACTTGTGTTAATCTAATTGATTAGGATGGTCAGGTACTAAATGCAAAGTAATTCTTTATTTTCAATTCCTTTTTATAGCAAGTTTTTCAGTAGCAGTGGTATCAGAGTAGCACTACTAAATAGGGAAGCCAGATGGCTTGCTTTAGTATAAATCAGCTTAGTGAATGCAGCTCTCTAAGCCATGACTGAGTCATAAGCCTTGAGGTTTTCCTTTTCCTTGGTGTCAAGCCCCATCACATCTTCTATTCATCCTATTTTTATTTCTACTATCGGCCTATTCCTTTACCCTTTATACTGCAGTCTATTTAAGGATAGACCAAGGCAGGGCCACCATCTTTTTTTGCACAGGTTGGGCCCAAGTATGGAGACCAAAAGTCCCTCTTAATGCATACAAAACATTGTATATAGGCTACTGATGGCCATGCAGAGAGCTCTGATCATTTTCTCAAACAGGAAACCACCACCAGTTTGCATTCTTCTTCGTGATCTTTTCTTACGTAACACCATGAATACACCTTGGCACTATGTCCTTTCCAAGTTCAGCTACTTCCTTGTTCCCTTAACCTGTCACCTTTGACTAGCAAGAAAAGCGTTTTTGTTCGGGAGGGGTGTCTTTCAAACTTGTGCTGAGAAATGAACCCAGGTTTCATGCAAAGTACTTAGTTTGTAGAAAGATGCTGCTTCCGTGCTCATTTACTACCTTTTTCCCCAAGAAAAATGTTGGGTGAATTAAGTAGAGATGGGGGCATTACTAATAATTTAAGTTGCTTGGGGCTAGAGATGGAGCTCAGTTGATAGAGGGTTAGTTTGCCATGCATGTTTGATCTCAGCACTGTGTAAGTGAAGCTCTATGATACGTATCTGTGACCTCAGTATAGAGGCAGGAAGATCAGTTCAAAGCCAGCATGGGGAGAGGCGAAACTATCTGGTTGAAGTTTATTAGCATTGCCAGAGAAACTAGGCTCTCCAACTACAATTGTTCTGGCAATGGATCGTTGATGTCTTTTTAAAAGCCAAGGGGCCTACCATTATACATGTAGCAAAATTTAAAAATGCAAATTTCCTTTCAATGTTAAGAATTTGTACCCCATGTTACTATCTCTAGTGTATACTTTATGCTTGTCCTTAGCCCTGAACCCGCTTCCAAGGTTTTACTTTTTCTTCTGTTTTCCCTGGTCTAGCTAGTGTTCATGTACCTAGTATTTTTAGGACATACTCTGCCCTAAGTCACTGTTATAGTCTGAGGGCCAGAGATCTTGTAAGCACATCTATGCAGTTCAGCAATTCTGAGATGGCCTCACTTAGACCAGGCTATCCCCAAAGATAAATTCTGTAGCAGAGGATAATCTTGAACTCTGAATCAGCTGGTATTGCAGTTATTACCATGTTTGGACTTTTGGAGACAAGGTCTTATTATGTAGCCCTAGCTGTCCTGAACGATGTATACCAGAGGCTAGCTTCAAACTCAAAAAAATCTGGCTATCTCCGTTTCCCAGCATTTGGGACCACAGGCATGTGCCACTACAGCCAACTGAGCAATTTAAAAATTCTCCATAGCTGTTCTTGCTACTAAGCAACCTTCATTTATCTCATTCCTGTCCTTAGCCAACAAGGTTATTCACAATGGAATGGCATCTAAAGACTTGAGATGGAGAATTGCTAAATAACCCAAGTTTGCGGTCTCTGGAATGCTGGGATTCCAAGTATGAGCCACAGAGGGTTTGGTTTCTAGGCTCCTTGAAATCACTAAACCTTTACCAGACCATACAGTGGGTTTTGTTTGCCATAAATTAAAGCTGTACTTTTGGGAAATTTGTTCAATTATTTTAATAAACTTTAAAGTCTCTTAAAATGTTTTTAGCGTTGAAAGAGCAAAGTGTCTTAAAATGTCTTCCTGTCACCACAGAAGCCCTACCCCCCCTCAGGTAAACCCATACTTGTAAATCCCAGGTAATAGGTATTTTCAAGTTCCTGAGAATCTTCCCCATCCACCTGAAGATAGCAGGAGCATACTAGTTCTGCTATCCTTAAACTCAAGAGAATCTTTTACTTGCTTGGGGGGTGGGGGGACACTTAACCTCCACAGCATGCAAACATGTAAAGTGATGCTTCCCAGGATTTCACATGGCAAATGTAAATAAAAGCACCCCTACATGTTGTCCTGATCTCCACACACACACCATGGTATGTGCAAAATATTAAACTAGGTTTCCTAAATTACCACTCCAAACTTTTAGCCACGATTTCTCATATACATGGTTGAGAACTTTACCTTTGGCAATGGGTGGCAGATGCAGTAAGGAGTTGCATACAGATTTTAAATCAGAAAGCAACTTATGGACACAGTTTGGGTAGAACCTAGCATTTTATTTAGATCTTCATTAAACTGTTGGAATTGAGAACCAGACATACGTAATAAACCTCCAAAAATAGATCCTGAAAGGCACTTTCTTGCTTAGGGCAAGCAGTCATGGAATAAGCATGTAAACAAGCTGGCTTCTCTGTACCACACCAGCCAAGTCAGCTTTCTCCATGTCCAGCCGCACCAGCTCTGCCCTCCCTTCTGTTAACACCAGCCAGACCCCCTGTAGGTCTAACCCAAGGTTTTTCTGTAGGACACCTTGGCCTACCTGGGAATGCTGGAAACATGTTAAAGGAATCATGGTGTTGAGGAAGAAAAAAAAAAAAAAGAAAAAAAAAAAAAAACCTTTTAAAAGCTGCCATCTGAGGTGATGGCTTCTCTGTACTTACGCCATACCCCAGAATACAATAAATAAGCAATTAGAAAATGTTCAAGTATGAAGGGCTTTCCTCCTCCCCGCCAAAAGCACTGCTCTCTGAAGGAAGCTGGTTTCTCTGTAGCCACACCAGCTGTTCAGAAAGCTCATTGGACCTGGTTTTGAAAATAAAACAGAGTTAAAACCCTGGGAGGAGCTATTGTGCAGTGTGGAGTACTGTCTTTCTTATAAAGAAAAAAAGTTACCTGGTACCAAAGTGTGCAACCTACAGACCCTCAGGTACTGCCCCGTGACTTCTCTGTATGACATCACAGGGTGCCAAGTGCCTGTTTTTCTAGACTACAAGTTGGTGAGGTTTGGCTAGTGCTGAAACCATGCATAGGATTGGTTTACTAAATAAAACCTTATTACGTACGTCCTCCAAAGACAGCTGAAAAGTGGAGAGATTTTGATTTGGTGCTGTTTAAGAGGTGGCAATTAATAGCATAAGCACCAGGGAGATGGTTTAATTGTAACTGCCTTTTTTTAAAGTCAGGCTAGAGCTCCAACTGAAACTTGCGTTTCATGCAAGATTGACTGGATAGGGAACACTCCCTGACACAGAACTACATAATTAGAAATGACCAAGTTACAGGGAGGATAAGGGAAGGGGCTTCACATTCAATAAATAGAGCTCAAGACATTACAAATTCATGCTGACAGGGCTATGGCATTGCCAACGTCTATAGTCAAACTACAAGTACTTTACGTGCACATTACAAGGACATTTTCAGCATCTGGTGGGAAAGCAACTGCAATTAGGACTTTGGAGGATTAGGTGACAGGGCACAAAGGTTCGATTTCAAAGCATTATCCACTACAGTGTTTGTTTCTAGGCAGTTACATGGATCACCTATGCTCACTATATCCATTATAATGGTGAACAAAACACCTAGGGACAGAATAGCAAGCCCAACTTACAGTCCCCACAAAAGCTAAAATTCATGTCATTGATTAGAGTGACTGCAACTGATCAGGAGCTGAAAGAGGACAGAAAATTTTAGGAAGTAGGGCCCTTTCCCTCAGAACTTGAAGGCTTCTCTGTAGCCTACGCCAACAAGTCTGGGGAAAAAAGGCTAACACTTTCAGTATTTAAGCTTTTTGGGCACTTCCCATGGGAAGCTGTCCCTACCAAAGTGGCCATAGGCTGCAGTCCTCTGATAAATTGGCTTCTTCAGATCCAGATCCCTGGAATATACAAGTCCATAACTTAATATGTAGCATTAAATTAAAACAAAGCAAAACAATCAGCAAGACTCATTCAAGAGCTCTGGCAATTGAGTTCAGTTCTCCCTGGGGCTTGCTAGGAAAAAAGTTCAGGGCAGAAGTGTTTGTTACTTCCCTGGTGTCCAAACTCCTTGCACAGTCCTTATTAGTAACTACAGTTCTTGTTTTCCAGCCCTGGCTTGACAAATAGGAAAACTTATCATTCACAGGAATTCCAGTTAAATACTTACCAAGGTCCAAGCACTGCCCACTATGGTTATTTTCTTTGTAACTTTGATCATCCCACCTTAGCTTATTAATTCTTAATGTAGCACCCTTAGTTAAGATTAAGCACAAAGCTCAGAATTGAAGATGGAGAACTTTTTAGGATGTTACTGAGTCACAGAACACTACTAACTTTATCAGCTAGGTCCTCTCCAGGCAATTGAACATCCTGGCATGTTCTAGGAATTCAAAGAGGAGTCCACCGTCATCTCCTCAGGTTTTATATGTATGCCCACCCCCTCCCCGTTTCTCACTAGCAACAGGCTTTACCGTCTTTACCTGACAATGACCCCAGGGCGAAGATCAAAATTCTTCTTTACAATTTCTAATAGCTCTCTCTCGCTCTTCTGAGAAGTGCCATAATGGAAAATGGAGATCGACAATGGATGAGACACTCCAATAGCATAAGAGACCTAAAAGTCAGTGATATAATATGGTTATAAAATAGGGAAGTATATAAACTATTTTACTAAATACCCTTCTCCCATTTCCCTGTTCATTACATACCTGAACAAGAACCCTCCTGCACAGACCTCCTTTAACAAGGGATTTTGCTACCCAACGAGCAGCATAAGCAGCTGAGCGGTCCACTTTGGTATAATCCTTTCCTGAAAAGGCCCC
This sequence comes from Peromyscus californicus insignis, assembly GCF_007827085.1. Lineage (NCBI taxonomy): Eukaryota > Metazoa > Chordata > Mammalia > Rodentia > Cricetidae > Peromyscus > Peromyscus californicus. The sequence goes on from NW_026294584.1 coordinate 87,731,218, forward strand.
TCCTCCATGAGCTCCCCAACCGCCATAAGTATCCACAATGATTTTGCGGCCAGTCAAACCAGCATCACCCTGAAATTATAGGATTTAAGTCATGTAATCTTTCTTACTAAGTGGTTCTCGACTAGGCTATTAGGAACCATTCAAGATACATATGTGGCTAGCAGTAGCTCACATGTACAATCCTAGTGCTTGGAAGGCTGAGGCAGGACAAGGTGTTGAAGGCTAGCTGCACACAGCCACATTAACATCAGACACACAGTGAAATTGGGGGTAGCCTGGGCTACACGAGACCCGGGGTGTGCGTTATGTGACCTGGGGGTGGAGTCAGCCAAAAACTAACCAACAATAACCAAAACATTTCATACATTCATTACCTGAGGCCCACCAATAACAAATCTGCCACTTGGCTGTAGGTGGTAAATTGTATCCTCGTCAAGGTATTTTGCAGGTACAACAGCTTTGATCACTTTCTCCTTTAGGGCATCCCTCATCTCATCAAGACAAACTTCTTCATCATGTTGCACAGATATAACAATTGTATGGACTCTGATAGGAAGCACAGCACCTCGATCTTGCATATACTGCACAGTCACCTTGAATGCAAAATAGACCAGAACACTTGTCTAACCAGCGTTGTTCTCTATGATATGTTTAAATATAGCAAAAAGACATTACTCTCCCCAGTCAGTATAATTAAGTAACTTAGGAATTTTAATGTAATTTGAGATGAACGTAGCTTTAAAATAACCACTTACTTGAGTTTTAGAATCTGGGCGTAACCAAGGCAATGTGCCATTGCGGCGTAGTTCTGCCAGTTTGGCATTTAGCTTGTGCGCTAAGACAATGGTTAAAGGCATACACTCTTCAGTTTCATCAGTGGCATACCCGAACATCAAACCCTAAGAAATGGGAAAAGTGAAATGGGAAAGTGCAATCCAAGTTTCAGATTTACTGTTAAAAGAGATGCCAACAAACTATCACAATACCTGGTCTCCTGCACCAATGTCTTCCTCATTCCGGTCAAGATGAACACCTTGGGCAATATCTGGTGACTGTTGTTCCAAGGCAACCAACACATTACAAGTCTTGTAGTCAAACCCTACAAACAACAAGGTGTTCCAATCACCCTCATTTTTTTTCTTTTAGTGTTAAGAGTAGTGCTGTGTTGCTAGCAATTGAGACACTTCTACTTTTTTACAAGAAGGGTAGCGGGGTGATGGTGGCACATGCACACCATTAATCCCAGCACTTGGAAGGTGGAAGGCAGAGGTAGACACATCTCTGAGTTCCAGGACAGCCAGGGCTACACAGAGAAACCCTGAGGGGGGGGGAGGGGTTAAATAAAAGGCTAAGGATTAAGTGAAGAAAAAAATATTGATGCAGAGATTTACGATTCATTATTTTAAGAGACCATATTCATACAATTCACTTATTGCCCCCCTTCCCAACATGGTTTGAAATAAGGTTTTTAACTTGGCTGGCCTCAAACTAAGCAGCTAACTCCTGCCTGACCTCCAGAAGTTCAATTTACAGGTATATCATCATGTCTGGCCTCTCTATTGATATGAATCTGTATTTTAGTTGTAGAAGATACTGCTTTTGCACTAAATGTCACACTTTTAGAGGACAGAATAGGCTGGATCAGAAAGCTGAGAGGATATGGTAAACTGCAATCAGTTAAGGATTACTAGCAACATTCTAGAAGCTTCTCTGGCCAGCATCAGATTCTATGTCTGCAAAAATGAGTTTACGGAAAACTAAATATTTAGAACATACCTTTGGAAGAATCATCATATCCAATGTGCTTAATGGCTTCACGAACTACTTTCTGGTAATCAATGGCAGCTCTGGATGTAATTTCCCCAGCAAGAAGGATCATTCCAGTTTTAGCAACAGTTTCTAATAAAACAGAAATTTATACCTAAAATATTAGTGGTGGGGGTGGGGTGGGGGAAGTTGGAGAATTCAATCCATTTTGTATATGCTATATCCCTGGGCTTCATTTTCTACTTCTGAGATAAGGTCTTGCTAAACTGTCCACACGGGCATTTAACTTGCTACCTCCAGCCTCAATCTCCCAAGTAGCTAGTAGCATCACAGATCAATCACCAGACTTTGCTTCAAATGCCCTCTTTCTCACTCATAAACAAGTGTTGTGTACCCACCACAAGCCACTTTGGCGTCGGGGTCCTGCTGAAGGTGTGCATCAAGAACAGCATCACTGATCTGGTCACAGATCTTATCTGGAAAATAAAAATTCCTGATTCAATTTAACCCCATCTATAATGTAACTAGCAGTAGATGGCCACCTTGAGGGCCAAGTACAGCTGTGAATTTGTAGATGACAAAAATCTTGTGCTGTCAAAAGATTATAGACTTATCCGCACCAGAAAAATCTCTGGAGCCTTTTGGTTTTTTGAGATAGGGTTTCAGCTTATTACCTAGCCTGAGCTCAAACTCATGGCAATTCTGACTCAGTCTCCAGAATGCTGGGATTAAAGCATGTGTCACATCACCATTCTAGGCTAGAACTTTTTATGGTAAAAATAAGACAGCATTATTTGTATAATCCTGGCTCACACTTGTGCCATGGTGCTCATGTAAAGATCAGGAGACAACATTAAGAGGAGTTGGTTCTCCATTATGTATCCCAGATCCCAGAGACTGACAGAGTCTCAACAGGTTTGGCAGCAATCTCACTGGCCCTACCCACATAACTTTGAAGGGAACAATTCTACTTCATTGCATTAAGTATGAGATCTTAACTGTAAATAAAAGCACTGCTTTACCAGGAGCTATTTACCAGAATAAAAATTACTGTATACAGGGATGTACGCTATTTGAAAACTTGGTATTTTAGCCTGAATATCGTTACACATGCTCACCAAAAGCCAGAACATTCATTCAGCATATTTAAGCCATTCTAGTCCATTATATAGTTTACACCTTACAATGAATTCAGTTCCACCTCAAAGTATTTCAATTATTTTCTATGTTAAATAATAAACAGAACGGCCACGTAAACTCAGATTAATCAAGCCAAAGTAGAAATGATGATTATCTTGAAATCCCAAAGCCTACGCCATGAAATAACTTCACAGTATGTTTTAAAGATCAATCGTTCTATTTCATCCCCCACATTTAAAATTCGTTACAAATTTAACCCACCAAAAAAGCCAACTGTCAGGTCTCTTTCTTAAAAGAACAGTTCATTTCCCCTATTATTAGTAGAACCACTCAGTTCCTTAAGTTCTAACTAGTACCAAATCTCTGTACCTGGGGTTCTGAATAAACCAAGGCCATATGTAGACCAACCACTCTAACCTTGAAGAACACTAACCTAACTGGGAAACGAGACTTTTAAAACTATGAACAGGAATTAACAGCAAGAGATGATCCAGGAAACTGTTCAAATGCATTCTATAGCATATTCAATTTCTCCTTGAAAAGGTGTTAACATGTAGCCCAGGCTAACCTCAAATTTAATCTCCTGCCTCTACACTCTAAATGCTGGCATTACAGAAGTGTACCACCATGCCTGGCTCCAGTCATGTGGATTTTGTGTACTGCAGCCAGAGTCTTACGACCCAATCTATCAACTGTAACAAGGGAGTGGCTCAATCGATGTGGAGGTACCCCTTTCCTCGAGGAAAAACCCACAGCGACACTCGACTTTCATGCATCAAGATCCTCCTGGGTTTGTTCTTTATCATCAATGAGGCCACTAACTACAAGCAGATCATCTCTTCCACCAGACCAAGTAGTATGTTACTGTGGACCCTTTAACAGAAGCAGCTCAAATAGCATGCTGTTTACTAGATGGTATGTTCAGTCTGAGACCCAAAGTTCCCTAAAATAGCTTCATTGTAACCCATTTCATCATGGCGGCTCAGTGGACAAAGCCAAAAGAATCGTGAAAAAAATCCTCCTTTAGTCGAGGGAAAGCGCCAAAGGAAAGACTTTAAAAGGAAACCTAAGGCGATGGGAGTCTGCACTTAATTCATGCTCCTCATCCTTTTCACGCAGCCTCCAAATAAGGGATGCCCTCCCTAACTCGCGCTATATTTAGTCGGCGGCTGCCTGTCACCTTGAAGGCCTAAGGACATGTCCACCCATACTCTTAAGCATTTCCAGTGGCCGGAAGCCATGTATAATGGAGACAGGGCGTTTGGAGACAGCAGCCCCCCCCACTTCAAACCCAGGGGTCGGGTAGCTCGAGGCCCCGCCAGCTCCGCTTCGCCCCGAAGCCACATGCGGTGAACACGTGGTTGGCGCTGCAATGCGGGGCGCGCGCTCCCGACGGCCGGGCGCGAGCACGCGGGGCGGGGTCGCCCACTGGAGCCTTTTTCCAGATGACGGGACCAAAGAGGAAACCGGGCCCTCCCCGCGCCGATCGCAGGCTGCCGCGGGCCCCCGCCCTTCTCGTTTTCTGGAACCTTCCGCATGCCGGGGCGCGCCGCCGGATGGGGATGGGAGAAAGGGGGGAGGGGAGCGGCGGCCACACACTGCAGGCGCGCGGCCGCCGCGCTCACCGATCCGACAACCCCCCCCCCGTCCCGCCCCCGCCTCCCAGCGCCACTGCCCTCCGCCCCTTCCCTGCTCCGAGTCCCCGTCCGCTCACCTGGGTGACCTTCCCCCACGGACTCGGAGGTGAAGAGGAACGTCCCCTCCTCAATGAACGCCTCATGGAAGCCGTTGAGCTGTCCGTTCATGGCGGCGGCGGCGGCGAGAGAAGGCGACTCGGGGGCGACGGAGCAGCGGCGAGGCAGGGCACTGCGAAGCGCGCAGAGGGAGGCTGGCTTCGGCTCTCGGCAGGCTGGAGACTCGGAGCGGCGGGCGGCGGGGCCCGGTATTTATAGAGCGGCGCCGGCGCGCGCCCGGCTCGGGCCCCGCCCCTCGGCGACGCGCGCCAATGCGCCAGCGGCGGGGGTGCGGGGTGGGCAGGCGGGTGCGCCCCGCCGAGTGCGGGCCAGACCATTCTGCCGCCGGGCTGGGGGGGGGGAACGACAGCGGAGGGAACCGCGCCTCCTGCCCGTAGTTAGCCGTCTCGGCGGTCTAAGGTAAACGGAGGCGTGAGTACGTGGAGAGACCGGGCTTCGAGGCCCCTTCCCACGACGGACGCCGGAGGGGAAGGCGACTTGGATTCGAGGGACGGTCTCCCCCTGTGCGGGGACATGGCACATCCCTTCCGACCGTTGCCCGCGGAGGTCCGCCGGCGCGCGCGCCCCCCGGCGGCGGCGGCGGGCATGGCGGCCGTTTCGTGCGGTGACTCTCTAGCCGAGGGTCTCTCCTGCCCCCCCCCCCCCCCGCGCCGTTCCCCCGCCTCGTGCGCCGGCGCCGGGTGGCCCTGTGCCCTGGCAAGGTGGCCATGTTGGCTGGCCGCGGAGGCGGCTGTGCGCGGCCCTTTTTCATCCTGCGCGGTTCCCTGCGGGGGGCGAGAGATTCCGAGGGGCTCCGGCCCATGTGTTAGTCATTGCTCGCGTAACTGCTCCGGGGAAAACGGCCGTAAAGGCAACTGACGGGATTGCTGCATTGTTTAAAAACGGTTGCCACTTGCCAGCCTCCCCTCCCCCCGCGCCGGGCTTCGTGGACCCTTGGAGTCGCGGAGGCCTCGCTAGAGCCTCTTCTGTCCTAAGTCTGACCTTGCACGGTTTGGCTTTGCATCCTTCGGAGGGAGAAATGGATGTCGAATCAGTCTTTTCAGGAGAATATCGATCAGTGTGTGTGTGTGTGTGTGTGTGTGTGTGTGTGTGTGTGTGTGTGTGTGTGTGTGTGTGTGTGTGTGTGTGTTGGGGAGGGCGATCAGTGTGTGTGTGTGTGTGTTGGGGAGGGCGCTAGCCAAGCCTTTGTGTGTGTGTGTGTGTGTGTGTCTTGGGGAGGGCGCTAGCCAAGCCTTCGAATGTGCTTCAGATCGCTTGTCAAGGTCAAATGGCCTCGATTTCATGACACTCTCCCTTTCAAACCTTGGCATTTGTCTCAGTTTTGCCCATGAAAGGAATTAAGAGGAAAAAGTGAAATAAAACATGTGCCACCAAAGAGTGGAGTGGGGAGCTGCTTGCATGCAGAGAGCCACTGTGAGGCCAGTGTCAGGCATCTGCTCTGACCAGCCGTAGGGCAAGCCTGGAGCTGGTGTCCTTGGTGGCTCCCGAGATCTATCATTTGTGAAGAACATCGGCTTTTAGTGAACAGTCTGCTCCTACCATAGGAAGCGCTTGATACCGTGATGCTGATGGCTCGGAAAATTAGGTACATTGTGAACGGCAAGGAGCCTTTCTCTCTAGGGTGTGTGCCAGTGGAAAGGTGGGAGTTTGAGAAAGGCACGGTGGAAAACAAAGGAAGCTCTTGGGCCGTGCTTGGAGCCTCAACAAAGATAGGAGAAGCAGGCTCTTCTCCATGGCCAAGAGCACATCCCTGATGTTAAGGCACCAAAGAGACAATATTTTGTTCTTATTCGTTGTTTTTCTTTTTCAAACTAGCCCTTCATGGGAAAATAGTCAAGGCTTTCATAATTTTTACTTGTTTTGGGCACTAGAGAGATGGCTCAGCCATTAAGAGTAAGTAACTCACAATGAGTAGTAAAATTGCCAACTAGACCAAAATGCCTATGTAGACTGGTCAGTGCATTATCTTCCTGCAGAAAAATCCATATGGAAGCCAGAATATAATTAAAAAGTTTATTAGTAGGGAGGGAGAGGAAAGGGATTGAATTCAATGATTAGCTCATTAAATTCTGATACTCCTCCGCTCCAGGCTCCACAGCTGGCTGCTCCTGCCAAAGGATTAGACTCAGTTGTACATTATTAACTCTCGCTCATAGGTCAATATAGGGGCCTCCAGCTTTGGGTCATGCTTCTGCTGTTTACTAACAGAATAAGCAACCTCTGTACCTCGTCTTTGGCCTGTAAAGTTGGGATAATAGTAGGAAATTTTTTGTTGTTGTTTGTTTATTCAGAGCTGAGGACCGAACCCAGGGCCTTGCGCTTGCTAGGCAAGCACTCTACCACTGAGCTAAATCCCCAACTCTAGGAAATTTTTTTCAAGAAATTTTTAAAACAGTGTCTAACATATAACAGGATTTTTGTTTTTGTTTTTTTTGAGACAGGGTTTTTCTGTGTAACAGCCTGGAACTCTCTCTGTAGACTAGGCTGGCCTCAAATTCACAGAGATCTGCCTGGCTCAGACTACTTGAGTGCTGGGTGTGTGCCATCACCACCTGGCTTATAACAGGAATTTTTTTTTTGTTTTTGTTTTTGTTTTTTTGTTTTTGTTTTTTCGAGACAGGGTTTCTCTGTGTAGCTTTGCGCCTTTCCTGGATCTCGCGCTGTAGCCCAGGCTGGCCTCGAACTCACAGAGATCCGCCTGGCTCTGCCTCCCGAGTGCTGGGATTAAAGGCGTGCGCCACCACTGCCCGGCTAGAATTTTTAAAGCAGTGAATGATCTTTTACAGGTGTCCATTTACTGGTAAGACAGAGACTAAAATTCTCTAAATATTCTGCTTTGCTTTTTGAGACAGGATCTCATTCTGTAGCCTGTGTTGGCCTGGATCTCACTGTGTATCCAAGAGTGGCCTAGAAATTCATGGCAAGGCTTCTCTGCCTCAGCCTCTAGGGAGCTAAGATTTCAGGTGTGTTCCACCATGCCTGGCTAAAGCCGAGTATACTGTCTTTAAAGGATGGAGTATGATGTTACTACTACTACTTCAACCTTATCATGTACAACATTCCCCTCCATCTTCTACTTTGAATCTCTTTTACTAACAGTTCAAGTCATTAATTGATTCACATCAGAATAGGGCCCATTTTCATTCTTTATGTTATCCACATTGTCCATCCCTTTCTTCTGTAAGAGAACAACTGTGAGGCTGGCAGGTACTGGTATGACGACAGGCCTGGTTCTTGTCCTAGTCTAGACTCTTCAAAATGGTCCCTGGCACACTCTGTCCTTTTCTTCCAGCTCAGCTGCCACTTCCTAGGTGAAGCCTTCGCCTCCAGAGATTTCTCACAGGGTTTAGCTATTCTTTCTCACGCTGCTAAGTGCTATTTGAAATTGCAGATTTAATGACTAACTGATGGGTGTCTCCACTTCCCAGTTTGGTACATAATCTCCAGGATCATCAGGTGGTCTGTTTTGCTGAAGCTTTGCCCTGAATGCACTGAACAAGATGCTGGAGAGAGTGTCTAAAGCGAAGAAGGGCCATCATGAAGGAGGCAAGAAACAAGTAGGGAGATGAACCTCGGAGATCCGACAAGACCAGTGAAAAGAGGTCCTACCTTGACTTTGTGAGCAGCCTTGCAATAATAAAATCGAGAGCTCTTCACTAACAGAGAGGCACATGGCCATCCTGTTCTGGAGGAAGGATGAGATTTCTGATTTCGTAATTAGTGTCCTGAGGGCAAAATAAATGAGAAGTTATTAGTTTAAGTCATATTTAGAATTAATGAGACGTGTTGAATATTGAATTGTTATAAAGCACATAGGGAACATTTGAATCACTGCCTGAAGGCTCCAGATTTCTCAACCCAGAGAATCATAATGTATCGTAAGACCTATGAACGCTTTTAAAGACAGGACTGGGAAAGCTGATGTTTGGTACCCACTCAGCAACTAGAACAACCCGGGTCTTGTGAGTCTTAGCAGAGCTTCTGGGAGAGAGTTCTGGCAAGTGAAAAAAGACATCTATGTCACATATGTATGCCGTTGAGCTGGACACTGTGGCACAGGCCTGTAGCCTGTAACCCCAGCACTCTAGGACTGAAGCAGGAAGACTGCTTCAGGTTCAAGGCTAACCAGTGCCACAGGCAAGACACTGTATTAGGGTTCTATAGAGAAAAGAACTGATAGAATGAATACATATTATATATATGGAATTTAGTAGAGTGGCTTACAGGCTATGGTCCAACTATTCCAGCCATGACTGTCTGCTGAGGGAAAGTCCAAGAATCCAATACTTATTTGGTCCATGAGGCTGGATGTCTCAGCTGGTGTTCAGTATGTGTCGAGATCCTAAAGTAGGCTCTAAAGCCAGTGGAAGGATGAACTAGCCAATGAGTGTGGCCCAGCAGGCAAGGAGCAAGAGCTTCCTTCTTCCATGTTCCTTATATAGGCTGCCACCAGAAGGGGTGACCCAGATTTAAGCTTGATCTTCCCACCTCAAGTGACCGAATCAAGAAGAAATCCCTCAGAGCTTGGGTTTTAGTTAATTCCAGATGTAGTCAAGTTGACAACCAAGAATAGCCATCACACTGTCTCACCCAAAGGGGAAAAAAAAGCTTATCATGGGCATACGCCTGTAATTTCAGCACTTGGGATGGAGGCAGAGGCAGGATAATCAAGAGTTCAAGGCCAACCTTCAGCTACATAGTATGAGATCAGTCTAGACTGCAAGAGTTTCTGTTTCTAACAAACAAACAAACCCCAGCAGCGGCATTGACCCAGCACCAGAGAAAAGGATGCCTACTCACAGCAGAAGGCCAGAACAATAGTGAGCATGTGTCAATCACCAGGTGACAGACGGGGCAGCTGAAGCTAAACTGAAGGAAAGCCTGAGACTGGGAGCCTTCCACGCAAAGACACACCAAGGAGAAAGAAATCTATGCCGGACATCTCCAAACGTGTGCCTGGCTTTTAGGCAGACAGCTTCAGAAGCAAGCTAACTCTAATAGGATCAGAAACAGGGACTATATCAATTCCCTCCCACTTTTAAAACTTGTTTGTGTATATGTGTGTACATTTGTGGGTGCATGCACGGGTCAGAGGACAACTTTTAGGAGTTCTTTCTCTACCAGGGATCCAATGCAGATCAGAAGACTTGACAACAAGCACCTTTTTCTGCTGAGCCATCTCACTGGCCCAATCTCCTTCCTTGTAAAGACATTTTGGATTTCTGTTTTGTCTCTTGATTCTTAATGTGAAGGATAGAAGAATGCATGTGTACAGTGATAAGACACTGAAGGAGATACTGAGGACAGTATCTACAACTGGACAAGCACTGCTGTAATGTCTGCACCTCAAAACAGCTCTAATGAGCAGTTGGTATTTATTTCTCTTCTTGTTTTATAGATGAAAAAATTGGCATGTAATTCATCCAAGTCATACATCATCAACTCAGTGGTAGATCGGGGACTTGAGCCTGGGTCAAAGATCTGATATCTAAATTGATAAGATTTCTTTATAGCCAAACAATAAATGTCATATTCTCTGCAATAGTAATACTTCATCATCTCATAACTTTCCCATGAACACACACTTTACTGTTCAGAGAAATGTGTCATGGTGTCTCTCTGCCTTCTTCAACAGTGGAGGATTGAGCATGCCAGGCTAGTGCTCTACCGCTGAGCTGTGTCCCCAATTCTTTTGTAGGAGTTGTATGTGTTCTAGTCCAGCACTGAACCTGCTCTGTAGCCCTGGGAGGCCTTGAGTGTTCTGTCCCCCTGACCCCCCCCCCCCCAACTCCCGAGTAGCCAAGATACCAGGCTTGAGCTGCCAGGCATGACTGTTTTCTCTTAGCAATTTCAGCGACTTTTTCTCTAGACACAACCCAGAGATAAACTCACTCTCTCTCTCTTCCCCTCTCTCTGTCTCTCTGTGCATGTCTTTGTGCTTAGACAGGGTTCTCATGTAACCCAGGCTGGCCTCAAATTCCTAATCCTCTGTTTCCACCTCCCAAGTACTGAGATCACAGATGTGTGCCACTCTGCCCGGTTCCTCATTTTCTTTTAGAAAAATATACCAGCTGCTTTTTTGTGGGGAGAAGTCTACTCCCTCTTGAATATGCTCTAAAATCTGCTTCCTCTCCCCCGCTTACTTGGTCTCATCTCTTTCTCTGACAAGAACCTGGAAACACTAGGTATGGTCTCAGTCTGGTCTTTAGCTCTGAGGTTTCTCCCTAACACCTGTGGCACAGGAACGCAGTGAGGTAGGTACCAGGTAAGAGACAAGAAAACTGAAGCAAAAAAATGGTGGCGGGAGCTGGGCAGTTGTGCAGACTCACACCTGCAATCCCAGTACTCGGAGGAGGAGGAGGAGCTGTTGGAGACCAGCCACAGCTGTAGAGAACTCAATTAAAAAAAAATCAGATTTGTCCACTGATAACTGTTACGAGCTAAAAAATGGGTACCCTTGAATGGGTGCCATACGTTCAAGCTATAACCTAACCCCACAGTGCCTCAGAATATACTTTTATTACTGTCATTGTTGAGACAGGGTCTTACCGTGTCGCTCAGCCTGGATGATCCTCCTGTCTCGGCTTCCCAAGTGCTGGAATTACAGGCTTGTGTCGTCATACCCAGCTTAGAATCAGTCAGTCTCTCTCCCACTCCTCCTCAGCCCTCCTTTCTTTTATGTTTGTTGTTTATTTATTTTGTACTAGGATTGGGGCCTGGGTTTGAAGCACGCTAGGCAAGCATTCTAGTACTGGTATCTATCTCTCTCATCCTTCAGATAGATAGATAGGTAGACAGACAGGTAGACTGGTAGATAGATAGACAGATAGACAGACAGACTTTTTTTTTTGAGACAGTCTCAACAAGTTTCCCAGACTGGCATAGGTCTTACAATTCTCCTGCCTCAGCCTCCTGTATAATTAGGATTACAGTTGTAAGCCACACAACTGGTCAGAAGGTACGCTTGTAACCCACTGTACTGCCTGTGTGACCTAGCCCAATTTCTGCCCAACTCTAATGTTACTGTGAGGACAGGATGTCTGTTGATATAAGTTCCTTAGCAGGTGAGATTGTCAAAACTGGTTACATCTAAGACAGCAACCAGAGTGACCCTCATTATTTTAGTTATTTTATTGTGGTTGTTGTGATGAAATATCATGACCCAAAGCAACATAAGGATAAGTTTATTTTAGCTTATGGCTCCAGGGGCTAGATGTTCATGATGTCAAGGAAGGCGTGGCAGCAAGAGCAGAAAACTGAGAGTATATTTCCATAATTCACAGGAAGTAGAGAGAGAGAACCGGAAGTGGGGAGATGCTATAAACCCTCAAAGCCCACCCCAGTGACATCCTTCCTCCAGCAAGGCTGCATCTCCTAAAGGTTCTGTAATGTCTCCACATAGCACCACCACCTAGGGATCAAGTGTTCAAATACATGAACCTCCCAGAGACATTTTTTATTTAAAAAGCACCAGTTAGCATCATTATAATTCATCTGCATGTTAAATGGCACTTCATCCCCCAGCATTACAGCAGTTGACAATTACCTTGATGACAGAGAGCAAACATCCAAGCAGCAAAAAGTGGGCCTGTCTGAAGTTGAGGAAAGTCTCCCATTCCCAGAAAAAGCATGAATATTCTTCCCTTTCATGTTTTTAGTTATATTTGACTTCCAACACCTCCAAGGGTTGAGAAGGTGATCTGTGAGTCTGTCTCCCAGATTATCCTGTTCTTTGGCCAATAATAAAACGGATATAAGATAGATAGATAGATAGATAGATAGATAGATAGATAGATAGATAGATAGATGATAGATAGATAGATAGATAGATAGATGATAGATAGATAGATGGATAGATGGATAGATAGATAGATAGATAGATAGATAGATAGAGGCGGCAGTGGCAAGAAGCTGTGGTTAAGTGGCACCTGCTGTGACCAAAGGCCACTTCTCACATCCAGTGACTCTTACAGGTGCCATGACACCACTTTGGCGGCTGTTTAGTCCAGCTGTTTCTCGTCTAGTTGTCTCGAGCCATGGCTCTTTTGACTTGATCTGTTAGTATGAGCATTGGGACAGGATGAAATTCTTTTTTTAAATTTTATTTATTCATTGAATTTTTATGTGTGTTGGTGTTTGGCCTGCATATATGCCTGTGTGAGGGAGTTGAATCCATTGGATATAGAGTCGAAGACAGTTGTGAGTTGTCATGTAGGTGCTGGGAATTGAACCTGGGACCTTTGGGAAAGCAGCCAATGCTCTTAACCACTGAGCCATCTCTCCGGCCCCCGAAATCCTTTTTACTATCATCTGGATGTCCCCCTCTCATCCTTAGCTCTCACAGCTATCTATCCCCGGCTGTAGGCAGATGCAGGCAGCTCCCAGCAGGCTGCAGTTGGACATTTAAGAAAACAAATGACTCTGATAACTAACAGCTTTTACAGGTGGAAGCTTGTCTAGGTATTCTCTGATCACGGTGGCACCGAAGCAAAAGTACTGGCCTGCATGCTTACACTTTAATTCCTGCCTATAGCTTGGCAGTGCCCCTACCGTGGGCTGGGGGCACTGGGCCACTTATACAACCTTGACTGCCAGGAAGAGGTGTGCTCCTATACCAGTGAGCAGCAGTTCATGCAGACAGTGTCACTCATGAGCAAAGACTGGAAGGATGCAGGTTATAAAGACCTCTGCACTGATGGTTGTTGGCTGCCTCTCCAAGGAGACTAAGAAGGCAGACCCCGGGCACTCCTAGTGGATCTGCCGCTTAGCTAGTTGTGACCAAGGACTGAATCCAGGGATTTGTGCAGATGTGGTTAATCAAACCTGCTCAGGCTTCCCTGGGAGTTTAGGATGCCACAGTATTGATGCTCTACTCTCTGCTGTCTGGGAAGGGGTCTGCTAGAATGTGGTGGATGTTGCTGTGAGATATGGACCACTTGGCAGATGGTTGCATATCATTGGCTTTGAGTAAGACTGACAGAAGCAATGTGTGTTCCTGGAGTGGCCCCCAGGTACATCCAGCCCTTTTATGAGCCCTAGTGCCCAGAACTCCAACAGTGTTGTAGTTACTGAAGAAATTCTGCACACACTTATTATTACTGGCAAAATAAAAGCTTCTAGCAGCTCCCTCGCTCATTTTAATGACCTGCGACATATTAGGCCTCAAGTCAAAGCTTTGATTGAGGAGTAAGTATGTAACTTCCATCATCTAGGACCTCCTGGGCAAGCAGGGCCATCCCTGTTTGCAAAAGTGCACATTTAAGTGTGCAAATGATCCTTTCAGCTCTCAGCTGGACTGCAGATGATAAGCCTGCTGGAGAACCTTGTTCTCTTGCGATCTTGATTCCTTTTCTGGGTCAAGGCATGGCCTGTACATTGGCCTGCTTCATCATGCAGGCAAAATGAAATCATTTCATCCCTATGAGAAGGGAACTTGGGCCCTGTGAATGGACTGCAGACTCCAAAACTTAAATCCCACAGGCACTGACTCTGACTACAGAAAACAATCTAGACTGCATTTTTTTAATTACTCAGCCAGCAAGAAGGCTCAGCAGGTAAAGGCGCTTGCCACCAAGTCTGCCGACTTGAGTTCAATCCCCGGGACCCATAAGGTGGAAGGAAAGAATGGACTCCTGCAGTTGTCCTCTGACCCCCTTACGTGCACTGTGGCGTGCACATGCCCCCCACTCCTCATGAAATAAATACAAATTTTAACTAAAAAAAACTGGCTAGGTGTAGCCAGCGCATGCCTTTAATTCCAACACTAGGAAGGCAGAGACAGAGGCAGACAGATGTCTGTGAGTTCAAGGCCAGTCAGGGCTATATAAAACAAAACAAAACAAAACTGTATCAAAACAAAACAAAACAAAAAACAGTAAGAGAGAGAAAGGAAACTGACTTCTCAGTCTGGGTGATGGAGTGTACTGTAAGCTCAGCATTTGGGAAGTAGAGATCAGAGGATCAGAGAAAAGGGTCAGCCTGAAGGCTAGAGAGGTTAGTTAAAAGAAAGCACTTGCTGGCCCTGCAGAGGGCCCGGGTTTGGTTCCCAGCACCCACATAGTGAGAGGCAGATGAGGAACTTTGCGGCAGAGAAAATGCTGGTTTCTCCTGACCCAGATGATTGTTTCAGCTGTGTGAATGAAAACAGTGGGACCTGAGCATTTGGGAGTTTTGAAGACCAGGTCGGTAGGAGGAGGATGGGGGGGCATAAAAGACTAGACTGGGGGCGGGGGCCTGATGACATGGATTCAACATAGTTCCACATAGCGCAAGGAAATAGCCTACTGTCACAGGCTGACCTTAAACTCCACGTAGATGATCTTGAGCTCCTGGTCTCCTGATGTGCTGAGATCACAGGCGTATGGCTCTCTACGCCTGGTCTTACGTTCAGGCGAGTATGAGGCAGGAGCGGTGGGAAGTGCCCAGTGTGGGGGGAACAGAGAAGACATCCTTCTCTAGATATATCAGTCCAATTTGTTACTTCAGGCCTTGCAAAGAAGAAAACCACAGACAAGTAAATCTGGGTTACTGTATGAAAAAAAAAAGTGTTTGTTAGGAGAAGCAAAATGCTTGTCCTTACGGGCCATACTGTGCCTCTGGTCCAGGGATAAGATACTTTATCTTCCCATTGGCGCCTGAGACCTAAGCTGAGTGGCAAGATCACAAAAAGAAGCAGTGGCCAGAGCCAGACAAGCTGGCTGGACAGAGCGGGCCTGCCGCCTCCTGCCCTGTCTGCCCACTCCTTCCAGAACCATGGATTCCCTCCCTCTTCTTTCCTCTGGGTCCTCTAATTGTATTTTTAATTTCTGGGCAGGGACACGAGGGAATCTAAGGTTTCCAGAGCACGGCGGCGGCGGCGGCGGCGGCGGATGGGCAGATACAAGCCTCACTCCCTCCTCCCCGCAGCTGCAGCTCCTGTCTTTGTTCTTTTCTTCTGCCGGACCCACCTGGACACACGCTAACAGTGTTAACCCGATAAATATCAGTAGGCCTGACCTTTTTCTCCAGGCCCCCCAGTTGCCCTGGCTCCCCAGCTCTGCCGCTCTCCTGCTTAAACCGGATTAGTACTTACTGCTGTAGGCAGCAGGGCCCTGCACTTGGCCTTGCTGGGAATCAAAATAGAGATTTCCTTATTTGACTTCAAGCATTTTCTACTCGAGGGACGAGATTTCCCCCAGGGAAATCCACTGGGGCTTATACGTATATGACTTTACACTGGATTTTAAAAATAGCTCGCCAGCTGTTTGCTGGGTTCTTGGCCTTGACTGATGCCGTGTCCATTTGGGGAACAGGGGCTGCCAAGACTGCAGGGCTCTAGATGCCTGGGGACTTTCCCAGGAGCCCTGGCAGTTGTTGCCATGAAACCCTCAGATCCCTGGCACCAAGGTCTAAGTCTCACCCAGAGAAAATAACCACACCATTCAAACCACCTCCCCCAGAGTGCACCTCAGTCCTGGGCTGCCTCTGCTCAGACCAAGTCTGAAAGAAAAGACAGAGAACGGAGGAGTATTCTCAGCAAGAGCCTTCACACTTTTGGAGGGTGGTTTTCTTTTTCTCAAAGTTTTTTAATTAGCATATATCAATTGACTTAGTGATGGGTTTCATTACGACACTTTCCTACGTGAATAAAATATGTTTTGATCATGTGTCCCTTAATTCCCTCTCTGTCCTCCCGCTGATCTCCTTCCTCTTCCCAGCTGGTGTCCCCCTCTCACGGTTTTTGGGATGCATGTGTGTGCATGTGCGGGTGCACGTGTGTCCTGGTGAGTTTCACTAGGGTTACTTATGGGGGCATAGGTGAGTGGTTGTTTTTAGGAAGGAACACAGGCAACTTACCAGTCGCTACACCACTGAAAAAAGTGTCTCTCGCTCACCCAATGACTATTAGCTGCCTGTAGGTTCTCAGGGTGGGTGGGACGTTGTGAGCTTCCTCGTGCTTCAAGAGAGGACTTGGGTGGACCATGTTTGTGCATGCTTGTGTCAGCACTCACGCTTGCTGAGAGTTCAGAAGTGCAGGGGCTGTGTTCACGCCCTGAAGACAGTGTTTAAAACCATCTGCTCCTCCCTCTGACTCTCCAGTTCTTTCTGCCATGTCCTCCGCAGTGCTCCCTGAGTCAAGGACAGGGTGCTAGAAATGCCCAGTTTGTAGCTGACCATTCAGTGGTCACTGATTCTCAGCACGCCGACCAGTTAGTCTCTGCATTACCAGCTGCCCGTTGCAAAAGGAGCTTGGCTGAGAGCCGCACTAATTTATGGGCATAAGCGTAGTTGTTTAGAAGACAATTGGACAGGCATAGCATGCTCATTCAGCTGCCAACAGCAGTAGCTCCCCCTCTAGCCCGTGGCCTCTGAGACATGGGCTTTTGACCAGGTTTACAACACCAGACATGAATTCCTTCCTATGGAGCAGGCCCCACGGGCCATCAGAAAGCAACTGGTTATCCTGTGGCAGATTTATCTTGTGGACTCATCTTGTCTAGTGGGTCTGTAGTGGGTCCACAGCTGAGCAAGAGTGTTGACGCTCTTTCTTCCTCAGCAGCCCGCATAGCACTTTCCAGTGTGACGAGGCCTAGTCGGCAAGGAAGAAACTCCCAGCTCAGTGCCAGCTTGATTTCACTGGGTCCTGCAGCCAAAGCATGTTGTGTCTTCAGCAGTGAGGTCTTACCGTCTAGTTCTGCTGGAATATCACACACTTTTTGTGGCTAAATATTTTTGCTCTTTGTATAAAACTTCAGGTGATAAATACAGGGCATCTCACCCCCTTCTAGTCCTACTCTTTATCTATCAGGTCACAGCTTGAATGTCACTTTCTCAGGGGAGAAATGAGGGAAAGAAAAGTATGGAGCTTCAGAACACAGTGTGTAGTGAACTTCTGTGGTTTAAGATCAGGAGTTAAGGAGCTTCCTTGGCTATATCATGGCAAGTTCCAGGGCAACCTGAGCTACAAGAGACTGTTGTGGAATAATCTTTTTGTACAATGTGAAGATGTGTCACTCTGACTGGTTTAATAAAAAGCTGAATGGCCAATAGCTAGGCAGGATTTCCAGGCACAAAGGACACTGGGAAAAAGAAAGGTGGAGAAGAAGCAGCATGGGCAGCACAGAGTAAAGGTAACTGAACACAGATTAAAACAAATGGGTTAATTTAAGTTATAAGAACTAGTTAGAAACAAGTCTAAGCTATCGGCTGAATTTTCACAATTAATATAAGTCTCCATGTCATTATTTGGGAGCTGGCTGGTGGGACAGAAAAAGACATATGACACCCAATACCTAGCCATGTATATCCACATAAGGCCTAAAAAGGCTTAAAAAAAAGTTTGGAACATGGAGTCAAACACGGCTTCCTGGTGACCACGGTCTCTCGGGTAGGCTCAGTGTACAGAGACTGCCTGCAGACTGGAGCCAGCCACCAGTGCCATGTGCCAGTGCTCTGCACTAAGCTGAGCCACACAGGCGTCGGCTGACATAGCAGTTTAAGATTTGTCTCACTCCATCAGAGAATGCTGCAGATGCTCAGTAAAGACAGATCCAGAAGGGGAAAAGAACTCTAAACAGGTTACAGTGTGTTTAAAAAACAAAACAAAACTGTGTGTAGGCTTTAAAAAGAAAAGAAAATGGGTATAGATAGTCATAGAAAAAAGTAGTTAATATCATGACAAGTTCCAGGGCAGCCTGAGCTACAAGAGACCTTGTTTGAAAGCAAAAACGAAACAAAACACAAACAAACACCCAACAACACCAGCAAAAAAAAAAAAATAATAATAATATATAGCTAGCTCTGGCGGTACAGGCCTGTAACCCCAGACAATGGGAGGCTGAGATGAGAAGGACTGTTTGAGCTACGGAGCCAAGCCTGGGCAACCTGTTGAAAGCTTGTCTCAATAAATAAGTAAGTAAATAAATAAACGGAGGTCTAGGGGTAAATATCAGCAGTAGAGCGAGCACTTCCTTAGCATGTGTAATCCCCAGTAAAGAAGAAGTAGGGGGTCATGGGAAGAAATGGAGTTAGTGTTTGATGTACGATATATACTTGTATAATAATGTCCTTATAATACAGTACCATGTGCCGTGAATATACACAATGAAAAATTTAAATAATAAATAATTTTAAAGACAAGAGAAAGAGCACAGTGCGACATTACTTGAGGTCCATCTCAACACTCACAGGTGACCTTGGCCTGGTGACCTAGCCTCGCTGTGCCTCCGTTTTGTCTTCTATAGTTTGGGACAGTGATGGGACCGACCTCGGGGAGGCTGTGGTGAGCTGAGGATCACGGGAGTTAATATGGACTGCGTGGAATACTGCTAAGTGTTCAGTGGCCGTGCGTGCATCTACCCACATCGCCGTCTAGCGCCTCTCCAGGCTTGGCAGCATGCAGCTGCCCTGTGCTCTAACTCTGTCCTAGTTTATCTTATGGCCGTTCTTTGTTCATGCTTTATGGCTTAATGATGCCGCCTCCATCAGACCAGGAACTGCCCAGTCTGTACAACCTAAACCATCCCTGCCTCTAACACTCAAGAAATGTTTGTGACTACAGTAAGTGAACTATCTGAAAGAAGAAATGCTAAAAAGCAGACGGTCGGGATCCAGAAAGCAGACTCTCAGGCTCCCGTGTCATTTTTTCCTTCGTCTGTGTTTGCTCAGTCTTTAAACTTGGCCTTTTCATTCTGTTGGCCTGACTGTTAAACAAAGAGAGAGACAGATGAGCTTGGAGTTCCGGGATCATGAGGATAAAGCTTTATAATCAAGTCTTTTGCAGGGAACCTCTGTCCCTAGCAAGTTTTTCAATTTTTAATTAAATATTAAATGTATGCTGAAGAGGGCTCTGAGATGGCTCAGAGGACAGAAGCCATCTTGCAGCCCAGCCCGGCAGTCTGAATTTGATCCCCGGGACACACGTGGTGGGAGGAGAGAAAGTGTCCCCTGACCTTCACAGGAGAGTGTGGTACTCCCACAGACAGTGTTTATACCAGCAACGAGAAAAACCCAGAGAGGAAACCTCGTTTTTTCGTGTCACCTCTCTTTTTTTTTTTTTTTTTTTTGGTTTTTCGAGACAGGGTTTCTCTGTGTAGCTTTGCGCCTTTCCTGGATCTCGCGCTGTAGACCAGGCTGGCCTCGAACTCACAGAGATCCGCCTGCCTCTGCCTCCCGAGTGCTGGGATTAAAGGCGTGCGCCACCACCGCCCGGCTCATGTCACCTCTCTTTTGCTTCACTGCCCAACTCATCCGTTTCCACAGAAGAAAAGATAAATGCAAGGCTTTCCCCAGTCCATTTGACCCTTTACGGCTGCCTGCAAAAGCCTGTACAAGCACTTGTCACAGAAGCATTTTCCCAGTGCAAGACCCTCAGCATCAGCCACAGCGTGGGCTTGGGGTCCCCACTCAGCGACAAGGCTCTCCTTCAGTCTAGCAAGAGCGCTCAGTAGATAGAGGTACTTGCCACCAGGCCTGATAATCTGCATTTTATTCCCAGGATACACATGATAAAAGGAGATAACCAATTCTTATAAGTTGTCTTTTGGCCTTTGTATACTGTAAATGTGAGTGCATGCACATACACGTATAGATACACAGACAATAAATAAATGCAATTTACAAAAAGAAACATGAGCCCTGTCCTCATTACCATCTGCTGTCTGCACCCACTGCCCTGTTTTCTCCAATAAACTCCTAACACTAAGGTTCTCGGACATATCTGGCCCATGTCAGATCCTGCAACTTTGATTTGGGCCTCTCTCTGCCTGGAACCCCCTACTCGGCTTCCTACTTCCCAGCCCCACCCACCCATTTTCCGAGTTCTACCTCCTCTGACCTTCCTGACCACCCTAGCCTTTGGCTGTCTCTTTCCCTTCCCAATTCCCTTCTGATCCAGAGCATAAAGCTAGTTCTGCACAGACTGCTGAGTGGACTTTAGACCCTATAAGTCAGGAATAACAACATGGACTTGCGACACTCAACGCCCTCCACACACTCTGTCCTGTCCAGTAACTACTGTGTTTTAGGACACAATGACAAATAGGTTCACGCAGTGGAGAAATGAAAGAATAATTCTCTCATTCTGTTTCAGATTAGGCATTCCTTCCTGCCCCTTCCCCTAAGAACAACAACAACAAATATCTGCTAAGAAACAAAGCTGTACAATTTCTTTATCTTGTCAAGCAAGGAAACAGAAGAGAACAGGGAAGCCAAAAAGCAAACTAATACATTCTTTTAATGGCTCCGATAGCCTAGGGAAGATAAACACGCTACTGGACCTGAGACAAAAGGTCATTGGCTGTTGAGGGAAGTAGGCCAGGTGCCTCTGAGGCTAACAGGCCAAAGCCCGGGCTGGGGTGAATTGTGAAAGGGAAGTTGATCAACCAGAGTGTCGAGTCAAATCCCTAGGCCCCCTTCTGAAACACCAGTAGATCAATACTATGTATGAGCAAAAGTAGGCATATTCAAAGCCAGATGTGGTGACACATGTCTGTCATCCCAGTAGTCAGGGTACCAAGGCAGGAGGATTGTCCCAGGTTTGAGACCAGCCTGGGCTACATAGTCATTTTAAGGCAAGCCTGGGCTACAGTATGAGATCCTGTCTCAATAAAATTCATCCAGAGTTGGACATACTGGCGCAGGCCTGTAACTCCAGTCTTTAAAAAGTGGAGGCAGTGCAAGGTGTCACACCACAGGCACCGGATTCCCAGAAGCCTGCCCATGCACCAGGGACAGATCCCGATCCTCCTGCCTGGATGCCCACAAACAGTTCGAGCCAAACATCTGTCTTCCTTATCCAGAGGGCCTAGTCCAGTCCCATGGGGGCTCCACAGCCACCAGTCCACAGTTCATGGGCTTCCACTAGTGTGGGCGGTCATATCTGCACATCCTCCCATCATGATCTCAACGTCCCTCACCTGCAGTATCTCTCCTCTCTCTCATCAATTGGATTCCTGGAGCTCAGCCTGGTGCCTGGCCGTATCTCTGTGTCTGCCTCCATCAGTCACTGGACAAAGGCCCTATGATGACAGACCTGCCTAGGCTCAGTGTGCTGGGCTCTGCTGACTCCCCATGGGAGACCTCGTTTGGGGGATGTAGGGGTGGCTTGGGAAAGAGGGCTGGGGGGTGGGAGGAGGGAGGAGGGGGGCTCTGTGGATAGCATGAGGAGTAGAAAATTTCTTAATAAAGAAAAATAAAATTAAAGTAAATTAAATTTTTTTTTTTTTAAAAAGTGGAGGCAGGAGAATCAGGAGTTCAAGACGAGCCTTGACTATGTGAGACAATGTGTCAAAACAGCAAAATCCCCCAAAGCTGGACATGGTGGCACAGAAATGTGCCTTCCTCTGTCCTCTGAGTGCCAGGATTAAAGACAGGATGGAAGTGGGTTTTTTTATTGTTGTATACGCCATGTACACCAGAGCCCCAAGTATACCAGGTAAGAGCTCTACCACCCAGCTACAGTCCTCACCCTGCCGCTGTCTGCCTTTTTTGAATCAGGGTTTCATTCTTGGGCTAGCCTCAGCATGAAGCCTAAGTTGGCTCTGAACTTGGTTTTGTACTTGGGGAGTTTTTGGTTTTTTCTCCCACAGGGAATATATTTGCTAAGGAAATGTGAAAAGGAACTCCTGAGAGTGATAGGGGCCCCGGGGCAGGAACACTATGTTGCTTTGAGTGTTAGAGAAAGGTTTATTATATATTCACAGGTGGGAGCTTAAGAGGGAGGGAAAGCCATGCTGTTTGAGTTAGGCCTGAGGTCAGTCACATGGTCGGGAACAGAGCTTTAGAAAAGGCGGAAAAGTCCAAAGTCCTGGAAAAAGCATACTTAGGCTCAGGCCACCATCCGGAAGAAAGGCCGAAAGGCCCACTTCTCTGGGGTTTTCCGTTCGTGTTGTTATTTTATTTTGTTGTGAGACAGAAACTCACTAGACTGCTCTGGCTGGCCTGGAACTCACTCTGTATTGATGGACTAGATGAAGAGATTAGCCTGACTGTCTCCCAGGTGCCGAGGAAACAGACTTGTGCCTCCTCCCCAGACTAATTCTGGGCTTTTTTGAGACAGGGTTTCAATATATCTCCCTGGTTGGCTAAGAGCTTGCTCTGTCTATGAGTCTGGTCTTGGACTTGCAATGACCCTCTTGCCTCTGCCCCCTGAGTATAGGGACTACAGGGCATGTGCTGCCATGCCCAGCTTACAGAAGCATAAATAAAGTTCATTAAAAGAGAAGAGAGAGCCAGAAAGATGTCTCACTTGGGACAGTGCTTGTCTAGTGTACATGCAGACCTGGGTTTGGTTTCCAGCATTTTACAAACCAGGAATGGCAGTGTATGCTCATAATTCCAGCACTGTGAAGTGGACGCAGGAAATCAGAAGTTCAAGATCATCTTCCATTACAGAGCAAGTTTGAGGAGGCCTAGGCCACATGAGACGCTCTCAAAAGGGAAAAAGAACACACTTACTCTAGGAAGGACTTCTTTGTGAATAAACACTCAGCTCAGCTCAAGCCTTCCAGGTATTGATGGCTAGAAAACAGTTTGAGAGTTCTGGATGTCTTTCCTCTGCATTTCCTTATTTCGTTCCATCCATATCGGCAAAACCCACCTTTGTAAAACTCCCCTTTCAACTTGGGGTCGTGGCTCAAAGATGGACAGTGGCTTTCATTTCCACATGCGTTGGATCTAAACTCTATTAAGTCTGGCTTCACCAAGTCCTTGGCAACCTGACCAGCTTCTGCCATCACAGGAGTCATTGTTCCCCCCAAGTAGCCAGTCCCCTCTCTACTGGAGGGCCCAGATGCCCTGCCCTGTCCCCAGCTCTTCTCCGGGCTCAACTCTTCTTTGCCGCCTGTAGCAGATACTCCACATGAAAAGCTCTGCGTGAACCACACTGTTTGGCAAGTGTAGCCCCTTCATCAATCATTGTCTTTCTGTTAAACCAAATAACAATAGAAGGGAAAGTCCTCAAGGGCGAGAGCCTGGCCGTGAGGACCCCTCCATTCCCCTGTAAATCTAGACTGTAGCCTGGATGCTGTGATTGAGTCCTCTTATGTGGTAGGTGAGTGGGGACATTTGACTTTCTACCAGGTCCCCTCACCGTGAAGCCTTTCCCCCACCCCAGACCTGGGCCATACCCTTCTGAGTCTCAAATGTGAGCAATCCTCAGTACCCTACCCACCCCATCTCTTAATCAGATGAGAACAATACGAGACTGAGCTTTTTAAACAAGCTTTGGGGAACATCCATTGTCTGACTACAGCTTACAATAACACTGTATATTTATTTATTTTATAAAGAACTAGAAGAGGGGGATTTTTTACATTCATTTGTGAGTGGGGTGTATGTATATGTGTGTGCATATATGTTTGTGTTACATGTGTTCATGCATGCATATGCCATAATGCATGTGTGCAGATCAGAGGACAATTTGCAGGAGTCAGTTCTCTCTTTCTACCACGTGGGTTTCAGGGATCGAACTCAGGTCATAAGGCTTGACAGCAAGCACCTTTCCTTGCTGAACCATTTTGCCAGCCCAGAAGATAGAAATTTGAAGACTCTAAACAGAGAAATGATGAGACAGAAATGCTAATTATCTTGATTTGACTATGACACTATGTGTATATATGCATTATATTGTTAAACTTTGCCCCATAAATATGAACAGTTATTGTGTGTCAATTAAAAAGAAAAACGTTAACCACCTTAGTGATGATAGCTTGTGACCACAGAACTTGAGAGGTCGAGGCAAAAGGATCAAGAATTCAAGGCCAGCCTGGACTACATGAGACACTGTCAAAAAAACTGAACCAACCAAGAAAAGAAAAACACACCAATATTTTCTTTGACATTCTCTTAGTAAATGCTGGTCAGTTGGGGCCAAAATATTGAAAACATTTTCTTTTACCTTCCTGAGTTTGTGATCAAGTTTAGGAATGGAGTATTGTCAGGCTATTATTTCTTGTGTCTATCACAGTAAAATGCAGTACTTTTGAGCATTTTTAGGAAGAAGACTTCAGTGCCTGCTTTTTCACAGCAGCATCAATTTTGATATGCTTGTTTGTTTATTTCTTTGAGACAGGGTCTCTCTGTGTAGCCCTGGCTGGCCTGGAAGTCAATAGGTAGACCAGGCTGGTCTTGAACTCACAGAGATCTATTTGCCTCTGTCTCCCGAGTGCTGAGATTAAAGGTGTTTGCCATCACACCTGCCCCAATAGCAACATCCAAACATAAAAACAAAACAACAACAACAAAAAAACCCCAGCATGTTATTTTAAGTTGTTCCTGAAATTGTGAAACCCAGAAAGCACGAACACAATGATTTTTGGTTTGGGTTTTGGTTTTTTAAAGTGAGTGTGCTTCCTGATGAAACACCTGTGGGGAAGAGTAAGAACTGGCATTTTGCCAAGCATGGTGGCACAGGATTGCAATCCCAGCATTCAGCAGGTGGAAGCAGAAGGATCATGAGTTCAAGAGCAGCTTTGGTTTCGTAGCACATTCCAGACCAGCTTGGGCTACGAGAGCACCTGTCTCAAACAAACAGACAAACAATAGTCTCTCTTATTCTGTGTTAATTCTTGAACCTAGGGTCTGGCGCATGCTGAGAAAATACTTTATTACTGAGACAGGCCCCCCCAGCAAGAACTGGCTTTAGAAAATTCTAGCACACGTTTATTTATTCCTTTTGTATGTGTGCATATGTGTTTATATATGTGTGGGCATATGCATGTCATGGTGGGATTAGAGGTCAGAGGACAACTTGTGGGAGTTTGTTCCCCACACACACACACACCACATGGGTCCAGGGACTGAACTCAGGTCTTGGTGTTTGGTGACAGGTACCTTTACATGCGGAGCTCATCTTCAAAGTGGAGATAAAATGCCATTGAGTATTAAGGCTATAGTGCCTATGTGACATGACCAGGGTCTCTTGACTCATTAAGTGACAGTATCTATCAGGATCATGTCGAGAAACAGAGGTACACTCTAGTTCCATAATTTCATCAGAGTTCAATAATGTGAGACTATCAATGTAAGGTCAGGGTGTGGCAACTGCAGGGCTAGTTTGTGAGGTGCTATAAAGTCTGCGTGGAGACAGGGAGGCTGTTGAAGATATTAGAGCCCGGAGAACGGCAGTGGTCAGGGTGGCCAGCCTTCAGACACCAGGCCAGAGAATGGAGAGGAACTGATGTCCAATTCCTCTTGCCTTTTCCCCACTGGCTCTGGAGGGATTCTCTTTGGCCTCTTTGGATCAGATGTTAAGGGGGTGTATTGAAGTCCATATATGCGTCAGCCTCTTGGGGCACAAAACAAGAGACAGAAGTAAAAAGTGGCTTGGAGGTTGGCTCCGCAAACAGAAGTAATATGTGCAGAGGTATATCCATGCTTAAGCTTTCAAGTTCTTAAAGGTAAAATAATAATAAACAGAAATAAAGATTATTGTACAAAACAATGGTTATATGCATTAATTATAATAATTTTGTCAATCATTCCACAATAATGACATCAATTATTAAAAACAAAACCACTGAGTGGTGGTGGTGCATGCCTTTAATCCCAGCACTAGTGAGACAGAGGCAGGCAGATCTCTGTGAGTTCAAGGTCATCTAGTCTACAGAGTGAGTTCCAGGACAGACTCCAAAGCTACAGAGAAACCCTATCTAAAAAAAAAAAAATCAAATAAATAAATAAATAAAAACAAAATCACCCTTGACAACCTCAGATTTCTGATCTCTGCTTGCTATAAGCCATCACACTGTGGCTTAGACAAAGTCCAAGCATAGAATTCTAGACAAATTTCCTTGAGAGATTGCCCATAGACCCCTAGTATCCCTCAGCATTACATTTTAAGTCAGTTCCCAAAAAAATATTAGTGTGAGTGTTGGTTCCTACAAATGAATAGGCAAGCAATCCCACGGGAACTGCAAAGCAGAATGAGTCCAGGCAGCTGCGTTGTGAACTGGGCCAAGATGGTGGGGACAGGGGTCAAGGAAGCTTTCTCTGCAGACCTTGCTGGTCCGCAGCCACCACATCTGTCAGAGGTGCCCTGCAGCCTTTAAGGCAGCTGCGGTGGGGTTAGCCACTGGTGGGGTTAGCCACTGGCTGTCGGATCTCCGAAGGAAAACAAATCCTTTTACTACCTATTTGCACCTGCCAGTTAAAGAACCCCAAGGAGAGCTGCCTCTCAGCCTTGGCTCATGAAACCGTGCACTTGACACTTGGCTGTACTGCCCTTGTCTGGAACGCCCCTGGCATGAGACTCGGGGTTGGTTTTATGGGAGGAAACATCTTTGGGGCAGAACCTACTACCTAAGATGAGGCTTTTATTCACCTTTATCCAGGGTTCTCTGGGGGAAAAAGTCATAAGGGAGTTTCATGACCGTGACCTCTTCCAGACCCTGGAGCTTAGAGGGCAGTTTAATGAGAACCGCAGGAACCCAGTGTTCTCAGAGCGTGCATCCAGACGTCATGCAGAAAGAATTCTCAGTTCCTGTCCTGGCAGAACTGTTTCCAGAGAAATGAAGTGATGGTCACATGCAACTCTCAGAGGGTGGGTGCTCCTGTTCCCAAAAGAAATGTCACTGGAGTCTATAAACAGTAGCCTAAAAAAAAAAAAAAAAAAAAAAGATTGACTTATTTTATATGTATGAATGTCTTGCCTGGATGGATGGATGGATGGATGGATGGATACTACATGTGGGCCTGGTGCTCACAGAGGTCAGGGGAGGGCATTAGCTCCCCTGGAACTGGAGCTACAGATGGTTGTGAGCCAGTGTGTGGATGCTGGAAATCAAACCCAGGTCCTCTGCAAGAGCAGCCGCCAGTGCTCTAAATGGCTGACCATCTCTGCAGTCCTGTGGCTTCACTTAGGAGGCTAATAAAACTGAACTCTTGCCCCCATATCTCAACCAAATATTACCATATGCACAGTGTATCCCTCCCCACCCCAGGTTGAGGAAGATTTTCCCCCTGCTCCATGCATAAGCTATTCCCCTGGTACTATTAGACTTGATTATAATTATAAAGACTTAAAAAGCTAAACCAATGATTTCTCACAAAAATGGTTCGGACAAGATGGCCTCGTGGCTGTTCCTTCCTAAGGCTTTTGCATTTGTTGATCTGTTTATTATTTATTTTAGAGATATTTTTTATTACATTTTGTGTGCCTGTGTGTGCATGCCTGTATGTGTGTGTGTGTGTGTGTGTGTGTGTGTGTGTGTGTGTGTGTGTGTGTGTGTACAGCTTACAAGAGTCAGGTCTCTCCTTCCATCATGTGGGTCCTGGGCTTGAACTCAGGTCATCAGGCTTGGCAGCAAGCACCTTTACCTGCTGAACCTTCTCACTGGTCTTTGTTTTTTATTTACTTATTTAATGTGCATACGTGGGTGCCTGAGCATATGTATGTGCACTGTGTGCAGGAACCTATAGCATTCAGAAGAGGTGTGGGATCCCCTGGAACTGGAGTTATAGACAGTTGTGAGCTGCCTCGTGGGTGTGAGGAACCAGTCCTTTACAGGAGCAGTAAGCACTCTCTAACCACTGAGCCATCTTTTCAGTTCCCTTGTTTGTGCCCATGTTTATTTTTATTTTGTGTGTATAAGTGTTTCGTCTGCATGTGTATCTGTGCACCATGTATATGCCTGGTGCCCAAAGATGCCCGAATAGAGGGTCAGATCCCCTGGAACTGGAGTTACAGATGTTTAAAACCACCATGTGGGTTTGAGGAACTGAAGCAGGGCCGTCTGCAAGAGCAACTGTGCTCTTAACTGCTGAGCCATCTCTCTAATCTCTCCAGCCCCGTGGTTTTGGCTTTTTGATGCAGCATGTGTGCCTGCCTGGCCTTGAACTCCTCACCCTTGCTCTTGCTTCCCCCTGCAAGGATTATAAGCATGCACTCGGCTTTGCCGTTGTTTCCTTTCAGTTCTGGGGATTTGAACCCAGGGCCTTGGGCGTGCTAGGCGAGTGGTCCATCACTCAGCTGTGCCCCAGTCCTTCCTTATCTATTTACTGCTTATTTGGTGGGTTGGTTTTCAGGCCCACTTCTAACTCTCTATGTAGCCAAAGGTGAGTTTGAGTTCCTGGTCTCGCCTTAGCCCCAGAATACTGGGGCTTCAGGGGTGAGCCACTCCGACTGGCTTATTTTTATTATAGTGAAATATACATACCATAAAATCTATCGTTGTCACCTTTCTTCTTCCCTCCTGGGGTGGCAGTCACTGTTCCCAGTGCTGGTGATGAAACCCGAGACCTCCTCCATGCTAGGCAGGCATGACTCCACTCAGCTGCCTTCCAGCTCCATTTTAGCCGTTTGAAGGGTTCAGTTCCATTACATTAAGTGCATGCACACACTAGTGTAGCCGCTACCAACACCTTCTCCAGGGTTGTTTCGTCTTCTCCACGGAAACTCTGTGCCTTTTAAACACTAACCACTTTTAAAACCACCCCTCCTGGCCCTTTCAGACACCACACTACTTTCTGCTTCTGGGGTTTCTTTTTCTGCTTCTGGGAATTAAATCTAAGGTTCTCAGCCATGGTAAGCAAGTTCTCTACCACTGAACCATATCCCCAGTTCCTTTAAAAACAAACAAACTTATTTTTATTTTGAACTGAGGTCTCCCTAGCTCAAGGGCTAGCCTTGAACTATGTCTATAACTCAGGCCCTGAACTGTCAGTCTCCTAATAGCTGGATTGTCAAGCTCAGCCTGTCTTTATAATCTGGACTATACTAGGTACCTCAAGTGAATGGAATCATACGGCATTTGTATTCTAGAGTCTAGTTTATTTCACTTAGCATAAGGTCTTTAAGAGCTTATGCATATTATAGCATATGTGAGAAAATTTCATTCCTTTTAAAGGCTTAATACTACTTATTCATATGTTTATTCCGTATCTGTTTGTCCACCTGATCTGAGTTGATTTTATCTTTTGGCTATTGTGAATAATAGCACTATGAGTACCAGTGGTCAGTTCTTTCTTCAAGCCTCTGCTTTCAAATCTTTTGTGTTCTGACCTACAAGTACAATTGTTAGGTCAAGCCAGGTATTCTGATGCATGTCTGCTATTCTAGTACTTGGAAGATGAGGCAGGGGGATCTGGAGTTCAAGGTCATCCTTGACCACACAGTAAGTTTGAGACCTACCTGGGCTACCCTGAGACCCTGGCTCAAAACTCAAACCGGAGGGTCAGTAGGCAGCTAATGCTTGGTTCGAGGAGGGGGAAACATTTTCTTCAGTGTTATAGCCACTGGTAAGCTGTCCGTGCTTCTGTCAACAACCCTAATGCACACTGGGACACACACACACACACACACACACACACACACACACACACACACACACACACGAATACATTCAAGTAAAGGGGGAATTAGTTAGAAAGAAGGAGAGGATCAGTGGGAGTGGGAGTAAAACAAGGGAGAAGAATAAGGGTGAATATGGTCAAAACACATTATACACATGTATGAAAATGTCATCATGAAACCCATTATAATGTATACTTAATATATGCTAATACAAAAAAGCTGGATCAAATGGGCATTTTTTTTAATGTTGCGATTGAAGCCAGGGTCTTGTAGAGGTTAAGCTAGGTGTATCTACTGTTACCAAACTCAAGTCTAGTTACTTGTTGCCTGACAGGCTAGTCCAAGTTGGGAAACAAGGTGTTGAAGCGAGATAGACGTTTATATTGGGAGAGTCAGCTCAATGAGAAGATGGAGGATTCTTGTCCAAAGTCCACCTTGATAAAGTTGAATTAGGAGCAGTTTATAAAGTGTGGTTGGGGCTGGAGAGATGGCTCAACAGTTAAGAGCACTTGTTGCTCTTGCAGAGGACCTGGTTCAATTCCCAGCACCCACATGGTGTCTCACCACCATCTGTAACTTCAGTTTCAGGGGATCTGACACCCTATTCTGGCGCTCACATGGTGCATAGACATACACGCAGGCAAACACCCCCACACATACATTTTAAAGAATAAAAGTAAATGGTTGATGGATGTTCTCAGGCTGCTGGATACCTTCTCCTGGTGGGGGAAGGTTGACTGCAGAGCCTTCTCACAGTGGGTGACCCTGAGGAGACATGTGCTGTCCTGTGGCTGGTCACAAGATCCTGTTCGGTTCTGCAGATCTTGAGAACAAAGATCACTATTTCTTCCAGCTAGTCTTATCATCCATTGTTTCCTCACATGCAGTTTCTGAAGTTCCTGACATGTTACATAATGGGCTAGCTAACTGGGGCAGCCTCCTTGAGGCCCTTTTGCTGACTGTCAAACTCATGTGCATAAAAGAAAACTTCCTAAAACACGAGATTTCACTATCACCGAGCCGTGTTTCCGTCCCTAAAGTTGTCATTCCGCTCTTCATTTACATCTGTGTGTGTATGCCCACATGTCTGTATGTATACTCCTTGTGTACAGGTGCCGTGGAGGCCAGAAAGAACACCAGATTTCCTGGAGTTACGGGGAACTGGGAAGCATTGATGTGGGTGCTGGGGACTAAACCTGAATCCTCTTTAAGAGCAACACGCGTTCTAACTGCTGAGCCATCTCTCCAGTCCTCTCGAATGGTGATCGCAGTGTTCGATTTCTGAGGACTGCCATGTTGTGGCTGCACCGTTTTACGTTAATCCCACTGACCTATCTAACCTACTTATGCTTATACATTTTAGTTAGTGATTTCCCCACCCTCACTTGGATGTCAGCTTCACAAGGGTGGGGATTTACTTCTGAACCCTTAGATGCTTGCACGTGGTAACCAGATCAATAAGGATTTGTTAGGTGGATGAGCTGGCTCAGGTTCTGACCTCAGTTTTGCATCATCCTGACCCGTCAAGCCTAGCTTAACACCCACATGGCTTTCCTTGGTACCTGTCGTGAAAAGCATCTTGCAATGCTTCCCCTGTATCTTTGGAATCTGGTTGTCTGTGAGCTTGAAGGCATTTCTGTTTGAATACTGACTTCCTTAACACTGGAAGCTTTTTTTTTTTTTTTTTTCCGAGACAGGGTTTCTTTGTGTAGCTTTGGAGCCTATCCTGGAACTCACAGAGATCCACCTGCCTCTGCCTCCCGAGTGCTGGGATTAAAGGCGTGCGCCACCACTGCCCGGCACACTGGAACCTTTTAAATTGTGTGTGTGTGTGTGTGTGTGTGTGTGTGTGTGTGTGTGTGATGTAGTAGACTATGTGTGGAGGTCAAAGAACAACTTTGGGGAGTCTGTTCTTCCCTTCTACCTTGCTGAGGCAGGGTCTCTCTTGTTTCTTTTATTTTTTTAGATTTATTTTATTTGTAATTATGTGTATATGTGCATGTGTCTACTTGTAGGTATGTGCATATGTGAATACAGGTGTCAGAGTCCAGAAGAGGGCTTCAGAGCCTGAGCTGGAGTTGCAGGTGGTTGTGAGCTGCCTGTGGGTGCTGGGAGCCACACTGGGGTTCACCAGAAGAGCAGTGTGGGCTCTTAACCCCGGGTCCTCTCTCCAGCCTCGCTCTGCTGTTTCTGCTGCTGCACTACCCTGCATACTCAAGGCTAGCTGTCCTTCTAAATTTTGTGACTTTCCTGCCTCTACCTCCCATAGGAGTGATGGGATTAGATGTATGCCGTATCTGCTTTAAAAAAAAAAAAAAAAAAAAAAAAAAAAAAAAAAGAGGTTCCAAGGGGTGAAGTCAGGTGATCAGGCTCGCATTTTTTCCCGATGAGCCATCATTCAGGTCCTTATTGGTCGTTCACCACTTTTGTTTTTGCTGTCCTTTCTAGCCCGGGAGACGTCCATAGGCTCAGTACACACAGTAAAGGGACGGTCCCAATGTGTAGTGGCTGTACTTCAGCAGTCCAAAACTTCCCAGAACTAATTACATGAAGAATTCCTGGACATATGGTCTTGACAAGAGCCTGGTTCTTCTGTTCTAATGAGAATATTGGACCAGAGACTTGCTAGCTTTCTCTTAATAGTTCGTGTTCTGTGGGGTCAACCCCTTGGTAGGAAGCCTTGAGAGCTCACAGTGTGACAGAGGAGAAATAAGGACATAAAGAGAAGTTAAAGTCCTGTGTGTGATGTATTCCTGTCATCATGGCGTTTGTGGGGTAGATGGATCAAGGAATTCAATGCCAGGTTTCTTAGCAAATTCAAGGCTAGCCTGGGCTAAATGAGACCCTGTTTCAAAAAGCTAAAAAAAAAAGAAGATGAAGAAGAAGGAGGAGGAAGAGGAGGAGGAGAAGATGAAGAAGAAGAAGAAGAAGAAGAAGAAGAAGAAGAAGAAGAAGAAGAAGAAGAAGAAGAAGAAAGCGCTTGGGAATATAACTCAGCAAAGTGCTTGCATAACACGGAGGAAACCCTGGGTTTAATCCCCAACAACAAATAAACCAGGCATGGGAGAGTATATTTGCAGACCCACAATCCCCACACTCAGAAGGGAGGCAGGGAATTCAGAAGTTAAAGGTCACACTCCGTGGCTTCATAACGAGTCTTGGTTAGCCTGAGCTACATGAGACTATCAAACCACAACAACAAACCCAGACAACAAGAAACCCCAGGGACTGGGAGATCGGTTAGTGAGGTGTCTACTGCACAACTGTGCAGGCAGGAAAACCTGCCTTGGGATGTCCAGTACCCACATAAACGCTGAGAATCTGCAACCCCAATGCGTGAGGGACAGAGTCAGACACAGACAGGTCTCTAGAGCTTACTGGCTAGTCAGCCCAGCCAAATCACCAAGTTTCAGGTTCATTGAGGGACCTTACTTCAAAAAATAAAGAGGGGGCTTGAGAGATGGTTTAACTATTAAGAGCACTTTGCTGCCCTTCCAGAAGACCTAGGTTGAGTTCCCAGCACCCATTTGGTGACTCATAACTGCCTGCAACTCCAGTTTCATGGTATCCAAGGCCTCTGGCCTCTGTGTTCATACACAGATATAAAGACATAGTTGTTTAAAAATCCTAAAACAAAATGAGAAGGAAGAGGTGTGGTGGTGCACACCTTTAATTCCAGCACCCAGGAGGCAGAGTCAGGCAGGTTTCTGTGAGTTTGAAGCCAGCCTGGTCTACAAAGAGAGCTTCAGGCCAGCCACAGCTATATAGTGAGACCCTGTCTCCAAAGGAGAAGGGGAGGATGGGGCTGGAGAGATAGCTCAGTGAGCACTATTGCTCTTGCACAGGACCTGGGTTCAGTTCCCAGCACCCACATGGTGGCTCTCAACCATCTGTAACTCTAGTTCCAGGGGATCTGACATCCTCTTCTGAACTATACAGTACCAGACACACATGCAGACAATACACCCCTACGCATAAAATTAAATTAAGGGATAAAAATAGAGGAAAGAGTTCTAGGAAAGTACTGGATGCAAACCTTTAACTACACATATGTGCATATGTATGCTGCTTGCACAGGTGCATGCACTCATAAGAACATGTTCACACACACACACACACACACACACACACACACACACACACACACACACACACGACAGGTTAAGGAATGGGAAAGGACTCAGGACAGAGCAGTCCTTGCCTGGTAGATGTGTATAGCTTGTCTCCCCTCATGCAGACTACTGCCCACTCTGTGGCTTTGGGGTATAAGACACTGGGAAGTGTAAGAGCTGCATGGACTTCCTACTCCTGTTGGTGCAGATGGGAAATTCTCAGCTCTCACTGTTCTGTTAGGTTATTCAACACCTTTTCTCTGCCACCAGGGAATTCACAGTTGTGCGGGGAGGGGACTTTGGGTTCTTTTCCTCATTGCTCAGCTCTTTGTACATAAATATGGCATCTGTGGAGTCTCTAAAATGTTGTCAACCCCAGAGCTTAGCTGAAGAGGTCATGCCTTGCATGAGCAAGTCAGGGGATGGTAGGACCAAGGCCTGGTGTGGGTTTGGGAGTAAGAGATGGAGTCAAGGGGCTGGAGAAATGGCTCAATGGTTAAGAGCGCTGACTGCTCTTCCAGAGGTCCCAGGTTCAAATCCCAGCACCCACATGGCTGCTCAAAACTGTCTGTAACTCCAAGACCTGACATTCTCACACATACATGCAGGCAAAAACACCAATGCAAAAAGAGAGAGAGAGAGAGAGAGGAAGGGAGTCAAGATTTGGAACTGCATTTTCAGAAGAACAGCAGACGTTTCTGGGAGGCTGGAGGGGGCTCCGGTGAAATCAGTCACTTATGCCCACTGGCACAGCAGGGATATCCCAGGCATGCTTTTGAAGAAGAAGGATCCATCTACCTACATAGACAGAGCTGGGGTCAGGAGACTGAAGATCCTGGAGAGCAGGGGCTAAAGGAAGCAGGTGTGTCAGCCTGACCAGCACGGGACCCAGAGGAGGGGCTCGCCCTTGTGTTCCTGCTCTGCTCCCACCCAGCACAAGGCCTGCTGTTGAGAAGGTCCAGGAAGCACAAATCTGGTTTTAGAGAGCAACTGCCCAAAGCTGGCACTCCTCTGGTCCTGCTCCTGCCCACAGTGTCACCGCCATGACACATGGCTTTGCTTTTCTCAGTGCAACCCGTGGTCATTTAGGGACAGATCGGACCAGGAGACCACGTGAGTCTCAAAAGCTAGCCGTCCCGAGCTTCACTGTGGCCTGTAAGGACTGGCACAAGGGGATGGCTTGAGATCGCAATTAGTCATCCTGGCAGCTGCTTCCTGCCTCCCCGCCCTCCCCTCCCTCCCTTCCCTTCTTGCCGTCTTCTTGGGCCTGTCTGCGGTGGTAAGTGGATATGGCCTAGACTCATCAATTATTGCTTCTGGAAAGCAGCTTACACACATCAGCCCATGTGCCTGCTTTATTGGACAGATGGACAAGTCAGGGACAGAAGGGAACAGGATTAACCCAAACCACATGGCTGCCTAGCGTCAGCCATAGGGAAAGCTTATTAGCTCACAGATCTACCACATTCATTTATAGAATTGACAGATATCACAGACAGCATGCTGTATCACGTATTGTAACTGGGCCAGTGACACAGCTGAGAATAAACAGGCAAAGCTACTTAGGGCAGTTTTGGGGAGACCAGCTGTAGATAGGAGAAGTACGGTCAATGATGAGGAAGGCCAAGGGCAAGGGGTGGGAATGGGGAAATGATGGAGGCTTGCAGATGGAGAGCACACAGCCAAGAAAGACCTCAGGGGAGAAATGACTGAGATGTGAGGAGAAGCAGGAACTAGGAAAAGAGGCATGGGGCAATCTGGGTGAAGAGCTGAACAGAGGCCACGAGGCAGGATTAAGCCTGGTATGTTCTAGAATCATGACAAACTAAGCACAAGGAAATAGACTGTTGAGCAATTTGATGTGGAGGCTTAAGAGTCCATGGCAAGGCCTTTAATGTTGGCCCAGGCATCTAATGCATGCATTTGCTTTTTCTCTTGACTCTCATGGGCACAGTGACCTCTGTGAGGAAAGGGCAGGGTGGGGTGGCCAACAGGGTTCCAGAAAATGTTGAGCACTAGTGTGGGCAGCCTAGGTTGCCTGGGCCCGAAGCACCTGCCCCAGAAGTCCCTCAGGAAGACAGGACACATAGCGACTTCCCATCGCAGGATAAAGAGAAAGAGCTTGCATGCCAAGCTAATATCAAACTAATTGAGTGTGTAGAGTCTGCAAATCTAAAAACAAACAAACAAAAAATGCCTGCATATGGGGCTGGAGAGATGGCTCAGAGGTTAAGAGCACTGACTGCTCTTCCAGAGGTCCTGAGTTCAATTCCCAGCAACCACATGGTGGCTCACAACCACCTGTAATGAGATCTGGTGCCCTCTTCTGGCCTGCAGTCATATATGCTGTATACATAATAAATAAATACATCTTTAAAAAAAATACCTGCATATACCTGCTCTACCAGTGGGCAGACAACACTGATTTCACCAGGGTTGGGGAGATAGTTCAGTAGGTAGATATCCTGCCTTGCAATTGTGAAGACCTGAGAAAAAGCATAAAAATGCTGGTCATAATGGCACATGCTTGTAGGCATTGTAGCCTCTCCTGGTGACCAGGACCCTCTACCCTGTGCATAGTTCTGGGAGGTAGAAACAGGAGGCTCCCTGGGGCTCCCTGGCCAGCAAGTCTAGCCTACTGGTCTGGTCTCAAAGAAGGTAAAGGGCATTCCTGAGATTGATACCCAAGGATATCCTCTGGTACACACACACACACACACACACACACACACACACACACTAAAAAATACCGAAAGGAGCAAGTTCCCAGTTAAAGCTAGTGAAAAGGCTGCGTTGGAGGCCAGCTCTGCACAGGCCTTGGCTAAGTGAAAAGTAGACAGAGATATTTTTTGTAGAAGTGTTGGGCAAGCAGTGATGGCAGTTTTATTATCCCCAGCTTCCAATTTCTAATGACCTATGCCCCCTGCCAGCATTCCATGCCCACTCAAGTGAAGGCCTCTGCAGACTGGAGTGCCAGGAGCAAGTGAGGGTGCCAACCAGGCCTTGAGTGGGCAGCTGAGGCAGTGGGTTGATTAGCACTATAGTTTTTGGAGCAAGCTTCTGCCTGTCGGGGTTCCTGTCTTCCAGAAGAAGGTGTGATACACCCTAGGGCAAAACTGGGTGGGTAAACCTCTTTCACTGGGCATTGCAGCTTCTCCTGGTGACCAGGACCCTCGACACTGTGCATGCTCTGGGAAGAGTCTAGGTAAAGCAGTAAGCAGGACAGCACATTCATCAGTGTTCGGGGAAGCTGGGCTGGGTCTCTGGCTCTGAGTGAGGCTCTCTGTGCCCCTCTTCCTTCTCCAAAGCAGTCCAGTTTGGGAGTCAAGGCCAACTCAATTCCACAGTTTTTATTGCATTAGCTTACACATGCTTGTGGGAGGCAGCCCGGGGCATTAGTTGGAAGAGTCCCAAGATAGATTGAGACAGGCTCATCTTAAATTCTGGCTACGGGATCTACAAACAAACAAACAAGACACAAGACTGCAAAGTCGTGCACTGTCTAAATAAATCCTAAGCTCCAACTCTGTCTGAGAACTCTGCCTCTTTCTTTTCCCCGGGTCATGGCCACCATTATCAACAGCTACAGACAATACTGCCCCGATTCTGCGGATGAGCCATAGGATACAGAGAGAGCTAATGCTGGCAAAGTACCTTGTACTGTGTTAACAACACCACACCAGCATTTTACAGTCACCATCTCATGTAGTGTCAACCATAACTTCGTAAGATGGCTATTATCTCCACTTTACAGAAAGATAATAAATATCATTCATTATCAAAATGCTCACTAAGGCTCAGGGGCAAGAGTGCTTGCTTAGCATGCACAAGGTTTGATCCTTAGCACTGAATAACCACAATAACAACCACAAATCAACCAACTTAACCAGACTGTTCCAGTGGTCACAGCAGTCGGGATGTGGAGGAAGGAGGATCGCCAAGAGTTGAAAGCCAGCTTGGGCTACATGCTCAATTCTAGGCCAGGTTAGGCTATAGAAAGAGACCTTGCTTCAGACAAAAACATTAACAGGTAATATAGCTCAGTGACAGAGTGATGGCCTACCATGTGTGAGGCCATGAGTTCAATCCCCAGTGTTGCAAAAGAAACAGAACAAAACAACAACAAAAATACCTGACCATGTAGGTGCACACGTATTCCCAGCACTGAGGAGACTGAGGCAGGAGAACTGATCTGAGTTCAAGCCCAACCTAGGCTACATAGTGAGTCCAAGGCCAACTGGGGCTACATATCCAGACTCTGTATCAAAAATAAATAAATAAATAAATAAATAAATAAATAAATAAATAAATAAATAAATAAAGGGTCCTGCCAGGCATACCTTTAATCCCAGCACTCGAGAGGCAGAGGCAGGTGGATCTCTGTGAATTCAAGGCCAGCCTGGTCTACATAGTGACTTCCAGGACAGCCAGGGCTATGTAGAAAAACCTGGTGTCAAACAAACAAGAAAGAAAGGAAGGAAGGTTCCTGGTATTTAACACATCCTCAAAATAGCCCCATAACATAACCGTTACAACTTGTTACCATTTTGGGGAGGAAACTGAGGCAGGCTGAGTCACTTCCAGAGGGCACACCACCAGCACCGTCTGTGGGCGCAGCCCTGACTTGTTGCTGTGCTGAACCTGGAGCTCTTGTCTACTAAGCATGCGCCCCAGTGCTGAGCTACACCTTCAGGCCCTGGTGCCTTTTCTCTCAGGTCAAGTCTCTGGTTTTGTGTTAATCCTGAGCTTGGGAAAGCTCTTTCCCAGTAAAACGGAAACACAAACCCCACAAATGATACAGCCCATAGGTTTCCAACATATGAAACTGTGGAAAATGCTTGGCACGGAAAAGAACACAAGGAACTCTGGCTTAGCCTGCTTTGTTTGGGATCTCCAGGGTTCTCTGAACATGAAGAAGGGAACTGGCGTTCAGTTTCTTGAATGTTCATCTAGTTTCTTTTCTTTTTCTTTTTCTTTTTTTTCCTTTCTTTCTTTCTCTTTTTTTCCTTTCTTTCTTTCTTTCTTTTTTTTTTTTTTTTTGTTGTTGTTGTTTTTCAAGACATGGATTCTCTGTGTAACAGCTCTGTCTGTCCAGGAACTCACTCTGTAGACCAGGCTGACCTCGAACTCTCAGAGATCCGCCTCCCTCTCCCTCCCAGGTGCTGGCATTAAAGGCATTCGCCACTGCCTGGCCTATCTTGTTTCTTGAGGAACTGCATTTCTGGCCCTTCATTCACCTCAAGGCATAAAGAGTCATTTCCCAAGGGGGTGAGGATCCCACCTGCTCCCTCATGGGTGGTTTCCCATGCGACCAAAGCTGGAAAAGGAGATGAGTTGGAGTCAGTGCATTTAGAAAGGGAGAGGTCGGGGCAGCAGTTCTGTTCCATTTTTAATCTTTTTTTTTTCTTTTTTTTTTTTCAAGACAGGGTTTCTCTGTGTAGCTTTGGTGCCTTTCCTGGAACTCACTTGGTAGTCCAGGCTGGCCTCGAATTCACAGAGATCCGCCTGGCTCTGCCTCCCGAGTGCTGGGATTAAAGGCGCGCGCCACCACCGCCCGGCCTGTTCCATTTTTAAAGACAGTTACCTATTTGGCCAGCTTGCCCAACTCACGAATGCTTGGGGAGGGCACGAAGGCTGGAATGAATAACAGAAGTTGTGAGTGACTGAGCAGTCGGCATCGGCCACCAGGCATGCATGGAGTGTGAAGACTGCCTAAGGAGACATGGTCAGAGCCGCAGGCTAGCCAAACACAGCACCAGCTTCCTTTTGCATGTGTACCTTTTACCAAGTAATTTTGTGTGCGTTGTGGGTGTGTGGACATGCACATGCCACCCTGTGGGTGTGTTGGAGGTCAGAGGACAACTTGTAAAAGCTGGTTCTCTCCCTCCGCCCATGTGGATTATGGGGATCAAGCTCAGGTCAGCATGCTTGGCAGCAGGAGTCTTTACAGACGAGTGCTTCTCAGGTAGGGTGTAAGTACGGCACTTTCCTCTTAAAGAAAACCCACGCTAGCTTTCCTTATTTTCCTCTAAAGGTATACAC
This sequence comes from Peromyscus californicus insignis, assembly GCF_007827085.1. NCBI lineage: Eukaryota > Metazoa > Chordata > Mammalia > Rodentia > Cricetidae > Peromyscus > Peromyscus californicus. The sequence goes on from NW_026294584.1 coordinate 87,771,303, forward strand.
TGGGCCTCTGAGCTGTTCCAATAATTTTGTTCTAGTTTGAGTATCTTTTACCAAATTATTTTAAGTTAATTTATGTTATTTCAATAATTTCAATAAAGTAGGCATGGTGGTAGACCCCTTGTAACTGGAGCTCTTGGGAGGTAGATATAGAAAGGTCAGGAGTTCAAGGTCATCTTTGACTACATGTGGAGTTCAAGACCAGCCTGGGAAACAGGAAGCCCTGGCTCTCTCCTTATATGCAAATTTTGTATGGTTTAATCTTAAAAGTTTCTGTATATTTTTCCTAGATCACTTGAAAGTACAGTGAGGACTTCATCCTTAGGCATCGCTGTAACACCAATTTCTAAATGGTCTTTTAATAAAAACCTGGTGCCAGATATTGGGGTAAATGCTGAAAGATTGGAAAGACAAAAGAACAAGCCACTGCCACGTCTTGCCTCTAGGACTCCTCAGCCTGAAAAGGTTTCTGGTTCCTGTCTCCTCACGCCTTATATAATTTTCTCCACCCAACCATATCACTTCCTTCTTAGTGCTGGAATTAAAGGTGTGTGACTTCCCAGGCAAAGGCATGAGATCTCAAGTTCTGGGATTAAAGGTGTATGCCACCACTGTCTGCCTCTGTTTCTCTCCTAGACTGAGTCAATCTCATGTAGTCCAGGGTGGCTTTGAACTCATAGAGATCCAGACAGATCTCTGCCTCCCAAGTGCTAGGATTAAAGGTGTGTGCTACCACTGCCTGGCCTCTATGTTTAATCTAGTAGCTTGCTCTCTTCTCTGATCTTCAGGCATATTTTATTAGGGTACACAATATATCTCCACACATAGCCTTTTAAAAAACCAGCATAGGACTGGGATATAGCTCAGTCTTCAGTGTTTGCCCAGTATGCATGAAGTCCTGGGTTTAGGTGCTAGCACCTTGTAAACTGGACATGATGGTACATATCTGTAATCCTTGGAAGGCGGAGGTTGGGAGAGTTTTAATTATCCTTGGCAACATAGTGAATTTAAGACCAGTTTGGACTATGAGGCAAGATCCTGTGTGTGTGTGTGTGTGTGTGTGTGTGTGTGTGTGTGTGTGTGTGTGTGAGAGAGAGAGAGAGAGAGAGAGAGAGAGAGAGAGAGAGAGAGAAAGCAAAGGCCAAAGGTAGATAATAGTTAATATGCTATGTGAATCATGAATCTTGGTTTAAAAATTAGTCTGCATAGGGCTGGGAGATGACTGTCAATAAAATGCCTGAAAAATATGCACATGCAAATACACTACACACACACACACACACACACACACACACACACGCACACACAAAGGGAAAGTGTACTCATAAGCCTGGGGATGTAGCTCAATTGGTAGGGTGCTTGCCTAGCATGCACGAAGTGCTGGGCTTAGTCTGTGGCGGTGCACGCCTGTGACCCCCGTATTCAGGGGGCAGAGGCAGTGGGGGCAGAAATTTAAGGTCATTTTCAGCTACACAGTGAGTTCAAGGCCAGAACAGAATATACGAAACCCTGTCTCAAAAAAAAATCAGGATATTCTCCTTCATAAATAAACACCATATTACATCTAAGAAAATTAACCTAGCACAACCTAAGAAAATTCCATCATGAAATTTTAAGAATTTATAAAATCCAATTTCTTCATGGACCAGAAAATGTTCTGTTGCTGTTTTTTTTGTTTTGTTTTAATTCTTCTGCTTCTGTAAGAAGCAGTAGACAGTTGACTTGAAGAGGGAGACCGACCAGACCCCGTGACTCAGCAACCATCTGCCCAGAGGCTGTTTTATGGGAATGACATGACTGCAGCCATGATGCAATCCTCGGGATTTATGCCTATGTCGTTACTAAAGCTAGAGAAACCACGCCGCTTTGCCTCCACTTCCGCCCTTCTCGCCCTCCTTCTGTCCCTTCCTTCCCTCTCCATCCCTCGCTCTTTCTTTCCTGGTCTCACTGGGTAGCCCAGGCTTGCCTCAGGCTCCCTGTCCTCCTGCTTCTGCTCTCCAAGTGCTGGTATTCCAGCAAATGTCCGGTTGGGAAGTCAAGGTTCTGAGATCTTTGCACCCAGATACCTCACAGTGCTGCAGTGAAGGGGAGCTGGTTTCTCGATGTGTGTGTGCAAGGGTGAGTGTGTGTGTGTGTGTGTGTGTGTGTGTGTGTGTGTGTGTGTGTGTGTACCTAGGAAAATCAGAAAAGGGCACCAGATCCCCTGAAGCTGGAGTTATAAACAGTTGGGCGTGGCCTGATACGGGTGCTGGCGACCCTGCTTAGGTCCTCTGGAAGAGCCACAAGCGCTCTTAACTGCTGAGCCTTCTTTGCAGTCTTTCAAATTGCTTTACTGAGACAGGGCCTCACGAAGTCTGGGCTGGGAGGTGACACTGAACTCTTGATTCTCCTGCCTCTACCTCTAAGTGCTGGGGTTATACGCAATCACAATCACATCTACTTGTAGTACTTTCCTCTGAAATGAAAGTCTTCCATCTTGGGTAAACCCAGTTGAATTTATGGTTCACCATGTTGGTCTTGGGTGCTACTTTGGGTTGCTGTCAGTTCTCTGTCTGGCTCTCTTGGCCTGTTATTTCATGCAAGTTTGGTAAGAATGAGGAGGGAGGCAAACCATATGGCTCAGTGGTTAAGAGCACTTGTTGCCCTTATGGAAGACCTGGGTTCAGTTCTTAGCACCCACCTGACGGCTCACAACCATCTGTAACTCCAGTTCTAGGGAAGCTGATGCCTTCTTTGGACCTCCAAGAGCACTAGGCATGCATGTGGTGCACATACATACATGCAGGCAAAACATTCACACACATAAAATGAAATAAGTAAATCAAAAAGAAAGAAAGGAAGGAGGGAGGGAGGGAGGGAGGAAAGAAAGGAGAGAGAGAGAGAGAGAGAGAGAGAGAGAGAGAGAGAGAGAGAGAGAGAGAGAGAGAGAGAATGAGAGTCAGGCAGCCTATACAAACTGGAACTGACTTCCACCAGATTTCCTTTGAGAAGAAAAACCTGTGAAACCAAATGATCTCTAGTCTGAGCAAAGCGTTCCTTACAGACAAGATGTCTAGGGAGTTGTAGCTGGGACACCTGAGAACACTTCCTCCAAAGCCAGGAGTGAGTTTCTCCTGCCCCTTCTCCCTGAAAGGGGGCAAGTGAAGTGCAGCTGTGCCTGCCGCTTGCCTCTCAGTCCTGTTCCGTGTTCCTAAAACTCTGCAAAACGAAGTAATACCTTTTCAAAGGCAGCCAGTTCTTCTCTACAGCTCCCTGCTTACTAGCTAGGAACCCACCAAGCTCTGTGATCCTAGACTATGTGGGCGCCAGTCAGAAGATGAAATCCAACTGATGTTTGGATTAACTGGTAACCTAATAGTGGGTCAGTTAGCTATTTAACATCTCTAAGCCTCTGTGTGCTCACTTTGTGTGCAGAATTCACTCAACAAATACATTTTAGGCAGTGTCCTAGGCATGTGGAACAAGGGGTAAACAAAACAAATCCGCTTCCTACTCAGCAAATGACTCGTGAGCAGCATGGCTCACCCGTTAAGAGTGAATGCTGTTCTTTAAAAGGACGTGAGTTCAGTTCCCAGCACCCATGTGAAGCAATTCACAACTGCTGTAACGCCAGCGATCTAGGGTCTGACAGCCTCTTCTGGCCTCCCTGGGCATCTCATGCCCATGGCGCGCGCGCACACACACACACACACACACACACACACACACGCACACGCACACGCACACGCACACGCACACACACACACATATATATATATATATATATATATATATATATGAAACAATTCAAGATCTCTGTAATATGTACTCTATACTATCTGTGTAACTAAGTATACTTATTTAGTGGGTAACTATCATCACAATTGCAATAAAAGCTCTTACCTCAGCAGATGATGTGAAGATTAGATGAGTCGATGAGCAGTCAGGAAATTCAAAGCAGGTATTATAACACTGCACTAAAGTTAAATGGCCCAGGCATGGTGCTACATGTCTGTAGTCATTGCACATAGGAGACTGAGGCTGGAGGTCATGAGTTCAAAGCCAGCCTGGGCTACAAAGTGAGATTGAAGCTAGCGTTGGATACACAGGAAGGCCCTGTCTCAAAAAAAGCGGGGGAAGGGCAGTGAGCAGGTGAAGCTTTTGATTCATATACATGGTGACCTGAGTTCAGTCCCTGGAGCTCACGGTGGGAAGAGAGAACCCACTCCCTAAAGTCATCCTCTGACCTCCACACGTGCTGCAGCACACACTCCAGCACTCCCTCACACACATCACATGGACACATGTACGCACATACAAGAGTCACAGTGTTCTAAGGGAGGCTATGAAGACAGCTCAAAGGACAGAGCCCTGGCTTCATCCATCTAAACGCTGATGTGCTAGCCAGTCTAGACAACTGGGGAGTTCCAGGGTCAGTGAGAGTCCTTAAGGCAGATATTGACAAAGGAAGTTGCCCTATGTTGAATTCTGGTCATATACATGAACCTGTACACACATGAACATGTACACATATCAAACACACACACAAATCAACCAAGCAAAATGGGTAATGATCGGCTTGCTAATATCCCTAAATGATGTTGGCATTGTAGGTGTTCATTTGCCACTATGCCTGGACTATGTTTTGAGTAAAAGATTAGAAGCGGGGGCTGGGGAGATGGCTCAGCAGTTAAGAGCACTTGTTGCTCTTGCGGAGAACTCAGGTTTGAGTCCCAGCACTCACATCGTGGCTCACAACTCCAGTTCCAGGGATCTGAACCCTCTTCTGACCTCTGTGAGCACTGCACATATGAGACACACATACATGCATGCAGGCGAAACATTCCCACTCAAAAAATGAATAAATATTTTTTAAAATATTAGAAGCAACAACCATTACAGGAATCAAACTCAGGCCTTCAGGCTTGGTTGGCAAGTGCCTTTCCTGGCTGAGCCATCCATTGCCCGGACTCTTGTCTCTTAAAAGACGGGGTAAGGCTGGGTATGGTGGCACATGTCTTTAATCTCAGCACTCAGGAGGCAGAGGCAGGTGGATGTCTATGAGTCTGAAGCCAGCCTGGTTTACATACAGAGTTCCAGGCCAGCCAGAACCACATAGTGAGACTCTGTCTCAGTAAATACATAAATATATAAAATCTTTAAAGAATGTGTGTGTGTGGATGGTATTTCTGAGCTACGATGCCTGAGACTGACCTCTGTCCTCCATCCACGCCACCACACATATGTACCTGCACACGTGGCTACACATAAATAAATGTGCAGTTTAAAATCAAAAGTGAAACATGTGTGTTTTATCCAGCTTTAAAGTAATATATTTAGTTGGAGTCTTAGGAGGTCCTCCTCCATGTACTTCCAGAGTCAATCATTATCTGAATTTAATTTAATTCTACCCTTCCTTTTTTCAGAATTTTACTTTTCCTGTGTATTTTCTCACACTATATGTTTCTATTTGGGGGTGGGGGCATTTTGCTTTGTTTTTTGTTTGTTTCTTTTTTTTGAGATAGGATTTCATGTAGTCCAGGCTGACCTTGAATTTGTTATATAGCTTGAGCTAGTCTTGAATTTCTGATCTTCCTGCCTCTGCCTCCTAAATACTAGGATTATAGACATGTACTACCACGGTGGGGTGAGTTCTTATATATTATATAAATGAAATTACTAGGTTTATTTTTCTTGCTGTGATTTAACATTCAGTTGATTTTTGTGTTTTTTTCTTTCTGTTGTTTGGTTTTATGTATACATTTCTCTCTCTCTGTGTGCGTGTGTGTGTGTGTGTGTGTGTGTGTGTGTGTGTGTGTGTGTGTGTGTGGTTATGTGTATGTACTTACAAGGACGTCTTCCTCTATCACTTCTCAACCTTGTTTTTTGAGACAGGTTGTCTCACTGTACCTGGGACTCACAGAGTTTGAGGCCAGCCCAGTCTACATAGTGAGTTCTGGGCCAGCCAAGGCTACACAGTGAGACCCTGACTCAAAGAAGAAGAGGAGGAGGGGGAGGAAGAGGAAGAATTTTCAAAAGATAAAGGCACTGTTTGGGAATGCCCAGTTTAATGGGTCCATTGTCAGCCACAAGTAAAGCAGCTGGAATGCGCACAGAGATGCCAGCTCCTCCCTACGTCCGTCGGCAGCCAAAGGGGGAAGAAGAAATACCACAGGAGCCACATGCAAATGCCACCAGGCTGAGGGACTTACTTCGGATGAGGGATCTAAGAGAGAACGAGAGACCAGCAATGCCACAAATGTTGTCTTGGGGGTTGTGGCCACAGCATCATGAAAACTGAGGCATGGGTGTGGTATAGCCTCAGATAGGAGAAAACAGATTTGATGAGAAGGTGTTTAAAGCAAATAGTTGATTGAAAAGCGTGCTCTGGGCTGGTGAGATTGCTCTGTGGGTAAGGATACATGATGCCAAGCCTGATGACCTGGGTTCAATTCCTAGGACCTATGTGGTAGAAAACAAGTTGTCCTCTGACCTCCACACATATGCACACACACAAGAGCACACACATATACACATAAACAAACGCAAATAAAATAAAAAATTGTGCTCTAGCCATGTGTGTTGAGTCAGGCCTATAATTCTAGCACTTGGGAGAGGATAAGGCAGGTGGATTATATGTCTGTTTTCCTTTGCATCTGTTTGTAAGAGCAATCCAGTTTTCTGGCTGTCTAACAGGAGTCTCATTACATAAGATGGATCTATGTTTAATACTATAGCTTATGTGAACAAAAGAAAAATACGAATTTGATTACTAGGAAATCATCTCAATACAGAATGTGACGAGGCAGGGAGAAACAGACATCTTGAGACCTCAGCCACTTTAGCGTGGCGGCTACTGTCCAGTGTGTTTACAGGAAAGTGTTTCCACTTCCTCTCCATTAGTTCATCTCCAAAGTGCTGCTTTCCCAGACCTTTCCCATCAACCCAGGAAAGTCTGCCGTGAAGCTTATAGAGTGATAGATACTAGGTTAGATGATGCGTCAACATACCTACCTTTGTTCAAACTTCTGATCTCTCTCTCTCCTACACACACACACATAATAACTAAATACATAAATAAACCTATTGTTATTTTGGGTTTCTGCTTGGATTTGTATCCTAAATAATATACAGATTAAGGTATATATTGGTAAAGTTGCTGAATGACAGAAATAGAGAATTGTATTATATCCATGTAAAAGGAATAGATCATATATAAGGGAATAAATCTTGCTGGACCTAGTGGTGCATGGTGCATAGCTTGAGTGGCAGTCCTAGCACTCATGAGTTTGAAACTAGCCTGGGCTACAAAGTGAATTCCAGAACAATCAGAGCTACACAGAGAAACCCTGTTCCCAAACAAACAAACAAAACCTCTTAATCTTCATTAAGCCTTGAACTTAACCAAATACAACATTCAAAGAAACAATGTGTGGTCATTTGAATGTAATTGGCCCCCATAATCTCATTAGGAGGTGTGGCTTTGTTGGAGTAGGCGTGGCCTTGTTGGAGGAAGTGTGTCACTGTGGGGGCGGGCTTTGAGGTTTCCTATGCTCAGGAAAACCGCCCAGTGTCTCAGTCGACTTCCCATTGCCTGCAAGATATAGGACTCTCAGCATCCTCCAGCACCATGTCTGCCTGCATGCTGCCATGCTCCCTGCCATGAAGATAACAGATTGAACCTCTGAAACTGTAAGCAAGCCCCCTCAATTAAATGTTTTCCTTATAAGAGTTGCTGTGGTTATGGTGTCTCTTCACAGCAATAAAAACCCTAAGACATAATGTCTACAGAAATCTAAGAGAAAGAATGACCCAATCATTTTTGACCCAGCTTGGCCTTTAACTATAAAAAACAGCCTGGTGTGGTAGCACACACCTTTAATTCCAGCAAGGAATAGGCAGAGGCAGGCACATCTCAGTGAATTCAAGGCCATCCTGGTCTCCACAGCTAGCTCTAGGCCAGCCAGCACTATATAGTGAGATCCTGTCTCAAAAATAAGTACATAAATAAAGACACTTTAAAGAATGCAAGAATTAATAATACCAATATGAAAAAGACTATTTGACAATGAAAGATCACCAGTCAAAAGATGACTCTAAAAACAGGAATAAAGATGTCATGGGAGAAGACCGATGATGAACACCAGGTTTAGACACATAGCCCACCAGACAGCTGTGGGGATTGTGGTATGAGAAGGTGGATACTGTTAACCTGTCCTGTATGAAAATGACATGGCCAACACAATCAGGAGAGTCAGGAGAGGAAGAGAGGGCTAAGGACATGACTGCTCATGTTTCTTGGCTAGAACTCAATAGATATTGTCCAACATTGAAATACATTGGTTTTATTTTGGTTGGGCTGGTTTTTGTTTAGTTTTGTTATTGTTTGGACTTTGGAAACAGGGTCTCTTGTACCTCCATTGGCCTCCAACTCTGTATGTAAAGGATGACCTTGAACTCTGAATCCTCCTGCCTTGCCCTCCCAAGGCTATAGGCCTGTTTCACCACACCTGGCAGGAAGTTATATTCTTGTTCAGGAAATAGTTTCAGAAGGTCAAAAATTGCCACTGCTGCTTCTCTTCTTCCTCCTTCTTCCTCCTTCTTCTACTTCTTCCTTCTTCCTCTCCCTCCTCCCCCTTCATCCTGTTCCTCCTCTTTCTTCCTCTTCCTCCTCCTCCTCCTCTTCTTCTTGGTGTGCATGGGTGTTTACTGCATGTATGCCTGCACCACTTGGGTGCCTGGTATTCTTGGAAACCAGAAGAGGGCATCAGATCCCCTGGAACTGGAATTACAGAGGGTTGTGAGACATCATGTGGATGCTGGAAATTGAACCCAAGTCTTCAGTAAGAGCAGTCAGAGCTCTTAACCACTGGGCCGTCTCTCCAGCCCCCCCCCCCCCACTTTGCTTTTGTTTTATTTTTATACAGGTTTCACCGTGTTGCTCAGACTGACTTTGAACTCTGATCTGAACATGTGCTGACATGAAGTGTGCTGCTGTGCCAGGCTATTATCGATTCCTTGGGAGAGACTTCTGTAACTGAGGTGTCAAAGGGAATGTGTGTTTCTCAAGTGTTTTTGACACATTGACAAGTTCCCTCTAGAAAAGCCACATTCTCACCCGTGGTTCTCAAAACTTTTCCACACCGGGTGGCACACGCCACCCAGCATTCGGGAGGCAGAGCCAGGCAGATCTCTGTGAGTTCGAGGCCACCTTGGTCTACAGAGTGAGATCCAGGACAGGCACCAAAACTACACGGAGAAATCCTGTCTCAAAAAACCAAAGACCAAAATCAAAACAAAAACAAAAACTTCTCCACATCCTGCCAGTCACTGGATGCTGTCCTGGGCCACATGAACTCCGAACTCTCATCTCAGATGCCTGAATGAATGTTGTTACAATGACTTAGAATGTGTGTGGCCTGCAGAGGTTACCTGTTGGTGCAGGTTCATGGGCTTTTCTTTGTTTAGTATTTACTTTTATTTTATGTATATGGGTGTTTGCCTGCACGTAAGTATGTGCACCTGGTCATGTCTTCCATATGAAAAGAGTAAAGGGGCCATCATCTAAGACAACAGCCCATCTTGCCTTGAGCTTCAGGTCAGGAAGCATGGCTCTCCAGCACATCTGGACAGGAAGCATGTTTTGAGCCAGGGTTTCACACTCTAGCCAAGGCTATACTATGTGTAAACCAGGTTCTTCTGGAACTCACAGCAAGTTTCCTGACTCAGCCTCCCAAGTGCTGGGATTACAAGTGAGGGCGACGGAGCCCCATGGCTGCCACAGACTTCATAAACTTTCCCCTGTGTCTCTAGACAGACTCAAGGCTACCTTGTTGTTTTATCTAACATATGTATGTATGTATGTACGTATTTTGTGTGTGTGTGTGTGTGTGTGTGTGTGTGTGTGTGTGTGTGTGTGTGTGTGTATGTGTGTATGTGTGTGTGTATCATGGCATATGTGTGGTCAGAAGACAGCTTGAGGGTGTTGTGGGAAAATCTTTTTGTATACTGTGAAAATGTGTCTCTGCCAAGGCACCTTCTGATTGGTTTAATAAAGAGTTAAACAGCCAATAGCCAGGCAGGAGAGGACGAGTGGGACTTCCGGGCAGAGATAGGAACTCTGGGAAGAAGAGAGGCAGGATTAGCCAATGAGATGTGGAGGGAGTCGGACATGCAGTATGGAGGAGAGGTAACGAGCCACGTGACAGAACATAGATTAATATAAATGGGTTAATTTAAGTTTAAGAGCTAGTTGGGAACAAGCCCTAAGCTAAGGCCAAGCTTTCATAATTAATAAAAAGTCTCTGCGTCATTATTTGGGACCTGTCAGTCCAAAGAAAGCCCAACTACATGAGGGAGTCGTTTCTATCACTCTATCTATTGTCTGAGTTCCAGAGCTTGAACTCAGGTCTTCAAGCTTGGTGCCTTTACTTACCGAGTCATCTCAGCAACCCAATCAAGATATATGTTTAATGATCCTACATTTTGTTAATGATTTAATGCTTGCCTTAGAAATTGTAACTACCCAGTTAGAAAGGCTATGGCCAAGGAAAGAAGTAACAGCAAATACTGGTGAAGACGTCGAGAACATGGAACCCTTATTCACTGGTAGGATTGTAAACTAGGGCAGCCACTGGGAAAGTCAGTATGGAATGTCCTTAAAAAATTAAACATAAAGCCGGGCGGTGGTGGCGCACGCCTTTAATCCCAGCACTCGGGAGGCAGAGGCAGGCGGATCTCTGAGTTTGAGACCAGCCTGGTCTACAGATCGAGTTCCAAGATATCCAGAGCTACACAGAGAAAGTCTGTCTCAAAACCCCAAACCAAAACTAGATAGTTATAGCTACAGTTTTCCTTGTTACCAAATTCAGAGAAAAAAAAACTTACATAGATATGTAAAGTTTATAAGGTTGAGAAACATAAATGCTTAAGTTGTTTATCCAAAATGATGTTTTAAGGTCTAAAAAGATATTTTAGGATGGTAATATAAGTTATGATAGAAAATGATTTAGGTATAAAACTTTAGACTAAGATATACTAGATAATACAGTATTTTTTCCCAATTTGTCAAATACATATGGACTAAACATTGTGAATGTAATTTTTACCTAATAATTGTTCTTATTGTATATAATTTTATTGCATCAGAGTTAAAAAACCTTTCCTTTTTATTTAAACAAATAGGGGGAAATGTTGTGGGATAGTTGTACACTGTGTGAAAAATGTATTGCTGTGATTGGTGTAATAAAAAGTTGAATGGCCAATAGCTAGGTAGGAGGTATAGGTGGGATTTCCAGGCAGAGAGAGAACTCTGGTGTAGCAAAAGTTTCTCCTACAGCACTCTGGAAAGAAGAAAGGGAGAGTCACCAGCCAGACACAGAGGAAGCAAGACATGCAGAAGGAGAAGTAACAGCCACGAGCCTCATGGCAGAATGTAGATTAATATAAATGGGTTAATTTAAGTTATAGTTAGAAACAAATGTAAGCTATATGACTGAGATTTCATAATTAACAATGTCTCCATGTCATTATTTGCAGGCTGGAGGTCCTGATGAGGAAGTACCACTACAGTGTCCTGTGATTACGTTGGGGCATTAAAATGAAAGTGGGACTTCCTAGACACACCCTTAATAGAGAAGGGAAATTCCCTCCTCACGTTTGATCTTTTCTGTCTGCCTGGAATGCAGACATGACAGCAGCAGCTTGGAAAGACACCTGGAGCTTCAGGGGTCCTCTTACCTCCACAAACACACTACGGCATACCCCCATCAGTAAACTTAAAAATCACCAGCCCCCAAATAGAACATTCTAGCTTCTTCTCTTTTAGATGTGGCCCACCATAATCTTGATGGTTTCAGTACTCAGTAAGTACCTTAGTTACTTTTCTGTTGCAGTGATAAACCATGACCAGAGCACTAATAGGAGAAAGGGTTTGTTTGGGCTTACGGTTCCAGAGAGCTGGAGCCCATGATGGTGGGGCAGAGGCAGCAGGCAGCGGTCATGGTTCAGGAACAGCAGCTGAGGCCTCACATCTTCAAGCACAACTGCAAAGAACTCTGCCAGGCTCCAGTCTTTTAGCTCTGGAAGCCCACCTCCAGCTACACACACCCTCCAACAAGGCCTCCCAAAGAGACTCAACCAGGGACCAAACGTTCAGACGCCTCAGGCCATGAGGGATGTTTCTCCTTCCAATCATCACAATTGTCTTTTTTAGGGTAATTCCTAAAGCCTGAGATTTCTAGCTTAGCTCAGAGAGGGAGGCAGAAAATGAAGGAGGCAGGAGAAGGAAATCAGAGGAAAGGAAAAGGCCCTTCACCCAAGGACCTGGTTAGCTTTTCCTTGTGACGGAATCAGGAAACTTCACACACCACTGTAGGAGCCAGTTGCCCACAGAGGTGGGCTTCTCCCAAAAGCATCTGAACTGGGGCCCATGAGATGGCTCAGCAAGGGAAAGCATTGGTGCCAAATCTAAAGACCTGAGTTTATTCCTGGACCCCGCATGGTGGAAAGAGAGAACTGGGTGTCTTCTGACCTCACACGTGTGCCATGGTGTGTGCATGAAAACACATACACATACACACAATCAGTCAACTCACAATCAGTATAAAGAAAAAGACATCTGAAAGGAAGAGGTCAAAGGCAATAAATGAGCTGTGTTGAAAATGATCCATGACCTTGGTTTTTGGGCGCTCTCATCTTACCACTAAGTCTGGATAATACCCCTCGTAAACTCACCTTACCTCTTTGTTTACAAAGGAAGGTTCTTTAACCTTTAATTACACCTCTGAGCATGTAACTCGGAAACCACAGGATGATACTCCAACCCACTGTAAGAACGATAGGGCAACTCTGCTCTGGGGAACCCATGCCCACACTTGGGTATGGCTTCCCTTTCCTGAGCCTCTTTCTAGTAATCTCACATTTAAAATACATATTGTGACCTCTTAATAAACTCTAATCCTGATTTATATGAGTTTGTTCTGAAATGATTTTCTACAGCCAAGTCAGGAACCCTGCTCTTACCTGAGTGGAGGTCTGTCCCTAAAGGGGAAGAGAACTCTCCAGGGCTGTGCTGGCAGCAGTGTGGCGCTGTATCTCTACCCCTGTCACTATGGACAGTCTGACTCTCCAATGACTTTGTAGCAATATCAGCATTTTATGACATCACTTTACCACAGATCCCCTGAAATGCTGCTCTTTTCTCTGTCCCTGTGGCATTCAGTTTGGTCTGGTTTTATTTACTAATTACTATTACTTCTATTTTATTGTGTAAAGTTCATTCAAATTTGTCTCTGGGGAAGGTAGAATAAATTAAAAATAAAAAACCAATTTGCAGTCCAGCTCTGGTGACACACATCTGTAACTCCAGAACTTGGGAGATCAGATCCGGAGGTTCTCAGGTTCAAGGTCAGCCTGGCTATCGTAGGGAGCTCTTGTGACAGCCCTCACCCCAATTAAATCAATTTGCCACTGGAAGTGTAGACCATTAAGACTGTGAATCCAAGCAGGTCTGGGGATACAGCTCATTGGTGGAGAGCTTGTCTAGGGTGCACACAGCCCTAGGCTCACTTGGGAGGAAATATTAAGCAGGAAAATGGCATCATTCATGTCTCCTGGGACTGGAGATGTATCTCAGTTAATGGAGTGCTTAGCTAGCACATATGAGGTCCAGGTTTGATACCCAGTACAGAACAAAGCCGGGGGGTGGGGGGTGGGGGTGGTATACGGGCCACAGGAAAACCTGTCTCAAAACAAAGGGGAGGAAGGAAGAAAGGAAGGAGGAAGAAAGGAAGGAAAAATAAAATCATAAGTCAAAAATTGACAAGGCATGGAATGTATCTAAAGAGTCGAAATCCAGGGTCCTTCCCTCAGGGACTGCCTAGGCAGGTACCTCAGTTTGGAAGTTTTTCAGTATCTTCCTGGTAACATAATTCAGGCCGTGCTACACCCCCACCCACACATTCAAAGGAAATCCGGCTCTGGTAAATGGGTGTGATGGATACTGGAAGGAGGGTGGGGTAAGGTGCGTGGAGAAGAAAGAAGATGAGTAACTCTTCAGGTTATAAGGGATCAAAAGGACCAGAGACTTGTGACCTGGGTGAGAAGCCTGTTCCTCAGAGACTCATGTAGCTAACATGCTTTCTGTTTCAAACAACAGAGGGCAACTCTGGGGAGCTCGATTGAAAGGGGGACTATGTTAAGAAGGCAGGGCTTGAGGATGTAGCTCAATTGGCAGGGAGCTTGCTTAGAATGCACAAAGCCAAAGCTGTGGATTCAATCCCCAGTACCCCATAAACTGGGAATGCTGGTGCTCAAGGTCTAGCCTGGGGTACATGAGACCCTGTTGTTCTTGGTTTCTATGGGGAAGTTTACTTTTGTTTTTGTTTAAGTTTTATTTGTATAGTGTTTGGGAGGGATGTGCGTGTACAACAGCACACGTGTGGAGGCTGGTGCTCCCTTTGTGAACTCAGGTCATCACTCTTGGCCACAAATACCTTACCACTGAGATATCTTACCAGTCTTTGTAGGAAGTTTTGAATCAGGGCTTTGCACACACTAAGCAAGCACCCTACCACTAAGTCCCAGCCCCTGGCTCTTAACTCGCAAAAGTGAGGATGTCCTTTCCCAGACTGCCCCCTTCACCACATCCCCATGCCCTCCAACCATCCAATGGATTGCATTCCCTTTCCTGCAGAATTCTCCTTTATCTCTAGAATTAGTAAAAGACTTGTTTGTCATTTGCCTGGTTTCTATGTGCTTATTGCTAATTCAGCCCCACCCCCTGCAGCTCCCCAGAGCAGTATAAATCTCTCAGTAAGTTCAAATGCGGTGGGCATTCCGTCAATTGCATGACTTTGAAGAACTATCTCCCAGGGTCTTTGACCTACTCCCATCTCTGTAGATGCTCCCCTCTTAGGTAGGGGCCTTGGCATCTTATCTGGCCACCATTCGGGGGACTTTCTGTCTACAGACATAGTTAAGGGTGGGACACTCACTGGCCTCTCCATTTGAACATGTGGGACCCATGATCTGGGAACGTCACTGTAGAATCCTTGGGAAGCCTCTGGTGTTAACAGCTGTAGGAATTTTCCTCTGTCTTGGCTTGTCCAAATTTCCTGGAAAAGTTTCTTCTGATTTCCTGTCAAGGGGGAATCAGTCTGAGTGCTACAGTTCTGCTTGCGGAGTGGGAAGGAGAGACGTGATGTCGGTATCCTTATTTAGTGTGCGAGGGTGACAACATACTCCTTAAACTTCCACCGAGGTACCCGGCCACTAATCTGCAAAGCATGTTTCCCAGCCCAGAAACCCTATTTGTTCTTTAAAATTTCCCAGAGGAAGCCTAGTCCCTTTCTCTGGGTGGAAAGGTGTAGCTTGAGTTTTCCTGCCTGGCCCACAGTCAGGACAAATCTCTGACACCCGCCAGTCCCACAGCCATTCAGACCCAACCAAATAAACACAGAGACTTATATTGGTTACAAACTGTATGGCCGTGGCAGGCTTCTTGCTAACTGTTCTTACAGCTTAAATTAATCCATTTCTATTAATCTATACCTTGCCACGTGGCTTGTGGTTTACCGGTACTTTACATCTTCCTTGTCCTGATGGTGGCTGGCAGTGTCTCTCTGACTCAGCCTTCTACTTCCCAGCTCTATTCTTCTTGTCCCGCCTATACTTCCTGCCTGGCCACGGGCCAATCAGTGATTTATTTATTGAACAATCAGCAACACATTTGACATACAGACCATCCCACAGCAGAAAGGGGACAGCTGTTCCCGAAGGACAGTAAGGAACAGGGTGGCGGTCAGTGGTCTGCTTCTCAAACAGACTTTTTTTTTTTTTTTTTTTTTTTTTTTTTTTTTTTTTTTTGGTTTTTCCAGACAGGGTTTCTCTGTGTAGCTTTGCGCCTTTCCTGGAACTCACTTGGTAGTCCAGGCTGGCCTCGAACTCACAGAGATCCGCCTGGCTCTGCCTCCCGAGTGCTGGGATTAAAGGCGTGCGCCACCACCGCCCGGCTTCAAACAGACTTTTAATCAGCCTTCCTGCCTTTAGGTGCAGCTCTTAGCATGTGTCAGGGGTTCTCTGGTGCCTCCAAACCCCAGGCCTCTCAGGAACTCTAGGGCAGGAATGATGCTTCTTGATTTTCTCACAGCCGACAGGGTTTGGTTTTCTCGTGTCTTCTAATTCGGTTGCCAATGATGGACAATTTTTTCAGTGTTGGGACTGAACCCAGGCCTGACACCACTGAACCCATGACCTACCCCTGAGCTGCACTCACCACAGTCCACAACTGTTTTTATTGGTTATGTCCCCTCCAAGGCTTTCTTTGTTCTTGGTCATTTCCATCTTTAAAAATCAATTCCTCTGCTGCTCACTATAGTGAACTTCAGAAGGGAAATGTTTATTTCTGCTGTGGTTTCTGTTGGTGATGGCTTAAATTTTGTATAGAGAAATGTTTCTGAGCCTGGGACGCAGCTCAGTTGGTATAGTGCTTGTCTATCATGAAGCCGTGGGTCTGAGGCCCAGAAGCACATACACTAGATATGGCGGCACATGTCTATAATCTCAGCACTTGGGAGGTAAAGGTAGGAGGATCAGAAGTTCAAGATCATCCTCTGTGTAGAGCATTTGAGGCTATCCTGGGCTACATGACTGTTCTGTCTCAAGAGGAAGGAATGAAGGGAGGGAGGGGGGAGATGGCTAGAGAGATAGCTGACCCAGAGAATAAGAGCACTTGATTTGTTGCTCTTCTAGAAGCCTCAGGTTCGATTCTCAGCCTATATGGTGGCTCACAGCTCTCTGTAACTCAAGTTCCAGAAGATCCAGCACCTTCTTCTGCTTCTGCCAACACCAGGCTTGAAAGTGGTACACACACACATGAAAATATTTTTAAATATTTAGAAATATCATCGAGAATGCAAATTTTTTTACAAATATTTATTTATTTAATGTGTGCACACCATTTGCATGGAGGTGCCCTTGGGAGCCAGAAGAAGGTTTCAGATGCCCTGGACAAGGAAGGAGACGCAGGCAGCTGTGAGCATGCAATGTGGGTCCTGGGATGGAATCTGAGCGGCAACGCAGGAGCCTTAACCACTGAGCCAGCTCTCCAGCCCAAAGAATGTGTCTTAAAATTTTTTTAACTACAAAGAATTATAAATAAAGAATCCAAGATATGTGTGGAAAGGCCCAGAGTTAATTGTACCCTGCCTGGTGCCCCTTGCATGGGAGGGCTAGAATGGATGCCATTTGGGACCTGAGAGAGACAAGTCTGTTTGAGAGTTTAGTTGAGGCGACTCTCCTGGGAACTTCCGGTTGCATGATGGGTAAAGACCGCCCCCGAATGTCCAGATTCTCAGTTCTGCTCTTTTCTGTCTACACAGCCTCTGCAATCATCTATAGGAATGTCCCTAAGCCCTCCAGATGTGCCTGACTTCCTAGTGATCTTCAGTCCCTCTTCGAGAGGGAGAGTTCTACTCTGCTGATCCACAAGAGTTGGTCCTGAAAAAACAATAAATAAATAAAAATAAAAAGAGTTGGTCCTGAAGGAAGCTCCATGATCCCGATTGACCTCATCCATCTTCTGCCTCTGAGGTTGGAAATCAGGCAATATTTTCAAGCCTTATCTCTCCGTTGGCATAGGGACCCAGTTAGTCACCATGATTTAGTCACCAGTTCGGCTAACGGCTTTCGTGGTCATTGTTTGTAGCTGTGAGACGGTCTATGACTGTAACTCTGACACATAGGTCAGGCAGAACAGAGCCCCACCTGAAATGGGCTGGCGTCAGGACAGAAGTCTGATATGGATGTAGAAAATGGCCTATGGTAGCTATTTAGATGGCTTAGTGGTAAAAGGATTCCCTATAAGACTGGCAACCTGAGTTCCATCCTGAGAACCCACAAAAAGGTGGAAGGGGGCTGGAGAGATGGATCAGGGTTAAGAGCACTTGTTACTCTTGCAGAGGAGCTGGGTTCATTCGATTTCCAGCACCCACATGGTGGCTCACAACCATCTGTAACTCCAATCCCAGGGAATCCGATGTCCTCTCCTTTATTTATAATAAAATAAACCTATCTTTTTTTAAAACGAAAAATATAAAATGCTCTATGAAGCCAGACATCATGGTGACTTTCATCTTTAACCCCAGCTCTCCTGAAGCAGAGGCAGGTGGATCTCTTTGAGTTCGAGGCCAGCCTGAGCTACACAGCCAGTTCTAGGTCAGGCAGGGTTGTACAGTGAAACACTGTCTCAAAAAAAAAAAAAAGTCTATGAAAATCTTGCTAATTATATATTTGGAAGTGAACTAATATCTAGAATATATATAGAACTCAAGAAACTAAACACACACACAAAATCAACACCGTCAATAAACAGTCTAATGAAATGAACAGGCAGTTCTTAGAAGATGAAGTACAAGGGTACACTGTGTGACTCACTGGGCCACACTACAGCCTCCCTGCCAAGACTTTTTTATTTGTTTTTTGTTGTTGTTGTTGTTTGTTTTGTTTTGTTCTTTGGATTTTAGGTTTCAGGTTTTTTGGGGGGGGAGGTTTACTTTTAAATTTTGGTTTCTTGGGAGGGAGATTCCAAGGGCAGAGGGCAGAAGTGAAATGGGGGGAATAGGGAGATAAGTGGGATCAGGATGCATGACGTGAAATCCACAAAGAATTAATTAAAAAAAATTTAAAGATGAAGTATGAGCCGGGTGGTGATGGCACATGCCTTTAATCCCAGCACTCAGGAGGCAAAGCCAGGCGGATGGATCTCTGTGAGTTCGAGGTCTACAGAGCGAGATCCAGGACAGGCACCAAAACTACACAGAGAAACACTGTCTCGAAAAAAACAAAAATAAATTAAATAAATTTAAAAAAAGACATTAAAAAAAGATGAAGTACAAATGGTCAACAAATATTTGAAAAAAGTTCAACTTCAATAGATATCACGGAAATGTAAATTAAAAGTACATAAATATTCCATCTCTCCCCAGTCAGAACAGGGCCAATCAAGGAAACACTGATTGTTCTCCCAGAGGACCCAGGTTTGATTCCTAGCACCCACATGGCTGCTCACCCCTACCTGTAACCAGATCTAATGCCCTCTTCTGGCACCCTCAGGCACCAGGCATGCAAGTGGTACACTCACATACATGCAAGCAGAACATCCATACACATAATCTTTTTTAAAAGCTGTCTAAGGGAGCAGGGTACTAATGGGGGTAAAGAGGGAGGGCCATGGGTATGGAACGCAATATGTTCAACATGTATGCTCATCTATGTACTTATATGACAATGGCCTTGTATAATCCAGTATAATAAAAATAAGCCCTGCATACACAAATTAGGGACATGATATGGAGCCCAAGGGACCAACAAGATGGGATGGGGAAGGGTTCATTGTGCTGGAAGCCATTTTTTTATTTGTGTGTCCGTGTGTAGTTATGTGCATGAAAGTGTGGGTACCCGCAGAGACCAGAAGAGGGCATTGGCTCCCCTGGAGCTGGAGTCATAGTAAATCCCTAATGAGGGTGCCGGGAACCAAGCCTGGCTTCTCCAGAACAGCGGTGTTCTAGTTTGCTATTCTATTGCTGCGGTAAACACTGACCAAAAACAACTTGGGAAAGAAAGGGTTTGTTTGTCTTAGAGGTTATAATCCACAAATGAGGGGAAACCGAGGAGGCAGGAACCTGGAGGCAGGAACCTGGAGGCAGGAACCTCGAGGCAGGAGCCTGGAGGCAGGAACCTGGAGGCAGGAACTAGAGCAGAGACACAGAGGAACCCTCTTTACTAGCTTGCTTCCTCTGCTTGCTCACCCATTTTCCTATACAGCCGCAGGCCCGCCTGCTTAGGGATGGCTCTGTCCATGGTAGGCTGGGTTACCACCTCAAGTCTCTGAGGATGGCATTGAACTCCTCCTGCCCCTCCTGCTCCTGCCTCCCAAATCAGCTTTTCTCTCGGAGTCTTTACAGAGCCACCACTTTTTACCCAGGCACTCAGCTGCCGACCTGGGGAGGAAGCTCTGGTTCCCCTCTTGGTTATGACGTCCACCCTGCAGCCGGAGCCTGCACGGGCTTTCTCTGTTGAGCCCACGAGTCAGTATTCCTCAGTCTCAGCTGTTGTTCACAGCTTTTCACAGGTCTCCCTCACCACAGCTTTCCATTCACTTCCCTAAGTGTTATTGTGCACACACGCACACACACACACGCACACGCACACACACCCCTCCGCTCCTATCCTTCAGCTTCTCCTTGTCTGTTCCCTGCCTGGGGACACCTCCTCCCTTCGTCCTTTCTAGCCGAAGCAGGCCAGTCCTTCTATTCCCATTGCTACCGTCGCTTCTCTTGGGTTGGGATTCCAACCAGAGATCTCTGGGCCAGGATTTATAATTTTCACCTCTATTATGAACAAATGTTATTGAAATGAATGGGATAAACTAGGCAAGGCGGCTCATCCCTTAATCTCAGCACTTGGGAAGTTGAGGTAGGAAGACTGCCTTGAGTTGTGAGATTGAGGCCAGCCTGTGAGTTCTAGACCACAGTAGGCTACAGTGTGAGAGTCTATCTAAAAAGAAATGTGCTGGTAATGTGGCTCAGTACAGAATGCTTGCCACACAAGACTCCACATTTAATTGTTTAGTACCCAGAACCCACAGTAAGCTGTACACACAGCGAGGCGGAAACAAGCATGACCGTGTTTCAACAGGTTGGAAGGAAGAAAAACTGACTCCTGAAAGTTGTCTTCTGACTCTAGGCTCATTCTGTGGCATGCATTCACCTGGACATATGTATACATGTGAACACCCGTGCGCGCGCGCGCATGCGCACACACACACACACACACACACACACACACACACTCCTTCTTCTTTTAGGACAGAAAAAAAACCCTGGAATAAAATGATGACATAATAGCCATTATAGCCTCTAGACTCTAGGTGATAGGTGATATTTTTCTATTTTGAAAATCTTTTTCCTGTTTTCCTGGCTGAGCGTGAATCATGCTGTCATTACACAAAGAGCATGAACTTTATTGTGTTTTTTATAGAATGGATTTGAGCTATGAGAGGCTGATGAGCAGGGTGCTATTTAGAAAGGCACTGTCAGACCCAAGCAGTGGGGAGCAAGTGATCTCAAAGGCGGCCTTGACAGGATGGAGAGATGGAAAGTTCCACAATCACATGTCACAGTTAAATCAGACCTGTGACCTTAGGGAAATCGATTAACCTTCTGAATCTCTCTATTTGCTCTACCTTGTCCTAGGACACTGATTTAGCCTCCTGTACACACTCATAGAAGCAGCTTTAGTATTTGCTGAACTGTGAGCCAAGAACTAATCCATGTGCGGGACTCTAGCCATAAACTATGCAGACAAGCCGGGCGGTGGTGGCGCACACCTTTAATCCCAGCACTCGGGAGGCAGAGCCAGGCAGATCTTTGTGAGTTCGAGGCCAGTCTGGTCTACAGAGTGAGATCCAGGAAAGGCGCAAAGCTACAAAGAGAAACCCTGTCTCAAAAAACAAACGAACAAACAAACAAAAAAAGATACAGATGAATTCCCCATCCTCATAAGGCTTTTAGATTTTAGAGTGAGTGGCACATAATAACCACAGAAATGTGCGATGCTTAATTTTATTTTTAAAAATCGTGTGTATGTGTGTACATTTTGTGTGTGCACATGGGTGTAAGAGGGTAAAGGTCAACAGTGGGTGTCTTCCTCAGTCACTCTTCAGCTCAGTTTTTTTTTTTTTTTTTTTTTTTTTTGGTTTTTCGAGACAGGGTTTCTCTGTAGCTTTGGAGCCTGTCCTGGAACTCACTTGGTAGCCCAGGCTGGCCTCGAACTCACAGAGATCCGCCTGGCTCTGCCTCCCGAGTGCTGGGATTAAAGGCGTGCGCCACCACCGCCCGGCACAGCTCAGTTTTTTGAGACAGGGTCTCTCACTGAAACTGGGACTCATCAGTTTGCCAGGCTGGCTGGCTCACAGGCTCTGCCTCCCTAGCAGGAGGAGTACAGGCCCATGCCATCACAGCTGGCTTTTTATGTGGGTGCTGGGGATTGAACTTGGGTCCTCACACATGCTTGCCAAGTGTTTGACTGACTGAGCCATCTCCCCAGCTCCTACTATTGTTATTTTTTGAGAATGGGTCTTGAGAAGCCTAGGCTGGTCTCTAACATGCAAAGTAGCCAAGGATGGCCTTGAACTCCTGTTCTTTCTGTCTCTGAGTTGAGTGCTAGGAATATAAGTGTACCTACCACACTTAGCTAAATCTTATTTTATTTTTTGTTATTTTGAGGACAGGGTTCTTCTATAGCCCAACCTGTCCTGGAACTCACTATGTAGGCCAGGCTGGCCGTGAACTCACAGAGATCTATTTGCCTCTGCCTCCTGAGTGCTGAGATTAAAAGCATGCCCACTAGCTGGGTGGTGGTGGTGCATGCCTTTAGTCCCAGCACTTGGGAGGCAGAGGCATGTGGATCTTTGAGTTTGAGGCCAGCCTGGCCTACAAAATGAATT
This sequence comes from Peromyscus californicus insignis, assembly GCF_007827085.1. NCBI lineage: Eukaryota > Metazoa > Chordata > Mammalia > Rodentia > Cricetidae > Peromyscus > Peromyscus californicus. The sequence goes on from NW_026294584.1 coordinate 87,793,786, forward strand.
TCAAGACAGCCAGGGCTACACAGAGAAACTTGTCTTGGAAAACAAAAAATCCTACCATGCTTTTCTATTTATTTTTAACTAAAGCATAATTATTCATACTTATAGAGTACAATGTAATCTTTCAACACATGCATGTAATGTATAATGACCAAATCTGCACTCCTTGAACATGGGAAGAGTGAGGAGTATCAGAAGTTCAAGGCCATGCTCAGATACATAGAAAGTTTGAGGCCAGCTTGTTACACGAGACTGTTGGGACAGAGAGAGACTAAGAATGGAGGGTATGTCCAGCAAGTGAACTTTCATGGCGTTATTCCTATGTTACTGGTGGGCTGGGTGTAGGCTGTAGCAGCGTGGGTCTCTTAGTTACTGTAGAGGGATGGATTATGACGGTGATATGAAAGACTGCCATTTTGTTTTTTTGTTTTGTTTTGTTTTGTTTTTTTCGAGACAGGGTTTCTCTGTGTAGCTTTGCGCCTTTCCTGGAACTCACTTGGTAGTCCAGGCTGGCCTCGAACTCACAGAGATCCGCCTGGCTCTGCCTCCCGAGTGCTGGGATTAAAGGGGTGCGCCACCACCGCCCGGCTAAGACTGCCATTTTAATGGCCAATGGTTAAACAAAGCAATCCCTCTCCCCCAGGCAGGTTTCCCATGATGTCACACAGGAAAACAGGAGGCAAAATGGCAGCGGGACCAGGTGTGGAACAGAGCCAGGCAGGAAACCATGGGTGGAGTTCCAGGTGAGAAAATGGGACCTCAGATCCCACAACAAAGCATTAATCTCTAAGGCAGTGGTTCTCAGCCTTCCTAATGCTGCGACCCTTCAATACAGTTCCTCATGTTGTGGTGACCCCCAGCCATAAAATTATTCCATTGTTACTTCGTAACTGTAATTTTCCTACAGTTAGAAATCATAATGTAAATATCTGAAATGCAGGATGTCTGATATTCGACCCCTGTGAAAGGCTCATTCAACCTCCAAAGGGGTCACAACCCACAAATTGAGAACCACGGCTGTAAGGAGCCTGACGTGCCCAGTGAGATGGTAGCTCATCCGGGTGGAGACTCTTGGAGAGCGGGAGGAAGTATGAAGGGAAACAGTTTAGCATTTGAACTCCTTTGTAAGTTCACAGAGTTTCCGGTGGCAGCAGGGAAACTCAAGTGGACCTTCCATGTGACCTGTGACTCTGGTTCATCAGTTCTCACGCTAGTCCATTCTCAGGATTCCCTCTCTGATTTCGGCCCCTCTGACGTCCTCTCCTCCATTCTTTGTCAGTAACCCTCTGCTTCATAGATGACCTCAATTCTCCCCCAAAACTAAGTCTGAATTTACAGAGTATTTGTGGCAGCTGCTAGCTGCTCTCTGAAGTAAGCAATCCCCCATCCCCAGGGTCTTCCTGTCTCCTGCTAACCTTTCTCTCTGGGCACTGTGGCTTTTAGAGAGAGACCTTCTTCACTGAAATTATCTTTCGCACTCAAGACAGAACAGGGGACAGACTAGGAAAGGTTCAACCTAGCCCGCCCCCTTGAGGTAACAGATGTGGCAAGGGTGTGGCCCTAGGGGAAATCACCTTTAGCTACCACACAGCATGGTTTGCATGGCTGGGGGGCGGGGGGAGGGGGGACAGTGGTTTTGGCCACTGAGTTACAATGTGTTGTGGGCAAGGAACAGATTGCAGAGTCTTCCCTGGGGAGCCAGTCCTCGGCCTTGGCCTTCCGGGCAGGGACATTAACCGAGCCAACTGTGTGGGAAAAGAAAATCTAATGGCATGTGGGTCAGAGATTTCAGTGTCCAAGAGCCAGGATCCAGGTGATGCTTCAGGGCCTGGGGGTGCCCTGGCAGAATCACAAACCTTCTTTCTGGCCCCTTTAATCCAGCCAGTATCATTGACCACTCAGGGGCTCAGCTCAAGTCCAGCTCAGAGGGGCCCATAAGACCCCTTGACTCTGTCCTTGAGCTGTCCATAGAGAAGGCATGGCAATTTATCCAAGGACTTAAGGTCCTTTCCAGAGCAAAAAAGCATCAGGGAGGTGGGTGATGAACCCCGGGAGTATCTAGTGTGTGACCCTGGGCCTCATTAGCGTCTTAACTTCTCTAAGAAATGAGGCTGATGCCAACCACATGTTTGAGCATGCCATGGGCACCCAGCAGAGTGGCAGAGGGTTAAGAAGGGAGACAGTTGGGACATGAGCCTGTGGCGGGGTTTACCTCCCGTTGTTTCCTAGTTATTCTCTAAGAGTGCTCAGAGCCCAGGAGCTTGCCCTCCCTTGCTTCCAGCATAAAGGTTCCTATCGTATGAACGCATGTGAGAGCTTGGGGCTTCTGGAAAGATACACAATGGCAGGTGACACTATTGACCTCGGAGAAAGGGACAGCTGAGGAACAGGTGCTGGAGGGAGACTTGTTTTTCTGTTACATATTTTTAAAATATTTTCAATTTCTCTTTAAATATTGTGTTTGTGTGAGGGTACGTGCAGGTGCCCTCAGGTCAGAAGCGGCATCCAAACCTCTAAAGCTGGAGTCACAGGCTGTTGTGAGCTGCCTGATGTGGGTGCTGGAAACCAAGCTGGAGTCCTCAGCAAGGGCAGCCAGCCCTCTTAACTGCTAAGCAATCTCTGCAGCCCGTCCCCTATTTTGTTTTATTTTGAGACAGGATCTCATGTAGCCCAGGTTGGCTTTGAACTCACTATGTAGCAGAGGACAACACTGAACTTTCTGATCATCCTGCCTCCACTGTCTGAGTGCAGGGATCTCAGCATGTGCCTTTTCAAGGCAATGCCATAAGACTGCAACTTTTAATAACAGATATTAAAGTTCCAGCAGTTCTAGGGGTTGGTTCAAGGTTGAGGCAGAGACAGCTGGGCTTTCCTTTGTTTGGTTGGCTTTTTTTTTTTTTTAAGATTTATTTATTTATTATGTATACAATGTTCTGTACTGCATGTGTGCCTGCATGCCAGAAGAGGGCACCAGATCTCATTACAGACGGTTGTGAGTCACCATGTGGTTGCTGGGAATTGAACTCAGGACCTCTGGGAGAGCAGCCAGTGATCTTAGCCTCTGGGCCACCTCTCCAGCCCCCGGTTGGTTGGCTTTTTGAGACAGGGTTTCTCTGTGTAGCCCTGGCTGTCCTGGAACTCAGAGAGATCCGCCTGCCTCTGCCTCCTGAGTGCTGGGATTAAAGGCATGCGCCGCCGCCGCCGCCGCCGCCGCCGCCGCCGCCGCCACCACCACCACCCAGCCAATTGGGCTTTCTTTAGATGCCTTTCCAATGAACCTCTAACTCACCAAGCTCAGGAAGGGTGGGAGGGGTTGGCACAGGTTGTACTCTCCAGAACAGGACGTTCCTATTCAACTACCCACAGGTCTGGACAGCCAGGGATGCTGGGAGAAGCCAAGAATATGGCCACTCAGAGAAACTCAGAAGTGGCTGGGGAGAGAGGATAGAGTCCTTTCTGAACTGGATAGAGTAGGAAGACCTGACCCCATCCCGATGTTAGAAAGAAGTTGGCATGGCCACTGATTGCTTGGTTGTAGGCTCAAACTGGAAGCAGATGTCCCTGTGAATCTCCCAGTGCATCCAACTCGGAGTTGCAGCAGTAATAAACCATATCAGAATCCTCCCTGAAAATTTCCTGCACTGGCCACTGTCCTTTGAGGTTTTGTTAGTGTTGTTAGGTTGGGCTGGGTTTGGGTGTTTTTGTAGTGTTGGGGACTGAACCCAGAGCCTTGTGCGTACTGAGCGAGCACTTTATCACCAAGCTGCATGCCCAGCACTTAGTGCTATCAAACAACAAAGTAAGATAAACTTGTGGTGTCATGAGCTAGGGAGGAACCGGCCCCAGTGTTCCCAGCTCAGCCTGGGAGGCATCACCAGCTTTAGGAAGGCTTCCGGCATGGAGACCTTGGCCAATGTGATCACACAGGCTGTTTGCTGCCGGGGTCCCTGAGAGCTGGGCGGAGGAGTGGCTTGGAAATGGAGTGGCTAAAGAGCCCCCTGACTCAGCTGCTCCTTTCTGCTACCCTCTTGCCAAGAGCAAGAGGTGCTGGGAGGCTCCTGGGAGATTTCTGCCTTAATTTCCCAGGCCTGGCAGTCAGCCCTGCAGCTGATGCAAGGCCCGAGTCAGGTGAGCTCAGCCTGTTCCTAGCACTAGAAGTCTCCTGCACTTGGAAGCACATCTGCTCACTGTTTCCTTTTCGATCTCTTCCTCCCTGAAGCAGAAGAAGATCACCTAAGGATCTGGAAGCAGGCTCTGCTTGGGCACGGAACATTTCCCATCAACCCCACAGCAGTGTCCTCTAGGGGACATACCTGATGGAAATACCTGAGGGGCCTACAAAACCCTCAGGCTCTGACCCAGTTCTGTCCACAGCGTTCTGTCCTCCTGCCTGAGACGTTCCAGGCTTTTCTCCACTGACCCTCCCCACCCTTTGAAAGGATGCAGTTCCCGGCAAGAACCTGTGTATTCACCTCCTAAGTTCTCTTATCAATAGATGAATAAACGGAATAAATAACAAATGGAATATTGAATGAATGAATGGGAATCTGTAGCTCACATCTAGGAGGGGCACTAAGGAAGAAGTACCCAAGAGTAGAACCCAACACCCCCAAGACCCTCTTGGTCTCTGACGTCTGCAGACAGGCTCTAGCTACATAGTGGGGAAAGGTGGGGAACGTGATCATTTGCAGCCCAAACTCAGGTTTGGAAAGAGAGCTGCTTTCTCTCAACATCAGTATCCATTTCAGAGAAGGGTCTAGTAAGATCCGTTGGTCCTGGCCAGCATATAGCTCTGGCTGTTATGGAATTCACCATGTAGACCAGGGTTGTCTTGAACTCTCTGAGGTCTACCTGCTTCTGATTCCCAAGTACTGTGGTTATAGGCATGCACCACTGTGTGTGTGTGTGTGTGTGTGTGTGTGTGTGTGTGTGTGTGTGTGTGTATGTGTGTGTTATCCATCCATGTACACGTGGAGGTCAAAGAACAATGTCAAGTGTCTTTATCAGCACTCTCCATTTGGCTTCTGTTTTTAATAGGGTCTCTCATTGCACCTAAGAGCTCTGTATTTTGGCTGGCTGGCTTCTGTCTCTACCTCCCCAACACTAGGATCAGAGATGCATATAGGTACTGTCCCCAGTTTTTATGTGGGTGCTGGGGTTCTGAACCCATGTCTTGCTGCTGACAAGGAGACACTTTACAGACTGAGACATCTCCCAGTCCTCACATTGAGTGCACATGTGTATTGAGTTACCAAGAAGAGAATGGCAATAACATGGACCAACAAAACAATAATTATTACACATCTACCATGCCTAAAGGTTTCATGTGTTTGGGGGTGGATTGAGCTGGTGGGGTCATGAGTGGAGCAGAGCCTCTGAAAATGGGGTACGCAGATGATCACAACCAGTCTTTGCCTGTTCACCACTATGATTATTACTAGGTACCAGTGATTTGGCCGATAGCATGATCAGCCTACGTTAGGTACATATAGTATATACATCCTTTTTCCTTCTCATAACAACCCTACACAGGCATTCACTGTTTTCTTTCTCTTCTTTTTAACTCCTCTCTCTCTCTCTCTCTCTCTCTCTCTCTCTCTCTCTCTCTCTCTCTCTCTCTCTCTCTCTGATAAAGTCTATAAAACTGAAGGTGGCCTCAAACTCAAGATCCTCCTGCCTCTGCCTTTTGAACTCTGGAATCATAAGTGCGTGTCACCACACACAGCATCACTGACTCTGTTTTCAAAATGAGGAGGGCTGAGAGTACAGTTCAGTGGTACAGGGCTTACCTAAGCATGCACCAGGCCCTGGGTTGTCTTCTTACCACTGCACGGCAAACAAGCAAACAAACAAACAAACAGACCCAACGTCATCTAGACTCTAATTGGGAAATCTCAGCTGCTTGGGAGGACCAGGCAGGAGAACAGCAAATTCAAAACCTAGCCTGGGCAATATAACAAGAACTCATTTCAGCCGGGCAGTGGTGGTGTGCCCTTTAATCCCAGCACTTGGGAGGCAGAGGCAAATGGATCTCTGTGAGTTCGAGGTCAGCCTGGTCTATAGAGCAAGTTCTAGGGTAGCCAGGGCTATACAGAGAAACCCTGTCTTGGGGGGAAAAAAAAAAGAACTCATTTCATCAATAACAGCTCTGTGTTAGAATGCCTGTTTAGCACGTACAAGCCCCTAGGTTTGATCCCTAGAACAAGCAAAGGCGCAGGTGTGTGTGTGTGTGTGTGTGTGTGTGTGTGTGTGTGTGTGTGTGTGTGACTGTAGGACTGTAGTTAGGGCTACACAGAAGTAAACACAGCCAGGATCAAACCTGGATTCTTCTGTTCATGCTTCTCTCTCAAGTCAGGCTGCATCTGCCACAGTGAGTCACTGTAAGCCTGGGATGTTAACCTGGATTGCACCAGGAGCCCAGCAGATGGGGTTTGGCCTGGGCTGGGCTGAACCTGTCACGTCTTTCCCAACTGCACCCTTCCTGGGCTTCCCTTGTCTTTCAGGTCCTCAGTGACAGAGAAATTTGTATCTGTCACATACAACATTTATCATGGACTTGTTCTCTCGGGTGACGACCCTGCCTGGAATTTTCTAGTCTGGCCTGTTCACCGGAGGAAATATGGCTGGATTTCTTGACAGGGCCACACAGGGCAAAGTCAAGGGGTACCACCTCACTAGACTTACAGAACCTGCAGCCTCCAACTCTCTCTCTGCCTCCATGCTAGCTCGCTGATCACTGCCCTAGGAGGCTAGGGGAGTGCTCTCCCTGCACCTACCCCTACTCACACCCTCAGTGCTCACATTCCATAGCAGACTTCCCAAGCTCTCCAGACTTCTCTCTTCCATCATTTACTCTTTCACATTTGAAAGGCGAAAGGCCTGGAAAAAATATAAGGGTTGCCTGCCATCCATAGATACACTTACATTACTCAAGAGTAGTTAACTATTGGCTAGTGATGTAGCTCGGTTGTTAGCGTGCCTAACATTCATGAAGGCCTATGTTCAGTCCCCAGTGCGGGACACACTGGGCATGTCAAGTCATCTCAGCAATCGGAGGTAGAGTCAGAAGAATCGGGAGTTCAAGGTCACCCTTGGCTGCATAGCAAATTTGATGCCAACCTGGGCAACATGAGACCCTATCTCAAACAAAAACAAAACAAAAACCCCCAAATCTAATAAAATTATTCTCTTTGAATAAAAAATAAATAGATTTTTATTAGACCATCTTGGCTTGGACTTTCATCTTAAAAAGAAGTCCATGCCGGGCGGTGGTGGCACACACCTTTAATCCCAGCACTCGGGAGGCAGAGCCAGGCGGATCTCTGTGAGTTCGAGGCCAGCCTGGGCTACCAAGTGAGTTCCAGGAAAGGCGCAAAGCTACACAGAGAAACCCTGTCTGGAAAAACCAAAAAAAAAAAAAAAAAAAAAAAAAGAAGTCCAGGTTGTCAACGTAGAAGAACTGGGATAGGCTTAGTGAGTGAATTTTCAACAAACCCATGTCATCAGCTGTATTCAGAGCCCTGACTACCCCGCACTGGGCAGGGATGGCAGGTTGATCCTGGGGCCAAGGCTAGGAGGGAGAGGAAGTGGAGAAGGCCAGAGTGGGCTAGGTCCCTGGAAAAAAGGACATCTGGATACACATCTGTCAGCTGAGGAGGTGCTGGGCCAGCTCTGGGCCAGCCTCTTTTCTCTTCCACATTTGGTTTATTTGGTGGGAGTGGGGAGTGCTGTTGCCGCAGCACACATGTGGAAGTCAGAGGTTAATTTAGCAAAGATGGTTATCTCCTTCTACCCTGTGGGTTCCACAGTCATCAAGCTTGGCAGGAAAGTGACTCCACCCATGGAGCCACCTGCTGTCCTGCTGTCCTAAGGGCCATGCTCTTTTCTGCCACCTGGGGTTCTAATTATGTCCTGTCCCTACTACCTGGACTGGGTCCTCCATTCTTGCTGGAACAAGGAATGGAAAGTTAGCTTGGTTCCTGTTCAGGGTTTTGTTTTGAGACAGTGCCACTGTGTAGTTCTGACTGGACTGGAACTCGCTATATAAATCAGGCTAGCCAACAACTATCAATTCTCCTGCCTCAGCCTCTTGAGGGCTGGGATTCGAGGGGTGCATCACCATACCCAGCTGAATCAAGGCCAGAGGACCTCTGGGGCCGTAACACAAGGGTTCTTAGCCATGTCCTCCCAGTTTACGGATTTGGAACTCAGTAAAAAAGCATAAAAAGGCTTTTGTGTCCTGGAAGTAGGGGCTCCCCCAGGGGAGTGAAATTGCAAAGCAGATAAGGGGACCCCTAAAATCCACTCCAAAGTGCCAATGTCCCGCACCCCAAGAAGTCCCTAGGTGGCTGGAGAAGTGATAGGAGAGAGAAAAGTCATTCCCATGGCACGGGGCCTAGGAGTCAATGCTGAGCTAACAGGACTGGCAGGCAGCAGAGAATCCCTTACCCTCCCACTTCCTCAGCCAGCTCAAAGCCCCAGCTGCTGGGGGGACGGACGGGGACAGAGGGGGGGGGCGACGACAACCCCCCAGCCCCACCCCCACGCTTCTGCAGCTCTAGGACAGGTGCGTCCTTGATCAGCCTCCAAGCTTGAAGCTGCTTCCCGGCTGGGACTTTGTCAGTGGCAGTTAATTGACCTGAATTCTGAGCAGGCCGGGAGACGGGAGCCAGAGTACCGCCCGCCCATGAGGCACTTCTTACGTGGAAGGCCCTCACTTAAGCCTCCTAACCGGAGGCCGATGATGGTGCAGGGGCAATTATCTTCCCCTGTATTACGGCTCGGGGAGGGTAATCTGCCAGAGGGTGATGACGAACGACGGCGATCGTGAACGTTCCTGCGGCCCACGTGGCCTGCCCCACCCCCGCCTCGAATTTGCAGATCCCAAGGCCCTGGCTTCCGCCCGGACATCCCACGGACCTCCCTGAACCGCCAGACCCCAGTTCCCCCGGAGGCGGTCCAGAGGTGTTGGGGTGCAGCGTGGGCGCCAGGGGAAGCTGCGCCCTCCGTGCCAGCCCCCTCCCCGCGCCAGGCGGCCGCTAAGCTGCCCTTTGTTTCCCGGCTGCTCCAGACTTCTGCGGAGTCATGGTCACGTGGCGCTTCCGGCACGGGGTGTTCCAGGCTCCACGCCAGGGCCGGAGACGCCCCCGCTCTGGGCCAGCCTGTGGGTTGCTGGCTGCCAGCCCAAGCCCGGGCCCCTTATCCCTGCTGGGCCCACGGCTGCCAAGCAGCTCCGCTCCGGGTCGCAGAGCCTCCAGCGTCCACCACCCCAGGCTCCCAGCTGCTCTGTTCCGCCTTCTCTGGTGTTTCATCCGGGACTGTCTCCTGGGGTCCTCTGACGCCTGTCAAGTGCTGGCCATCAGACCTCTCATGTCTCCAGAAACCCTGTGGACAAATCCTCTGTCTCCATTCCATCACTTCACAGGGTGGTCGAGTCTGCCTTGAGCCTCCCTCCCTTTTTTTGGCCAAGGCCGGCCAGCATAAACAAACATCGGTTTATTGGCCTGGCCCTCCTCCTTCTAGAAGGACAAAAGCCTGAACCTGGTAGAAATGGGGTCCTTCCCTCTGCCGCCTAGCGCTTCCAGTAGGCCCACACAGCGACATCACTCACTCCATTCCTTTTAGGAACTGTGAGGCCTTCTGGGGAAGACCTTTGATTCTCAGCACGTTCCAGAATTCATCCACGGGGCTGGAGGGGACAGCTCACAGTGCAAACGGCTCTTCCCAGCATCTACATCTGGTGGCTCACACCCTTTCCCGCCTAACTCCAGCTCCAGGGTATCTGATGCCTGTCTTCTGAGGACACAGGCACTCACATGCACGTAACCCACACACAGACACACCTCCTGTAATACTCGTAACTGGAAGATAAAGATATTAAAAAAGAATTAATTCAGACAATAAATGTTTATTGAAATATACCGCGTGCTGGTAAACTAGCCCCACCCAGAGTGTGTTGATCCCCGAGAAGTCAGTGCACCTATTTATTCCCTTGTCTGTCTAAGGAGAGGCAACCTCCCCACCCCGGGGCAGCCCAGCTCAAGGCCTCTCATTTCAAACCTGCGGGGACTTTGGAGTGGAGGGCTGGCAGGGGATACAAAGAAGCCAAAGTGGGAGGGGAAACCGAGGGGGCCCGCACGTGCCCACGGTGGATGTGCGTCACCGTTTCTTCAGGGCTTGGTGGGGAAGAGCAGGCAGGTGAACCCCCGGCTGCCGCTGTGTCTGTCCACCAGCGGCAGCGGGTGCTTCATGTAGTGCTGGACCATGGCGGCCACGGAGGGGAAGAGCTGCGGAAGGGAGGCAGGGCGTCTGTGCTCTCCCGAGCCTTACTCTGCCAACAGCTTCCTAAGGCAGCTGTGGGGCCTGGCAGGGGAGCTGGCTGACATTTTTCTAGATGTTTCCCCCCAGTGTGCCGTGAAAGTGCAGTGCCATTTTTGCGGTCTGGTTTCAAGCCTGAAACTGCACCGGCATGCCATGCCGTTGGCCAGCCTCGGGATTCCAGAGCTAGGTAAAGACAGCTTTCGGTCTAGGCCTCTGCCCTGGTCTCTCCCTAAGGAAAGCTGAGGTGAGTGGCTGACAGTCTGAATCCTACTAGTTGCTGGGGAGAAAGTCCTTGGAGACTTCTGCTCTCCCCCCAAGACATTGCCCTCACCTTCACCCTATGAAGATTGAACCATGGTTGCTGGTGGGTGGTGGCGCTCGCCTTTAACCCCAGCCCTTGGGAGGTGGAGGCAGGAGGATCTTGGTGAGTTTGAGGCCAGCCTGGTCTACAAAGTGAGTTCCTGGACAGCCAAGACTTTTACACAGAGAAACCCTGTCTCCAAAAACCAAGAAGAAGGAGAAGGAGGAGGAGGAGGAGGAAGAAGAGGGGAGGATGAGGAAGAAGAGGAAGAAGAAGAAGAAGAAGAAGAAGAAGAAGAAGAAGAAGAGAAGAAGAAGAAGAAGAAGAAGAAGAAGAAGAAGAGGAAGAGGAAGAGGAAGAGGAAGAAGAAGGAGGAGGAGGAGGAGGAGGAGGAGGAGGAGGAGGAGATTTGAACCAGCAGGGTGGGTCTCTTTTCACAGTGCCAGAGGTCGGGAAGATGGTCAGGCCTCTACCCTCTGACTACTTGCTCTGTAGACCAGGCTGGCCTCAAACTCACAGAGAAACCACCCACCTCTGCCTCCCGCGTGCTGGGATTAAAAGTGTGTGCCGCCACCACACAGCTTTATTTTGTTTTTAAACAGGGTCTCACTGTGTAGCTCTAGCTGGCCTGGAACTAAAGAAAGAGATCCATCTGCTTCTGCCTCCCAAGTGCTAGGATTAAAGGTGTGTGCCACCATGCCCAGCTACCTTGTTTGTTAAGTTTTTTTTTTTTAACTTATTTTTAATGTGTATGAGAGTGTTTTGCCTACATGGATGAATAGATGTGCATCCCATGCATGCAGTGCCTGCAGAGACCAGAAGAAGGCAGTGAATCCCTCAGAACTGGGGTCATATACAATTGTACGCTGCCATGTGGGTACCGGGAGCTTAACTCGGGTCTAAACCAGTAAGTGCATCTAACCACTGAACCATCCTCGAGCCCCCACCTTGTTTTTTTTTTTTGTTTTTTTTTTTTTTTAAATGTAAACCCCCACCTTGTTTTTTGAAACAAGGCCTCTCACTGGCTTGGAGCTCACTGTGGAGGCTGGATGGCCAGTGAGTCCAAGGTCTGGACACCCCTTTCTCTTCCTCCCCAGCACCAAGATTATAAACCCAAACCACCACACTTGATTTTTTTTACATGGGTTCTGGGGGGTCAAACTAGATCCTTGCAAGGATTATAGACAGAACTATCTCAGAGGCCCCCACCCTCTGTCGTTTCGACTCAACCCAGGGTGGGGACCAGAAGCAAACTATATTTTCCCCAGACACACACGAGCACCTGGCCAGGCCCAAGGTGCTGCACTGTGAGCCTCCTTGCTGGTTTGGCCCATGACTCCTCCAGCACCCACCTCCTCATGATTCCTGCCCTCCCGGCCCAGGGCATAGTGGTGCCCGCCATCCAGTTGCCGGATGGGGATGTTGAAGACTCGGCCTCTGAGGAGCACAGCCAGGGTGAAGGGCTGGGAACTGTGAGGCCCGGAGCTGAGGCGCACAGTATAGGCTCCGTCCTGTGGAGGAGACCCCCGCTATGAACTTCGGCACCTAATGCCCAGCTGACCCATCACGTCGAATGCCTCCCTGGCCCTCCTCCTGCTGCCAGCTTAATCAGCCACAGGCTGTGAGGAGAAGGGGTTTCCGAGAAGGCCAGGAGTCTACAAACGCCCACCTTTTGGAAGTGAAGCAGGGCTCGCTCGGCAGCTTGACGGTCACAGTTCCCTGAGTACCAAGGCTGACCCAGAAGGCTTCCATCCTATACAACACACAGAGCTACTCAGAGATGTCTTCAAGCACTCCGGTGGGCATGGAGAGCCGAGAACCCTGGTGTATAATTATTTGTGTTTACATCTGCCAGCCCCAGACTGAGCCCTGCAAGCAAAACCAAGGAGTGTCTGTGCCTGGAGCACACGCAGCATGGAGGAGCTGTACACTGTGCTCCGTGCAGGCTCCTTGTGGTGGTACAGGCCCCAGGCCAGGAGGGCTCCTGGGCAAGGACTTTGCTCCCCACAGGCCTCACCCACAGTCTGCCCCCAGCTTGTGCTCACCTCAACAGCAGAGGTGCTCAGGGCAGGGGCTATAGAGGGAGCAGACAGTCTCCGGCCTGCTGAAAGAAGCAGAACAGAGAGCTGGAGCCAGGAAGGGGCTGGGGAAGAAGGCTTCACAGGTGGGTGCGGCAGTCGAGGGAGACATGCCAGTATGTCTAAAGCCCGACATAGGGCATCCGGTGCTCCCTCTGTCCCCGGGCCCAGCACCCTGGGAGGACCCACCAGACAGTCCTTGCATGATTTCCAAATGAGAACTGATCTTGGGACACACACTGGCAGCCTCCCAATTTAGTGCAGACCCTGGGAAATGGCCAAGAGGGTCCTCTCAGGCCTGATCTTGGCAGAAGTCAGAACTGCTTGGACCCCCTTGATGAAGTGAAGTGGGGTCTGAGATCCCGGGGGGAGGGGGTGGTAATCTGTTGTCTGCAGGGCTGGGGGCAGGGAGTGGGATCTTAGGAGAACAGTCCCATTCGGGCTGGAGATGTCCATGCTCACCTTTCACTGTGGTATCCACTGCTCCCTGGGACACAGGAGGTCTGGTCAGATGAGAGCTGGCCTTCCAGGCTGCTACCCACAACCTGAAGTCCCACCCTGGGCCTCCCTCCCACCCCTCCGGGCTCATTTCCTCCTGAGCACTAGCCTCTTACATTCCGAGCCTCCTGGTGACCAAGCATGGGCCTGTGCAGAATAAAGTGGGAAGCAGAGCTCAGACGATTTCTTTTTTCTTTTTCTTTTTTTAAAAATTTATTTATTATTCTTTTATATACATTTGTGTTTTGCCTGCATGTATGTCTGTGTGAGGGTGTCAGATCTTGGAGTTACAGACAGTTGTTAGCTGCCATGTGGGTCCTGGGAATTGAACTCCAGACCTCTGGAAGAGCAGCCAGTGCTCTTAACCACTGAGCCATCTCTCCAGCACCTTATTTTTATTTTTTAATTAAAAAAAAATTCTTTTTGAGACAGGGTCTCACTGTGCAGCATCAGATGACCCAGAACTCTCTAGGTAAACCAGACTGGCCTTGAACTCACAGAGATCTGCCCGCCTCTGCTGCCCAAATGCTGGGATTAAAGAAGGTGTTTGCTACCATGTCTGGCCTCTGAAGTTTCCGTTATTAGTGAACATGGTGTCTCAGGTTGTTCCTACTGCTGTCGCTTACCTGGGCAATCCAGATGTTCTTGGCAGAGGGACTGGGGGGATCAGGGCTTTAGAGCTTGTAGTCTTAGTCAAGGCTGGGACTAAAACAGAGAGGGCACACAGGGTTTGGCCGGGGACCAGGCAGGGAAGTCTAGACTGACCAGAAGTGGCTCGGAACAGTCTAGGGGTCTATTACTGTCCCCTTTGACAGGGGCTCTCCTGAAGCCCTTTGAACCATAGGGAGACACCAGCTTGGTGGCCTGGCTGCATCAGATGAGAGGCTCCACCCAGCGAGGGCTCTAAGGGTGTCACCTCCTTGTAGGGACAGTGTGGGTCTACCTGGGCTAAAGGCAGAAATGAAGGCAGCCAGGTGGGGTTTGGAGGGGACAGAAATGGGGCCAGGAGAGAGTGTGTTCATGGGCAGCTGAGGGCTTTCAGGGGTGGGATAGGGCAGGTGCTCGCTCACGTGGCTCCGGCTCACACTCCAGGTAGATGTCCTCATCGTTTTTCTTTGCAAGGTCTGTTACCTAAGGTGTGGGACCATGGGCTTGACTAGACCTGTGGTCCCTTTTAGGAATAAGAAGGCTGTGCCTCCCTTAGTGAGGAAGGGGGACATGAAAGAAGCCGCTGATTGACGGGGCGTGGCTCAAGGCATTGTACTCCTTATCTACACAGGAGGGGCCTCTCCTCAGTGATTTCGCTTTTAGGAGTGCCCACAGAGAGTGGAGAAGAGACTCTGGGTGACACCCTCAGGACCACTGGCCTATACCTGTGGGAGAGGGAAGACCTTTCCCCCAGGCTACTCAGGTGCCCATTCCTCTCCTATCAGCTTTCTAGAAAAATCCCTAGACTACAGGATAGAGAAGGAGCGAGCTCACCACTCTAGCAGGTGCACCTTGCCCTGTAAGGAAAAAGGAGAACCAGCACTCATGAGAATCACTGAGGAGGGGCCTGGGCACCCTAGTCACAGTGCTCCTCAGAGCACTCATGAGCATTGGTGAGGAGGAGGCATGGACACTCTCAGTCACAGTGCTCCTCAGAGCACTCATGAGCATTGGTGAGGAGGGGCCTGGGCACCCTAGTCACAGTGCTCCTCAGAGCATTCATTCATGAGCATTGGTGAGGAGTGAGCCTGGGCACCCTAGTTGAGGAGCACTCATGAGCATTGGTGAGGAGAGGACCTGGACACCCTTAGTCACAGTGCTCCTCAGAGTCAGCTTTGAAGACCCAGGAGAACACACTTCATTTGCTCATCCTCTCTCTTTGAAACCCTGAAATGTCCCCAGGCTTGATCTCTTACTGAATTTGCTAGGCTTGGCTCCAGATAACTTCATGATGGGAAAAGAAAAAACAAAAGGAAAAAGTCAAACCAATATAGCCACCCGCAAGGTCATGAAGGTTTTCCAGCATGTGAGGAGAATAAGATAGATTGCACCTCAAGTGAGCTGTTTGACCTGGGGCAGAAAAATTCACTCTCCTGCAGCCTGCTTTAGATAGGAATGGCTCAAGCGTCCATTCCTGTCCTGACATCCTAGGGTTCTGGGGTCACAGGCCTCAAGGCACTGACCATAGGGGCCAGTCTCTGGATCTACCGTGGCATGGATAGAATCAGAGTGGTAGCCCCAGGGAGCCCCCAGTGATGAAAGATAATAGTCATAGGTTTCGGTAGGGAGGGCCTTATGTGTGACCTCTTCATTCTCAGGTGCCCCTCACCTGATCCAGAGATCACGGAGGCTGAAGACAGGGCCTGGAGGTCAGGCCTGTGCTTTTGAACTGTCTAGGGCACACAGTTCACGTCTCTGAGTCTGTCTGCACACTCTTTCACTGCTGATAATGATACCTGCACTGACTGCCTTGGGGGCTCAGCAAGCAGAAAGGATGGTGGCTGGGAGGGGTGCGGCGGCGGCAAGCCCAGGTCAGGCCAACCCAAAACTCTAGCCTGTGGAGGAGCCAGGGAAAGAGAGAGGACACTCGGCTTTACCTCGCCTTCCAGAAACAGGCCCCGGCTTTGGGCTTGCAGGCTGCAGACTCATTGCTGTCTTCAGCTGTGGGCACGATGGGGTTAGTGAGGGAGGAGGGAACCGCAGGCACTTGAGGAGCGAGGAAGCTGGGGCGGGCGTGAGCGGGGAGAGCTATGTGCTGCTTTCAATACGACTGAAGTGGAGGCAGGAGGAGCAGGGGTTCAAGGGCAGCCTGGGCTCTGTGAGACCCTCTGTCAACTGCGCCCTCCCCCAGAAAACCCATCCAAACAGACAACTATAAAACATTCAACAAGAGAGGTGCAGGAGAAGGGCAACGCTTCTCTCAGCCTCTATTGGGGTCCCTCTCTTTACTGTGAATTTTTCCCTGTTTATTTATTTATTTGTGTTTATTCTATAAAATACAAAAGCAAAGGGATACTTCTCAAAATGGATAACCGGGTCACAGTGGGAGCCGGGAGTGATGGCGGCTGACCCCTCTGACCAGAGAGAGGTCCTGTGGCCCAGAGCCTAGGTGAGGGCAAGCTGAGCTTTACCCCCAACCCCAGCAGGGATGGAAGAGAGGAGGAGTGCCCTCTCAAGCAGGTTGGATATGGGAGGAAGGCAGGACCCTCTAGGCAAGTGGGAGGAGCTACTATTGTTAATTTGACTCTGGCTTCTGATGCACCTGGCACCAGGGGTTTCAGGACTCCTGGAATGGAAACGTGTGTGGGGGGGAGGGGGCTTGCACATGAGATATCTGTAAGATTCACTCACCGGGAAGTGGTAGCCAGAGGCAGGACGGGTAGGGAAGGAAGGATTTGTGGGGAGTCCTCTGGCCATGGTGGGCTGAGGCAGGGGTGCTGACGGTTTGGATGGACCCAGGGGCCCAGGACGATCTGAAAAAGAACCTGTGCTTTGTGAACTGTGGAGAGGGAGGGGGTTCCTCCCTAGTCTGTTCCCAGTTTTCACGGCTCCCCACCTAGCCCCCATCTCTCCCTCCCTCCCTCCTCCTGTCCCCTCTACTTATTGGCTTCTTGACAGCCCCGTCTCCATGGCAACTGGAGGCCGTCAGCTTCCCTGCCCCCACCTGGCTGATCCCAGTGGGTGAGAGATGCCAGTGGTGGGGGCCTCTCAGGGAACTCCCACCCTGGCTGGAAAGATGTGCGGAGATTTCAGAGGGGGGAACGCAAGGCCCTGGGGACTGGGTCGAGCTTCCTGCTTTGTCGATGTTGCCGTGGTTACCTCGCCCCTCCCTCCTCCTCCTTCCCATTCTCCTTCTTCCCAGTTTTTCCTCTCCCTCCTTTCCTTCATCCCTCTGGCCTTTTCTGCCCAGCCAAGAGGCCACAGTGGCAGCCAGTTGAGGCCCTTCCCACCGCAGCTCAGGCAGAGGGAGGAGAGCTCGCCCCTCCTGGACTCCTCCTTTGTTGGACCCTCTTGTCCTGACCCAACCTCCCAGCCTCTCCCTCCTCAGCCCTCACCCAGATACAAGGAGTCCTCCTTAGAGCCAAGAGACTGTGCGGGGGCCAGACTGAGGGGTGGAACCTCGCAGGGGGGCAGCTCATATTTATCCTCCTCTTCGACCTCCTCCTGAGCCTTCAAGAAGGGATGCTGGGGGCCCAGGGAAGATGGAGGATGGAACAAGTCAGCCCCGGTAGCGGTAGCAGATGCCTCCCTCTCTCCGCCCAGCCCCCAGCCTCAGCAACTGGCCTTACCCTGTGTCTCCAAGTCTCTGGGCCAGGCAGGAAAGACAGGCTTGGTGCATTTTCTCTCCGAAGTGGGGTAGCTGGATGGATAGACTGGTTTTGCTCCATCCCACCCACTTCTAGCACGAGGCTTTACTCCCGCTCTGGTAAATAATAAACCATCTGCCCTTAACTATGGGCTGCAACCCTACACCTAGAGGAACCCATCAAAATGGACATTTCTAGCAGCAGAGGCAATGAGACAGGTGTGTTGAAACATGGGGACCCCTGCAGATGCCTGTTCTACCTAGCAGTGGTTCCTGACCCTACACCAAAGGCAGGTAAGAGAATCAGGCCTGAGTGCTAAGCCTCACTGGACAATTGGTAGGACAGGTTATCTAGAGTCACTCAGGGAGATCCAACGGTGGGGGACCCTAGTCTGCTGGGGCCCCATGACCCACTGGGTCACTTACCTACACATCTGGCGGGTGGCAATGGTGGCCCCAACCTGTAAGCAGACTCTGCTCAGCTCTGCCCAAGGGGACCCTCCGCTGTGTCTGGGTGACATTGCACTCTAGACTAGTCACACCTATAACTGTGAATGCTCCCTGCAGAAGCCGTGTGACATGGTGGACCTGAGATCCCAGCAACTGGAGGGAGGGGGGCAGAACTGGCGGCCTTTGGTGCACTGCGGGATGAGTTGGTACCCTAAGGAAGGTGGCCACAGTGCCGACAGAGTAGAGGCCACAGCTGGCTGGTCACATGGGGTAGAAATAACGGCTGCTGCAGGGAAAGAGGAGGTAGGTGAAGACCGGGGGAAGAGCAGGAGAAAGCGGAGGAGTACTCACCGGGCCTTGCTGCCACTGTACCTGTCCTAGAAGGAGGCAGAAGGGGAGTAGAGGGAGTGGTCAGTACAGCTGGGACTCGCCCTGCCCAGAGCCCTGCATCTCCAAGAGTCTGAACAGGTGAGGTGCCCGAGGCTCCTCTGGGACCAAACCTCACCATGGCAAGGTAGATGAGCCGAGTCCTTTTGCCTCTCCAGAGCCTAGGAGCTGCCACAAATGTCCTGAGGGCACAGGGGCCTATTGTTTCTGTTATTTGCATAGTCTAAGTATTAGGATGGTGTCCGCCTCTACCTGTGGTCTCCCACCCCAAATGGACTTTATCCAGGACACTCCCAGGACCCCACTCTCCCTCTCATGGCTGTGGTCTCCAGCCCTTCTGCCAAGCTAGAAGAAAGACCAAAGACGGACCAGGTTCAGCCCTCTGATAGCGTCACCTTTGCAGACCTGTATGGGTTACAGGAATGGACAGAGCCCTTGCGGTCACTTTTCCTGATCCTTTACTCCTGTTATCACTTGTTGGTGGGTAGTAACCACCAATCAGATAAGTTAAAGGTTAGGGAAAATCCAGAAGCTCTCATATTTCATGTGACTGCCTTGTTCTTTCATAGCGGTGTTTATCAATCATTTATTTATCAAGCTGGGTGTAGTGGTGCATACCTTTAATACCAGCTCTTGGGAGGCAGAGGCAGGCAGATTTCTGTGAGTTTAAGGCTAGCCTGGTCTACAGATTGAGTTCCAGGACAGCCAGATCTACACAGAAAGACCCTGTCTCAATAAATAAATAAATAAATAAATAAATAAATAAATAAATAAATAAATAGCCAATCAACCAAACAACAACAAAAATCTATTTATCAAACATCTACTACACACTAGACACTGTTCCAGACGGAGAGGAGCTACAGAAACCAGGCAAGCCTTTCATGTGTCATTTTCTCATTGGACTCTCAAAATAACCTCCTGATGCAAGGACCAGTTTTCCGTTCACTTTCAGATGAAGATGCTGCATCTCTTAGTCAGCTCTCACTGATGGAGCAATGCCACAACACTGAGTGGCTTAAACAACTGAGATTTTATTTCTTCCAAGCTCAGGAGGATAGAAGGCCAAGACTGGGGTTGGTTTCTGGGTGGCCTCTGTTTCTGGCTTGGATTCCACTACCTCTGTGTGTCTTCACATGGTCTCATGCCTGTGGGCACAGAGGGAGGCTGAGCTGGGCATTATTCCTTCTTATAAAGACAGAAGACTTAGGATCAAGGCCTCCCTCTTATGACTCCATTTAATCTTTTTTTTTTTTTTTTTTTTTTTTGGTTTTTCGAGACAGGGTTTCTCTGTGTAGCTTTGCGCCTTTCCTGGAACTCGCTTTGGAGACCAGGCTGGCCTCGAACTCACAGAGATCCGCCTGGCTCTGCCTCCCGAGTGCTGGGATTAAAGGCGTGCACCACCACCGCCCGGCGACTCCATTTAATCTTAATTGCTTTTCTACAGGCTCTAGGACTAGAGGTTTGACATACGAGTTGTGGAGGAGGGAATTCTCCATTCAGTCTGTAATATTGAGGCTCTGAGAAACCGTGTTAAGTTTCCTGGGCTGGGGGCGTAGCTCAGTTGATAGAGCACTTGCCTGGCATACACGGAGCCCTGTGTTTGATCTGAGTGTGGTGGTGGTGCACACCTGTAATCCCAGCAGAATTTGAATTCAAGGCCACCCTCCGCTGCATAGCACAATCAAGCCAGCTTGAGCTGCTTAAGACCCTGTCTCAATAAACAAACAAAAAACAGATTTTTTTTTTTTAAAAGCCTTGAAAAGCCACTAGGGTAACTCAATAGGGAGCCCAGGTGGTACCGTGGGAAAGTGGGGGGAATGGAGAAGACAGAGGATCAACCCCACCCCTGGCTCAATGTTCTTCTGTTTGGACTAAGAGTCAAAGGGCAACTTTCTCACCCAAGGGAGCCTGTTGCTTATACAAGAGGAGAGCAAGGTCTGGAACCACTGACTATGGGATCAAAGTCTACAGGTCAGACTGAATGGAACATTCTAGATACCACCCCGCCCCAAGCTGGAGTGATAGAATTTCCCAGTGGTACCACTCTCCCACCCCCCTCTCAGCTACCCCTTCCTGCTCAACCCTTTGCATAGGCAAATTGCAAGGCCCGGGAGCAGGAAAGGACCCAGGGAGGACAGAGTCTGTGTTGTCTCCAGGCGCGGACACCAGCTGCACAGAGGTGAAGCGAGAGGCCTGCTTCTGCAGGCCTGTCGGATGGTGGATTTGAATGTCCCCTTTCTCTGACTGGGATCACTTTGTGCACGCCACCATAGCCCCTCTGGATGAATTCCTAGACTGGAGTGGGGTGGGGGGCGGATTGCAAAGGCTCACATTCTGAAGGCTGACTCCCTCACTGTGTGGCAGCACCTGAGTGTCCATTTCATGGTATTTTCAGAGCACAAAGTGATTCCTCAGATTTCTGACATCTCAGCTACTGACCCCCAATGTGAACAGTCCAGAATTCAGGCTAGGGTAGTCAGCTAAGCCTTAGGGAACAGAAAGCCGGTTCCTCCACTTGCCCTGTCACTGGAGAGCTTATTAAAAAATCTTAGGTCCCCCCGATCCTCTCCAAGACTACAAGAATTAGATGACCCAGGCAAGAGCTGGGGGGCTACACCATCTGTAGTATAGACATCTCATCCGAAGTCAGGTCTGAGGAGTGTTGCTCGGTAGAAGAAGATCTGAGTACGGCTTCTCGTAGGTCATTTCGGTATCACCTGTAGCCCTTAGCTCCTGCTGGTACAGGGCTCCCCTGCAGAGGTCGAGTGGCACAGCCCAGCCCCTTGGGGGCTGCTTGAGTGATGGAGAAAGCAGAGAGATGGTTAGCTTCTCTGAACGTCGGTTTCCTTTTGGATGGATGGGAACACTTACAGAAGAATGCACAAGGTGCAGTGGGGGCTCATGACTGCAATCCCAGGCTGAAGAAGCAGGATGATCACGGAGAATTCCAGACCTGCCTGCCCTAGATGGTGAGTTCATGACAGCCTGTACCACATACGGTGTGAGAGATTATATCTCAAAACAAACAACAGCCCAAAAGACATCCTTCATTGACAAGGCATTCTGGGGGTTCAGTTAGCTAATGACATGGGTTCAGTTAGCTCACCTGAACTCAGGACACCGTAGTTGAAGTTGTAGTTGCCCCAAAATGGAGGACGTGGCTAGGTTGGGTTGAGGTCCCTGGTGTCAGCAGAGGGAAGGAAGCATGTGAGGGTCTGGAGTGGCTCCTGTGGACCTGAAGGAAGACAGGTGAGCAGGCTGTGGCCCGAGGTCTCGGGGAGTGCAGTGTGTGGAACAAGAGCCTCTGAGGTTCGGGTGTCTGGGCTCCCGGAAGACTGAAGGAACAGAAGCCAATCTATCGGGCACGCCGTTATCTTTAGGGGTGCAGTAACCACGCTAATAATTTTCCCTCCCATTCACAGAAGTCCTTCCAAGCTCGCTACACAGACAGGTGCTGGTATTGTGACAGCAGGATGCCTCACGACAGGCTGTAAGCCAGATGCGGGTCCGAAGAGAAATGTCCCCCGGCAGCGGAGTGGGCCCTAAGAGAAATGTCCCCAGGCAGCGGAGCGGGCCCTAAGAGAAATGTCCCCAGGCAGCGGAGTGGGCCCTAAGAGAAATGTCCCCAGGCAGTGGAATGGGCCCTAAGAGAAATGTCCCCAGGCAGTGGAGTGGGCCCTAAGAGAAATGTCCCCAGGCAGTGGAGTGGGCCCTAAGACAGTGTAGTGACAGATGGACTCTCTCCAGAGGCTTCTAGGGCTGAGAGAGTGAGGTCAGATGGGCATTTACTGGCAAAAAGTGTCTGCACCCAGCATGCCTCTGCCAGGTCAGCTTGGCCAGGACCTTTGGCACGTTGTTTCTGGAAGGTTCTTTGGTCTTCCCGGAGATTCTGTGAGCTATAGAATTTTTTTTTTTTTTTTTTTTTTTTGGGTTGTTCGAGACAGGGTTTCTCTGTGTAGCTTTGCGCCTTTCCTGGATCTTGCTCTGTAGACCAGGCTGGCCTTGAACTCACAAAGATCCTCCTGCCTCTGCCTCCCGAGTGCTGGGATTAAAGGTGTGTGCCACCACCACCCGGCACTATAGAATATTTTTGCCCTCTAATATTCTGAATACAGTGTCCTGAACTTGCTGCAAAACGTGAGACCAGCCTGGGCTACCTGAGACCTTGTCTCAAAAAACAAACTAAACCAAACAAAACCAGCCTGAGGCAGTAAGGCACACCTGTAACCCTAGAATTTCAGAAGAGGAATCAGAAGATCAGGAATAAGGGTCATCATCCTAGGCTACTTAGTCAGTTCAAGGCCAGCTTTAGCTACATGAGAACCTATCCCAAAACAGGGTTGTTGAGATGGCCCATCAGATAAAGTAATCTTCGATAACCTGTTCCATACCTGGGACCCACATGAAGAAAGGAGAGAAATAACTTCCACAAGTTATCCTCTGACCTCCATGTGCTCTCTGGCAGGAACACACACACACACACACACACACACACACACACACACACACACACACACAATGTCAGGCTGGAGAGACAGTCCATCAGGTAAAGTGGATACTGCTCTTCCAGAGGACCTGAGTTTGGTTTCCAGCTCCCTCACCAGATGGCTCACAACTGCTTTTTTAAAAAAATTATTTGTGTATTTTATGTATATGGGTGTTTTTGTCTGCATGAACATTGGCCCACCAGAAGAGGATATTGACCCCGTGGGACTACAGTTATTACTTATTTATTTATTTTTGTTTGTTTGAGACAGGGTTTCACATATAGCTTTGGCTGTCCTGGAACTCGGTCTGTAGACCAGGCTGACCTCAAACTCACAGAGATCTGCCTGCTTCCACCTCCTGATTAAAGGATTAAAGGCATGTTCTACCACTGCCTGGTGGGACTACAGTTATGAGTGCTGGGATTTGAACTCAGGGCCTCTGGAAGAGCAGCCAGCGCTCTTAACTGCTGAGCCATCCCTCCAGCCCCAGCAGGATCCAATGCCCTCTTCTGGATGGGGACACATCACACACACAGTCTAAAATAATAAAATAAACATTTTTTAAGTCAACCAAGCTGGGCATGGTCGCTCATGCCTTTAATCTCAGCACTTGAGAGACTAAGGCAGAGACAGGCAGGTATGTGAGTTCCAGGCTAGCCTGGGCTACACAGCAAGTTCCAGGACAGCCAGGGCTACATAGTGAGACCTTGCTTCAAACAACAAAAGTCAATCAGTGAATATTCCTCCCCTGGGGCCCCTCCCACTATTAGGTGTTCTTTCTCACTTTTTCTTAATAAAACTATGCTCGCTCTGCTTTTGTTGTTGTTATTATTATTTGTGGGGAGTCACACTGACCCGAGACTTTCTCAGTGGTCCTGATGAAGGGACAAAGGGAACTCTAGTTCTGTGCCCTTGTCCGGCCGTGGACTTGGTGAGGCCCATCTAGAGGAGGAGCCAGTGCCTCGAAGGAGTCAAGGTTGCAGCTTCTGAGGACCCAACTCTTCCCCCTCGCCTGTGGTTATCAATCCTAAGACAGCTGCGTCTGAGGTATCCTGGGCTCTCTTTGCCAACATTGTCTGACTTCGCTCTCTGCTGACCTTGGCCCATTCTCTCCCTGCAAATAGTAATAAAGTCGCTTGGCATAAGTCAGCAGCTTGTGGGAGACCTCCTGACCCCACCGTGGCTTTTGTCTGGTATTTCTCATCTCAGGCCTCCCATTTGACGCCTCAGTCCCCCTTATCCCTGCTGGTTCAGCTCAGCTGTATTTATGGTCATCGGATCTCACTGTGTAGCCCTGGATGGCCTGGAACTCACTGTGTAGACCAGGCTGGTCTTGAACTCACGAGATCTGCCTGCCTCTGTCTCCTGAGTGTCAGGATTAAAGGTGAGTGCTACCTCACTTAACTGCTTTTTTTTTTTTTAAGTCAAAATCAGTCAGTAAAGCATGACGGTATACCTCTGCAGCCCCAGAGGTAAATGGAGGCAGGAGGTTCAAGACTACCCTCTGCTACATAACAAGTTCAAGGTCAGCATGGACTACATGAGACAGTGTCTCAAAACAAAACAGAAGTCAATCAATAAAGACAGAAAAATAAAACGTAGGCAATGAGGAAGAGGTGATGTGGATTTCCAACGTAAAGAAACCAACGCTCTAGGAGAAGGCAGGGGGCCCTGGGAATGGGGAGCCAGGCCCGAGGCCAGATCACAGGGTGAGGAGCCAGCACCAAAACTGTCGATCAAGCCGGAGTCCAAGTGTCCCAGAGGAGGCTCGGTGTCCCATTGAACTCTGTCTTCCCCTGGGTTCAGGCTGATGCCAGGGACAGTCCCAGAGGGATGTGGTCTGCATCAAGGAGAGGAAAGGGGCCAGCACTGATGGGTCAAGCGGCCGGTTTATCACAAGCTGCCGGAGGCCTTTCCCTCCCACACAGTTGTCCTCCCAGCCTGTGACTCAGCTGACTTTAATGAGGTATTTGATGGTCCACAGACAAAGAGACAACTCCCTAGGGAGTCTGTGTTCCCTGCTTCTCCCTGGAACGCGATCATTTATCACTGTGGCCTCAGAGGCTGGTGGCAAACCTTGCCTCCACCTCCCCCGACAGACAGTGGACAGGAGGCTTGGGGTACTGTTTGTCTGCTCAGTTCTTTCCAGGCCAGTTCTCTGTGTCGGGCAGATTCCCCAGAGTCGAGATTTGGGTCCCTGGATTATAGTGCACAGTGTCACCGCCCTGCTGGCCTCTGCCTGGCAAGGTGCTACATCTGTGTCACCCTCAGCAGAGCTGGCCGCGTCCCAGCTGTGCCCGAAGCCCAGAGTGGCTCCTCACCGCTCCTCTGATGGACACCGCGTGTTTCTCACTGCCTTCTAAGAGTGGGATCGACCTACTTCTGCAGCCTCGTCCCTTCATTGTTCCTCAGTGGCTCGTCAACACTAGGCTTCCCCTGTGTTCTCAGAGCACTTTCAGAAATTTCAGTTAGAAAAGACTGAGAACGTCAGTAAGGCTTGGAAGCATAACAACAACAACAATAAAAACCCAAAGGAACATAGGGTGTGTGTGTGTGTGTGTGTGTGTCTGCGTGTGTGCTTTGCATGTGTGTGTGTGTGTGTGTGCCTGCGTATGTGCTTTACATGTGTGTGTGTGTGCTCCTGCGTATGTGCTTTGCATGTGTGTGCTGCAGCACATGTCCACATGCATATGGAGAGCTGAAGCTGACATCTGGTGTCATCCTCCATTACTCTTGACTTTGCTTACTGAAGTTTTAAAAAGATTTATTTGGGGGCTTGAGAGATGGAGCAGAAAGTTAAGAAAATGTGCTGCTCTTTCAGAGGATCCAGGTTCTGTTCCCAACACCCACCTGGTGGCTCACAACCATCTGTGATTACAGTTCCAGGGGCCCAACATCCTCTTCCGACCTCGGGCCCTGCGCACATGTAAACACTTACATACATGTGGGCAAAACACGCATACACATAAAAAGAAAATACATTTTTAAAAAGACTTACGTATGTGTGTTCATGTGTGTCCGTGTGTGTATGTGAACATGTTCTAGCTGCCTTTGGAAGCACCCAGGATAACCTGAGCTGGAGTTCCAGGCAACTGTGAGTCAACCCATGTGGGTGAAGCTGAACGCAGGTCCCCTGCAGGAACAGAGCGGACTCTTGTTAACTGCCGGCTCATCTCTCCGGTTCCTTCACTGCCTTTGTGTTTTGTTTTTGTTTTTTTGAGACAGGGTTTCTCTGTGTAACAGCCCTGGCTGTCCTGAAATTCACTCTGTAGACCAAGCTGGCCTCGAACTCACAGAGATCCACCTGCTTCTGCCTCCCGAGTGCTGGGATTGAATGTGTGTGCCACCACCGCCTGGCTTGGAGAAGGCGTTCTTAAGATATGGGAAAATGTAGGGGATTGAGATGCAGCTCAGCTTGTAGAGTGCTTGTCTACCATGCTTGAAGCTCTGGGTTTGATTCCCAGCATCATATAAAATCAGGCCTATAAATTCAAGGTTATCTTTGCTACATAATGAGTTTTAGGCCAGCCGGGGCTACATGAGACACTGCCTCAAAAAAAAACAAAACAAAAAAAACAAACCAATAAACCCGTAAGAAGACAGACAGGCTGAGGCACGTAGTCCACAGCTGTCATTGGCACTTGGCAGTGGTAGAGGCAGGAGATTCGGGAATTCCAGGCCAACCTTGGCTACATAGAATGTTGAAGCCAGCCAGAGTTTGTAGCGATAACGCCCGCGCTACCACCACCCGTTCACCGTGTCCGAGCGAGGGGCTGTGGATCGAAAGACAGAGACAGAAGACAGCGGGTCACTCGCCTCAGCAGAATGCCGAAGGCCGTTTATGGAAAGAGGGAGGAAACCTTAAATACAGGCTTACAGCACAATGGGAGAACCCCAGAGGGCAGAAGTTCGCTACTCAATGTTCTACAGTCTTGCATCTAAGCTGTTAACGCCCAATATGCAGAATACACAAACAAGGAACTTCCCTAAAGCATTCAGGAGGGTGGAAACCAGCAGGGAATTAGCACAGGGAGGACGTCTGGTCAAGGTCGGCAAGCAGGCAACGGCTTTACTCAATGTGGGAGGAGACCAGGGCCCTACAAGAGCTACCTAAGAATGTCTCAAGTCACCAGACAGGGGTGGCACACGCCTTTAATCCCAGCACTCGGGAGGCAGAGGCAGGCGGATCTCTGTGAGTTCGTGGCCAGCCGGGTCTACATAGTGAGTTCCAGGACAGGCAGAGCTGTTACACAGAGAAACCCTGTCTTGGAGAGAAAAAAAAAAGTCTCAACTCTCCTGCCCCTTCTCCTAAAGGAGAGAAAAGGAGGAAGCCTCTTGTTTACACACATCACACTTTTAAAAATGTTGGAGGGACTAGGAACATGGCTTCGTGCTTAAGAGCACACACTGTTCTTCCAGAGGACCTGAGATGGAGTCCAGGTACCCACGGCAGGCAGCTCACAACTGCCTGTTACTCCAGCTCCAGGGACATCTAAGACCTCAGGCTTCGGCAGGTCGGTACTGGAGTGTGTACAGACCCCCGTCACACACACACACACACACACACACACACACACACACACACACACACACACTTTAAAATAATACAAATAAACCTTTAAGAAAAATCTTGGACCAGTGAGTAAAGGTATTTGCTAGTGATCCAAGTCGGGTCCCCGGGACCGATGGAGGAGAAGGAGAGAACTGACTTTAGCAAGTTGTCCTCTGACCTCCACATGCGTGCTGTGACACTGTGACACACATATAGTCACACACACATGCCACACACACAAGCATATATAAGCATGTTTTTAATCTTAAAAAAAAAAAAAAAGGACCTGTCTCTTTTCAAATGAATGACCCTCCCCCCAGAACCCAGCCCTCCTCCTCCACTTCAACGCTTTTCTGGGGCTATTCATAAGTTAAAACATGACTCTTTTTGTTTGGTTTTCTTGGTTTGGTGTGTGTGTGTGTGTGTGTGTGTGTTGGAGACAAAGTCTCATGTAGCCCAGGCTGGCCCCAATCTTTCTTTGGCCTTTGCCTCCCAAGTGCTGGAATTCCATGTGAGTACTACCACACTTGCCCACAGCTTCTGCTCAGACAGGAAATGGCCCAGTATTCAGGAAGCCTGGGTGAGGCTGCGGGTGGTGGTCCAAGTCGCCTCACCTGGGCCTTCCCTCTGGTCCTCTCTCTTTGTCCTCTCTTCCTGCAGGCCACAGCTTAGGAGAACTTTCCTCAGCAGCCCCCAAGCCCTACCCTCAACGCTTCCATGGCAATTAAGCTCACAGGCTTGTTCCAGAGCTAGACTGTACCGCCTCCAGGGTGCTGTAAGCTCTAAAAATGGCAGCCCTGGTTTCTGTAGAGTTCACAGCCAAACCCCAGCACCTGGCTCCCAGCTCGGCACATGGCAGGATCCTGACTGTCATCTCTTGTAGCGACACAGCTAGCTCTTACTCACTCTGTGGAAAGCCCTGGTCTCTCTGAAAGGCCCACATCTTGCTCCTCTCCTGCCCATCACCAAGCACTAGGCCTAACGGGAAGGCACCGAGTCCTGTCTGCCATTCTGTTTATCTGTGGACAACAGCTCCCTTGGCAAACATGGAGAACTGAAGACTGTCTTTCTGGATAACTTTAACCAACCCCTCTCACTCTGCTTGACACCTCCCCTCCCGTTATCTTCCAGAGGGGGCTAATATTCTTCCTTCTACACTTTTCAGGCACTGCACAGTGTCCAGTCCCCCCCCCCCCCCCCAAACACACACACACATTCTCCGATTGTCCCACAGGTATTATATGACCCTGTTTAGGAATCTGAAGTTCAGAACCTGTCAGCCGAGCATCTTGTCCCGACCTTCTTGTTCCCTCTTTCTAGGTTCTACCATAAGGGAGAGGAATCCCAAAACTACACTGGCTGGACTTTATTCCTTCCTCTTAGGAGACCCCACACACAGTGGGTCAAGGTGCTTCTCCAACCCACACCTTCCGCCACAAGCGTTGAGGGCCCTGAAATCACCTGCCTACCTATTACTAAAGGAAAAACTGAGACCAGAGAACATGGATGCTGGGCCTTAGGCCAAAGCTCACAGTCC
This sequence comes from Peromyscus californicus insignis, assembly GCF_007827085.1. NCBI lineage: Eukaryota > Metazoa > Chordata > Mammalia > Rodentia > Cricetidae > Peromyscus > Peromyscus californicus. Next base: position 87,822,690 of record NW_026294584.1, read on the forward strand.
CCTTGCTTGTGTTCCTTGCGGCCATCGGCATTTGAGAGTTGTTCGGCGGGAGAGGGCGCCTCCTGGTGGGGATGAAAAGAACGACAGTCTGTAGCTCGATTCACAGGATCCAGAGGCTGACGGAGGAAGTAGGTCATCCGAACCTGCGGCCTTAATTATCAAGAATGTACATAGAGGAAAGTCCCTTGGCAGGGGAACTCTCTCTCCTCAAACCTTGTCCTCAGTCATGCTCCCCATAATGACTTAATAACACTGCCCCGTGGTTTTAATTGAACCCTAAAGAATGGATCTTCAGGAAACAAACACAGTCATCAAATGGTTTTTTGGCACCTGGCAAGCCACACACGCTTTTACGATTCAGGAATCAGGTGCTAAGCCCTATCAGAATGCAGAAGCTTGCATTCTAATAAGACTTCTAGGTCACCAAGACCTCAGGGTCCCAAGCGAGCACCGGGCCGTGCTTCCACAGTAGCCCGCTAGGCGGCGCGCCAACCCAAAGTCGTCCCTTCCGGGAGTACAGATCTGATTCTTTGAAATGCAGCTCCCCAGGAATGCCTTCTTGTACCAAATAATAAATGTGTGCCTCCAAACCTAAAGAAAATATTTCTCTAGCCAAGCATGGTGGTGCACAACCGTAATCCCAGCACTTGGGAGACGGAGATGAGTTCAATGGCCTAGTTTTAATTGGTTTTGGGTTTTTGTTTTGTTTTTCGAGACAGGGTTTCCCTGAGTAACAGCTCTGACTGTCCTGGAACTTCCTTGTAGACCAGGCTGGCCTCGAACTCACAGAGATCCACCCGCCTCTGCCTCCCAAGTGCTGGGATTAAAGGCGTGCACCACCACTCCCGGCTAGTTTTAATTTTTTTTTTTTTTTAATTGAGTATAACTTGTCACTCCCAAGCTGGAGCTAAAACCCCCACCCCAGCTCCTCTTCCTTCTTCCTTCTCCTCCTTCCGACAGTCTCTTAGCCCAAGGAGGCCTTGAGTGCAAGATCCTCCTGCCTCAGCTTCCTGAGTGCTGAAATTGCAAGCATGTACCACCACACCTGGCTGAATTCATAACATAATGAAATTTGTTCTTTTCTCATGAATTTATAATTTCAAAATGAAGAAAATACATAAAATGGAGAGAAGATAGACTATGCTAGTCAAATAATGGATGCCTGGGTTCCTTTTATTTTTTGACAGGGTTTCATGTCAGTCAGGCTGGCCTTGAACTCACTATATTATCAAGTTCTAGGATGACAGGCATGTACCACCATGCCTGGTTTGTGGTTCTGTTATGCCCAGATTGGGACCCCAAAGACTTCACCACAGACCTTAGATACAGAATGCAATAGCATGGTTTATTTCTGTTTGTTTACAAGCCTCGGGCAGGGAAGCTCCATCCAAAGCACTCACTCGTAGGCGTGAGGCCAGGAGGAACTTGCTTTTTCTTTGTGTGGCTAGCTTTTTAAAGGCAAAATCCACAAGCCCTTCAGGGGGCTTGGGGGAGTTTTGCACAGGTACAACTCAGATTGGTTTATTTTTATCTCTGTTTTCTTTTAATTGGGTGAGGGTATGTAACCTTTGAATTTACTGGTTGGTGGTTACAATTTATTACTTTGGGGGCAGTCCAGCACAAGTCCCAGGCTTTGTCCTTGAGCCACCATGGGGGCTGGCTGGCCAAGCACGTACGGCACATAACTCTAAGTTGGTGAGGGGCCCCAGAAAGTAAACATCTGGCTGAACTTTGAGCAGTCAGAGTACGTGCAGAAAGGGAGCTACTGCAAGGACTGTCTTTTGTTTATGGCCCTCCCAGAAACTGTTTGCTCAAGTCTCAGGAAACTGAAATTGAGGCCTGATCTCTGAGAGAAGACTGAGCAGCCTGTTATGGCATCTGCTTGGTCCTTTCAGTTCTTTTTTTTTTTTTTAAGTTTTTATGTTACCTTATATCTTTAAAACTTTTATAAGTGTTTGAGATGGCTGAGTGGATAAAGGTATTTGTTCCCAAGCCTGATGGCCTGAGTTTGATTCCCTGGACCCATATGGCTGAAGGAGGATTAATTCCTATAGTTATCCTCTGACCTCTACATAGACATGTGCCACAGCACGCGCACATACATACATACACACACACACACACACACACACACACACACACACACACACACACACACACACACACGGGAAATGGCTTAGTGGGTATAGCAATTGCTGTACAAGTATGAAGGCCTGAGTTTGAATCCCCCAGAATTCATATAAAACTAGATGTGGTCAGACATGCCTGACATACATGCCTTTCGTCCCAACACCTGGGAGGCAGAGGCAGACAGATCTCTGTGAGTTTGAGGCCAAATGGTCTATATAGTTCCAGACAGCCAGGGCGACAAGAGAGACTGGGAAAAAAAAAAAAAAAAAAAAGCTGGGTGTGGTAGCACAGGTGAGTAATTCTACTGTTTCTATGGCAAGGCAGGAGGCAGAGACAAGGAGAATTTGGAAGCATGATCCGGCTAGCCTGGCCTAGGCAAGGCTGAGGCAGGAGGACTGTGGCAAGGTCAGCCTGAATTACATGACGTTCAGACACTCCGGGCCGCAGAGTGAGAGCCTGGCTAAAGAAACAACAAAGTGAACTATATACACATTTCAGTGATAAAGACCAAGTGGTAAAAAAGTGTAAAAACCCTAAAGGAATGCTTTTAAAATGTTTTATTCTTCGCATGCGCAGTCTGTGAGAGGCGGTGTGCAGGTGCCCACGGGGCCCAGAAGAGGGCGTGCAATCACCCAGGAGCCGGAGTTCCACTGTGAGCTGTCCAACAGGGCTGCTCAGAAACAAACTCAGGTCCTCTAAGAGCCATCTCTCCAGCCCACTGAAGGATTCTTTATGTCATGAGCATTTTATTTTGATAATGCTTTTGATTTAATCTGGGGTGCTTTTAGAAGGCTACTTCGTGTTTCTTCATAATCTTGCGAGAATTCAGAACTATGATTTCTGCTTGGCTCTCCCTTTCGCCGTCCACCCTCCGTGTGGTACTGGGGATTGAATCTGGGGTTTCACACATGCGAAATGAGCACTCTGCCCCTGGGCGGCAACCCATCTGTCAGTTCTGAAACCCAGGACAAACGGATAACTGAGGTGGCAGCCAGGTTCTCTCCGCATCCCTCAGTCCTCACCTGTCCCAGGGTGCTCTGGGCTGGCATACCCTGCCCTCTACCCAGAATCTTCCCCTGCTCTTCCCCCAGCTGCTCTTCCCTATGTAATGGAACCATTTTGGCTACTCCAGTCCCTTTTTGCCCTTTAGGCGTCTTGGTCTCCTGGCTCTCCCCTCTCCCACTTCTCACGCGGTCGGGCTCAGGGTCATGGTTCACTCTGGGTTTTCCAGATGTCTCGGCCCGTTTTCTCCCTCGTATCTACAGTAAACCTTCTCCTCCACCATAGCCAGGAGCGGCATGTCCTTCCTTTTCAGTTCTTTTTTTCATCCACCATCCTCTTTGCATGTCTGACTTTGAGACAGGGTTTCACGAAGTGTTCCAGGCAGGCCTTAAACTTGCAATCTTCTTGCCTCAGCCTCCTGAGAAACTGGGATTACAGGCCTGACTGACTGAAACATTTCTGTGACAGCCCAAAATAAAACAACTACAATAACCTCCCTCCAATAAAAAAATTAGTAATAAAAATAAATTCCAATAGCGGGAGCATGGGCCCTTCAAAGCTAGGGACTGGAGCAATGGCTGTCCCCAAACTTTTATATCATTTACCTCTCACCTCTAGTGGCAAAAGTCTATTTAAAATGATGGCTTTTCGTTTTGCTTTGCTTTTTTGGGGGGGCGGCGGGGGGTTGGGGGTGGGGGACACGATGACAGTCTCATCATGTAGCCCAAGCTGGACCTGAACTCAGGACCCTTATGCCGCAGCTTCCCAAATGTTGATTGTCTTAACAAAAGGACTCAGAACTCTAAGAAGTCTCTGAGAAATTTCCAGGCCTAGATGGACATGCGTGGAGACCACCGGGACCAATCAATACGAATTTCACCTTGCTACTGGAGGATGTGGGCAATCTACTCTGAGTTCTTCCTGGAGTCGATTCTAATTGCTTCACGACTAGCTGGAGTACTTCCAGGAAGTAGCTGCTCTCACCCTAGTAGCTGAAGAAGTGAGATCTTTCTCAACAGGGTCACGGCCACACCTTCCGAGCCTGTGTGACTTCTGGATCTACACTGACCATCAGGCATGTAGCTGTACAGGAAGCGTAAAAACTGAAAACGGGGTCGGAGACAGAAAGTCCAGGTGTTCCTGGCCACTGCGGTGTCTCTGCTCCCAATACAGGTGTAACCTGAGTCCCCACTGGGGAGCCAGAAATCAGCTGAGAAGAGACTCCAGGAGAGAGCAGCCCCAGGCGGAGGTGGAGGAAGTGGGGGCCTCAGCTCCGCTCATCCCGTCTATCTCGGTTTGCACTTGAAGGGTCTGGGTAAGTCCCTTCTCCAGCATCTCAGAGGCTCTTTGGGGCAACCTGGGAAGTTGGGACAAGAGCTGTGACACATGGGTTGTGGGCAGAGGCCTTTGAGAGAGGGGGTGCTTACGAGTGTCTTGGTTATTGCCCCCAAAGTAGCCTCTCATCCTGATGCCCAGGGTCAGGACCTCAGATCTCTGGGACCTACATTTAGGAGACAAGGAGGACCCAGGTCTTTCCTGGGTCTCTCCAGAGACTTGCAATCCATACACGGGCCCTCACAAGCTCCGAGCCGCTGCAGGGTCCGGGCGGACCCTCCCTCCTGTACAGGGAGTTAGCCAGGGCAATGCAGTCAGAGCCAAGGAGGCGCACTGTGTGCCTCCTATCGGCCCCCGCCAGCACCCATCACAGCCTGCACCAACAGTCTGTAGTCTGAAGCCAGCCTCCCCTCCCCGAAAGGATCGCCACCACACCTGCCAGACTCCACTTCCGGAGGAAAACACGGGCTCTAGGCCCCACCCAGCATCCCGCTACCTGCTGGGATTTGTAGTTGGTGGCATCGGGGCTGGCGCATGTGCGTGAGTGTGTAGTGTGTTTGTCTGACTTCACCCGGGGGGGGGGGGGGGGGGCTCGACCTGGGTTTGGTTGAGGCAGCATAGGTCCTGCCCTGCAGCCCACTGCCTGCTGGGACTTGTAGTTTGCAGCTTTTCTCCCTGGGCAACGGTGGGGGCCTTCCTGTTTGTGATCCTGGGCAAACTAAGGGACCAGACTCTAGGCGGGAGAAGCGGTAGGAGGGGCATTCTCTGGCAGGGTCTATCCCTTCTCCAGTAAGGCTTATCCTGGAGATACTGCCTGGCAAAAATGAATTAGGCCAAGGGTACTGTGTCTTTTCTGTTCTGTGATAATGGTATCCCGAAATAATGAACAATCCTGCCCAGGACTGGTTGTATACACAAGTTCATTATCTTTTAGGATTGATTGATAAATATTAATTTCATGAATTTGCTAACTACTTCACCAAGAAAGGCTTTACTCACCAAGAAATTGGTGAGACACACATTGCTCTTGAAGAACCAGTCTGCCTCCATCTTAGGCTTAAAAGCCATCTTATAATAAAGACAAACTAGGTTCATTCCTGTTTATGATTAAACCTCTGTCTCTCAAGGATTAGGCTGTGCCCCACCTGTGAGCTTAACTACAAATGGTTCTGGACTACCTGTTCCAGGAAATGGCAATCATGTCTTTGTTTGAAAAAGTTAATAACCATCTTGCAACCTTTGTTTCTAAAACGTTGTTATGGCTACCTTGTTATGATTGACTACCTGTTGTTAGGACCACCTTGCAATCATGTCTTCATTTCAGGAGGTCGTTAGGACTAACTTGTTACGTTTATGTTCTGCTCCTATAACCCCACCTATTTAGCTGGCCAAATCCCCCATTTGAAAACTCCCTACCCCTGAGCTATAAAGACCTTGTCTTCCTCAGGTCCAATGCTGACCTCTTGAACCCTGCCTTAGTGGGAGGCAGCCTGTGTACACGAATAAAAAAGCTTGCTTTAATTAATTGCTTACTTTGATTAATTTGGCCATGGTGATTTGGGTTGGTGGTCTTTCTCTTCCCATCTTTGGAATTAACACTCGTGTGTGTGAACACATTCGTGTGTGTGTGTGTGTGTGTGTGTGTGTGTGTGTGTGTGTGTGTGTTGTATGCGTTTTTGAAGGCCATATTAATGTCTTCTTCTTCTCCTCCTCCTCCTCCTCCTCCTCCTCCTCCTCCTCCTCCTCCTCCTTCTTTTTCTTCCTTCTCCTTCTCCTTCTCCTTCTCCTTCTTTGTTTATCCACCTTTCCAGGTAGGATTTCTTATTGAAATGAGCTCATCAGTTCACTAGACCCTTGTATTCTCCCCAAGCACTGGGATGTGGGCACTCACTGGCACCAGCTTTTTATGTGATCGCTGGGGATTGAGCTTGGTTCATCATGTTCGTACAGTAAGCGCTTTATGGAATAAACCATCTCCCTAGTCCCCACAGTTTGCTTTGAGGAACAAATAAATGGTTTTGTGTGGGGTTGAGGATATTTAATAAACTGTAAAGCACAGGGTATGTGAGGTGTTCACACCCAAATCAGAGTGTGGTATGTATATAGCTTGATGCTGGTAGGGGTCCTAGGTTGCCAAGAGGTTGCCAGGTACAATGTTTGGCAAGGGGGGTACTTACTATCTGCAGGTAAGGGTCTCTGGCTTCCAAGTACATTGTGAGAGAAGAGGGGTGTGCACATAGCCCAAACAGTGAGGAGTCCTAATTTGCTAAATGATTCCCTGTGCTTGTCCATCTCATCCGCATCAATGGGATTACAAGGTGCCATATCTGAACGCTTTTAAAACATGGGTTCTGCCCAGTCACGGTGGTGGCACACTCCTTAAATCCCAGCACTCAAGAGGCAGAGGCAGGCAGGTCTCTGAGTTCGAAGCCAGCCTGGTCTACAGAGCAAGTACCAGGACAGCCAGGGCTACACAGAGAAACCCTGTCTCAAAAACAACAACAACAAAAAAACCCAAACCACTCCCCCCTCAAAAAAAACAAACAGGGGCTGGAGAGATGGCTCAGAGGTTAAGAGCACTGACTGCTCTTCCAGAGGTCCTGAGTTCAATTCCCAGCAACCACATGGTGGCTCACAACCACTTGTGATGAGATCTGGTGCCCTCTTCTGGCCTGCAGTCATACATGCTGTATACATAATAAATAAATAAATCTTTAAAAAAAAAAAAAAAAAAAAAAAAAAAAAAAAAAAAAACAAACAGCCAAAAGTGGGTTCTGAGATGGAACTCAGGTCCTCATGCTTCCAAAGCAAGTGTTTTCTTGACTGAGGCAATCTCTCCAGCCCCATGTGGGGAGAGTTCATATTAGAGCTGTTAGATACTCCAGTCTTCCCTGTCAGGCCCTCAGTGAGGAAAGACAGTCTGCACTGTACCTCTGGATTGGAGTCAGGAGAGCCTTCATGCCACGGATGAGGAACGAAGGCTCAGAGAGGGCCACAGGTCAGGCTGGGCATGGTGGCTCCTGTTTGTAATCCTAGAACTTGGGAGGCTGAGGCAGGAGGATTGCAGTGAGTCTGAGGTCTGTCTGGGCTACAGTCACAGTCCGACACCTTGTTTCAAAAGATCAAACTACACAAAAGGGGGCTGGAGGGATGCTCAGCAGTTAAGAACACCGGCTGCTCTTGCAGAGGACCCGGGTTTGAGTCCCAGCACCCACGGCAGTTCACAACTGTCTGTGACTCCAATCCTTGGGGATGTGATGCCCTCTTCTGGCCTCCGCAGGCACTGGGTACACATGTGGTGCACAGATATATGTGCATATAAAACACCTATACACATAACATAAAAATTAAAAAAGGAATCTGGAGTGGTGGTCCCTAGCTGCAATCCCAGCACTTGGGAGGTCGAGGTAGAAGCATCAAGAGTTCAAGGTCGTTCTCGGCTACATAGAGAGTTCAAGGCCAACCTTATAGGACGCTCTGCTTCAAACATGACAGAAACAGGGGAGTGTGCCCAGTGGCTCAGTGGTAAAATGCTTGTTGCACAAACGTGAAAACATGATTTCGATCCCTAGCAGTCACGTAACAGCGGGCTTAGCAGCCCATGTTTGTAACTCCAGAGCTGTGGGAAGAGGTGGAGACAGTCGTTCCTAGCAGTTTGCTGGCCAGCCGAGCTCCAGGTTCTGTAAATACCGCATCTCACGATACCGGGGCTCAAAAATTAAGGGGGAGACGGGAGAGATGGCTCTGTGGGTAGGAGCATTTGTGACTCTTGCAGAGGACCTGGGTTCAGTGTCCAGCACCCACATCTCAGCTCATAGTGTCTGTAACTCCAGTTCTAGGGGATCCGATGTCCTCTTCTGACCTCCTTAGGCACCATGTATGTCTGTGCATGCATACAGGCAAAACACTCATACACATAAAATAAATAAAATCTAATTTTGAAAAATAAGTTACAGAGTAATAGAAGATACCTGGCATTGACCTTTGGCCTCCATACACACACGCCCACACACCTGCACATACATGAACATGTATAACATACACATAAACACACATATACACACAAAGTAAAAATTAAAACATATTCTCCCAAAATATCTAGAGAAGAGACTGTCACCCCAGCACTCTGTAGGCCAGCTTGGTCTACAGAGTAAGATCCAGGACAGGCACCAGAACTACACAGAGAAACCCTGTCTCGAAAAAACAAAAAACAAACAAACAAACAAAAAAACCAACAAAATTCCCTTGTTCAGAGAAAAAAGAAAAAAAAAAGACCCAACAACAGCAAATTAACCCACAAAACAGATCCTCCCGTGGCTCAGGGTCGCAGGGTCGCAGTCTCCTAGGTAGAAGTGTCAGGGTTTCTGTCCTTACTTTACGAGGGAGCAGACTGTCCCAATGTTTATCAAGTGGGGCGGTTCTGCAACACGGGAGTTTTGATCTCATCTGTTAAGACATTCAGTAAACTTTGTTTTTTTGGGTGTTGGTCCTGCTTAGCATATATGAAAGAGACCCGCCAGAGCTGCATGGTGATGCATGGTGATACCAGCCTGTAACCCCAGGATTCTGGAGGTGAAGCAGGAAGATCAGAAGTTCAAGGTCATCTACCGAGGCACCAGGAGTTTGGGTCAGCCTGAGCTATATAGAAATTTGTCTCAAAAGTTATAATTTTTTTCAGTGTTATTACTTCCTGGGTGCTATGCTGGGTGCTGACGTTACAGAGGAGACTTGACGTGGTTCCTGGCCCACGTGTGCAAACGGTGTGGTTGGTGAGGGAGGGACACACAAAAAAACCGGCCACAGTGACAGAACCTTCTGTGGTGAATGAGTCTGGCGTTTTGATAGGGATGTGGGTTACAGGGGTGTTGCATCTGTCAAAACTAGAAAACTTAAGTGGTGTGTGCCTGTAACCCTAGTCCTCAGAGGGCAGGGGCAGGCTGATCTCCATGGTTTACATAGAATGTTCCAGGCAGACATCGTGAGACCCTGTCTCAAAAAAAAAAGGTCTGGCACGGAGCCAGCTGTCTGCGGGTCCAGAAAGGTCCGTCTAACCTCAGTGGGATACGATTGCTTGAGTTGCCCAGCTGGCCAGGAACAAAGTCAGGGTGTGCATTATTTCAAACCCAGTCAGTGGGCCTCAGAGACTCCAATTCTGCTTGGCCTTGGCAACGTTGCTTCTCAGAAAACAAGGCCGTTTTGTCGACTGAGTCTGTGGGTGGGTTTGTGTGCCATGTTCTGGAGCCCAGGCAGAGACTGATGTAGACACTGGCTGGTCTGTTTGGCTGTGAATTAGAGAAAGGGGAGAGAGCTGCGTTGATGCAGGTCAGGCCAGTTACAATCCTGGTTCCCCTCTAATCCTCCTGAGAATTCATCTAAGTAAAGATGGAGGATCATTTGGGGGGAAAATTGCATTTATTTATTTCCTTGTGTGTGTGTGTCTGATCCTCCAAGTGCTGGGATTACAAGCATGTACTACCACGCCCGCCCGGTGTTTGTGGTGCTGGGGGTCAGATCCAAGGCTCCCTGCAGGCTAGGCGAGCACCCCATCAGCTGAGCTGCGTCCCTGGCCGGCGGCGATCACATTGAAGGCACCAAGTGGGTGCTCCAGGGAACTGCGGAGGTGGGAACCCTGATGGAGACCAGGGACCTATGGGTTGAATGGGAAGTGAAAGCTGCCCTCCTCGGCCTCAGTTTTCCCCTAGTATGCTGAACCTCAGCTTTCCTGGCCCTGGGGTCCCTACCAGGCCCCCAGTGCTGTCTCTAAGGACTCAGTTGCTGGAAGGGAAGGGAAGGGAAGCGCCCCCGGCCCAGGATCGCACCAGGCAGCTCCAGCCACTTAGCCATTCACGGTGACTCACTTCTCCCAGGGGGGTAGAGGCGTGGTCGCCGGCAAAACGACGGTGTCCAGAGCCACCAAACCCCTCGGTAAGTAAGTCGCGCTCTCGGGGATCTGTTCTCCGCGGCCCGAAGCTCCTACTTTGGGGTCCACAGGGGCTCTGTGGGTCCCGGGGCGCCCGGCTACCTATCACCTCCACACCTTCCTTAGGGGCGAAAGCTCTGCTGGATTTCGAGACTGGGCAGGTGGAGCCGGCAAAGCACTGTCCCAATCATGTGGGACAAACTTGAAGCAGGGAACTGGGGGGTAGGGCGGAACAGAAGTGGGGTGGGGGTGAGGGTGGGGGTACCAACCTGAGTTTTAAAAAGAACAAATTCCTTGTTTTCCCGTTATAACTTCGTTGGTTTGGTTTTTTTTTGAAACGGTGTCTCCTGTAGCCCAGACTTCCTTAAACTCCCATAAAGCCAAAGATGACGTCAAACCTCCGATTCTCTTGTAATCTTCCAAGTGCTGGGATTACGGGTGTGAACCACCACACTTTAATTAACCACACTCAGCAAGTCTTTCTTTCGACGTCATTAAGTTATGTGTATTCTGTCTGAGTGTGGGTTTGTGCGTCCAAGTTAGAAGGGCAGCGGATCCCTTGGAGCTGCAGTTACGGGTGCTTGTGAGGGGCCTGATGTGGGTGCTGGGAACTGAAATCGGATCCTCTTGGAAGGGCTGTGAGCGCTCTTAACCACTGAACCACAGCTCCAGCCCCTGCAACTTTCTTTCTTTGTTTCTTTGTTTCTTCCTTTCTTTTTTTTCCTTTTAAAATATATTTTTCTTCCTGTGGTGAAAGGAGCCTCCTAGCTCCAGCGTAGTGAGCAGTGACTTTCATTCATCTTTGTCCCCTGGAGTGTACATAGGGTCTCAGTCTAAGAGCCAGCTGGGTTCTGCACTAGTGCGGCCCAGACCCATAGATCTGGGCATTCCCTGAGGGGGTTGGTGTGAGCGGGAGGGGATCCCTGGCTTAGCTTTCTCTCCACAGCGCCCTCCCACTCAGCTTGGGAAGGGATGGAGATTGCTGCAGTGGGTGCTGGCCACTTTTACCAGGGCCCCAGTAAATCATGTCAGCAGTGTTTACAGTCACTGACAGAGAGAACCAGCTCCTATAATGTGTCCTCTGACCTACACCCTCAAGCCATAATATATACATGCCACCTCCTAAATAAATGAATGAATAAATAAATAAATAAATGTAATTTTTTAAAAAAAGAGTGCAGATTTAGTGAACACTCAATATTTGCTCATTAATTGTAGCATCTTGTTTAACCTTCACTTTTATCTGTGTGCCCACTTTACAGATTGGACACGAGGAGGCTCCAAGAAGTTGGATCTGACCTACGGAGGTACTGCTGGTAAGTTGTAAAGTGTGACACACACACACACACACACACACACACACACACACACACACACTTGTATGTAGCCAAGGATTGAACTTTTGATCTTCTGGCCTCTACCTCCAAGTGCTGGGGGCTGTAGGCATGTCTCACTGCTCCAACTTCTAGAGTGTGATCTCTCTTTCCACCATGTGGGTCTTGGGAATCGGACCCAGGTCTTCAGGCTTGGTGGCCGAGTGTCTTTCCCAGCTGAGCAGTCTCCCTGGTCATCATCTTTATCCCATGCTATGATCCATCTCAGGGCTTCATGGACGCTGTGTGAACACTCTACTAACTGAACTGTACCTCCAGTCCTCAAGGCACACTCCTAACCTTTCTGCCAAGGTCTCTGCCCTGCCTGTGGTTCTGGGATCTCATCTCAGACTACCCTGTTTTTAAGGCTGTCATTTGGCCATGGAGACCCCTAGGTGCCAACTATAAGCTGTGTTCTTTTCTTGAAACTATTATTTATTTTTATCTGTATGTCTGTACACAGTTGTGGGTACCTAGTGCTTGAGGTGACCGGAAGAGTGCATCCCCTGGGACTGGAGTTGTAGATAGTTGTGAGCCTCCATGTGGGTGCTGGGAATGGAAACTGAGTCCTCTTAACCACCGAGCCACCTCTACAGCCCCCATTCTGTCCTTTTACTTGGTAGGTTCTGGGGATTGAACTCTGGTCATCAGCAAGTGCTTTTACCCACTGAACCATACCACTGACTCCATTTAAAGTCTAGAGAAAACGTTTCATTCTTGTTCTGGTGGTATTTGTCACCCAGAAGCCACACATCTGGATGGCATAGTGGTGCACATCTGTAATCCCAGCACTCAGAAGATGGAGAGATGGAGACAGGAGGATCCAAAGTTGGAGGCCAGCTTGGGCTATGTATCGAGGCTCTGTCTCAAACAAACAAGCAAATACCAACTCCCCACATCCACTCAGTACTCTGTTTTCTCCAGGCTTCCCCCTAGCAGCCCTACATTAGATTGGTCTGGTGGTCGGATACTTGGGAAGGCTTGCTTCTGCTCCTGTTGTATGATCAAGGCCAGAGCCTTGACTCTGAATGCTGAGTCCTACCTGGAACTGGCTGTTGACCAACACTCTTCCAGGACAGGCCTGCCAGAGTCCCTGGGCACTGAGCCACCCAAGTGTGGCTGCCCACTGGGTGCTTACTCTCCAGGACTTCACACAGATTCTGCTCTTCCTTCCTCTAGGGCAAATGGTTCTCAACCTGTGGGTCACGACTTCTTTGACAAACTTACATTACGATTCATAACAGTAGCAAAATTACAGTTATGAAGTAACAGCAAAAATAATTTTATGGCCAGGCAGTGGTGGCGCACGCCTTTAGTCCCAGCACTCGGGAGGCAGAGCCAGGCAGATCTCTGTGAGTTCGAGGCCAGCGTGGTCTATAGAGCGAGATCCAGGACAGGCTCCAAAACTACACAGAGAAACCTTGTCTCAAAAAAAACCCCCAAAAAACCCAAAAACAAAAAACAAAAAAAAATTACGGTGGATGTGTGTGTGTCACCACAACATGAGGAGCTGTATTAAAGGACTGAAGTATTGGGAAGGTTGAGAACCACTGCTCTAGAGACTCAAAAGGGAATCACAGCCTCCTTGGCTCAGCCTCCTGCTTCCTTCGTGACTTCGAGCTGTAACCCAGGGTCCTTCATGGAGCCAGCAAATTAGACCGGATTGAGTATGTACTATCTTTCCATGACTGGGTGAAAGGAGAGATGGTTGCCTTGGGTTCAGCCTGAAACCTTCTGCCCTCTGTCTGTTCTTTTTTCTTTGAGACATGGTTTTGTTCTGTGATTCTGGCTGGCTTGATCATGCTTATTTGCTTCTTATTTATTTATTTATTTTTTAGGAGGTCCACAGGGATTCCAGGATCTTATATACCCTGGGCTGCCTTTGAACTCTCTCTCTTTTTTTTTTAAATTTATTTATTTATGTATAGTGTTCTGTCTGCATGTATGCCAGAAAAGGGCACCAGATCTTATTGTAGATGATTGTGAGCCACCATGTGGTTGCTGGGAATTGAACTCAGGACCTTTGGAACAGCAGCCAGTGCTCTTAACCTCTGAGCCATCTCTCCAGTCCAGCTTTGAACTCTCTATGTAGCCAAACTTCTGATTCTCCAGTCTCTGCCTGACAAATGCTGGTTTTACAGGTGTGTGCCACCGCATCCCGCTGGCTGGCCACGCTAATTTCTATTGATGTCTCCTAGATCTCCAGTGCCCAGACTGGGAGACTGTGGACATTTGGTAAATGAGCAGCAGACTGAGAGGTAGTGTATGTTTTCATTATTTATTTATGTATTTATTTTGGTTTCTTGAGACGTTTTTTCTGTGTAGTCCTGGCTGTCCTGGACCTCAATTCGTAGTTTTGGCTGGCCTTGAACTCAGAGATCCACCTCCTTTACCTCCTGCATGCTGGGATCAAAGCCATGAGCCACCACGACCAGCTGAGGGGATAGTCTTTGAGTATTCCGGGCACTGAGAGACCACTTTAAATGTGTCAAGGTACCTGGCATGATACTTTGGTCCAGGGAATCCTAGTGCTCAGGAAGCAGAGACAGGCCTCATAAATTTGAGGCCAACCTGGGCTACATATTGACTTTCATAACAGCTTGGGCTCCAAAGTAAGACGTCTCAGTAACAAACCAACAGATAGACAAACAGACAACAACCAAACAAACAGCTGGGCATGGTGGCGCACACCTGTAATCCCAGCACTCAGGAGACAAGAGAATCAGTTCAAGGCCAGCTTGAGCTGCGTCGTCATTTAGAGGCTAGCCTTGGCTACATCTCAAAAATAAAACGAAATATCAAAATGAAAACATACACACTTCCAAACCAACCAGAATGTGTCAGGTCCCCAAACCACTCTCTTGGAACTTCGCTTCAAAAAAGAAAAAAAATTAAAAAAAAAATCACATGTGCCGGGCGGTGGTGGCGCACGCCTTTAATCCCAGCACTCGGGAGGCAGAGCCAGGCGGATCTCTGTGAGTTCGAGGCCAGCCTGGGCTACCAAGTGAGTTCCAGGAAAGGCGCAAAGCTACACAGAGAAACCCTGTCTCGAAAAACCAAAAAAAAAAAAAAAAAAAAAAAAAAAAAAAAAAAAAATCACATGTACTCAGGGTGATGAGACTAATTAGTCAGGGGGAGGAGGAAAAAGAAGTACAGAGCCAGTGACCCAACCCAGGAAATGTGACTAAGCAGCCACAGGGGTGTGCAGGGGGTGTGCAGCTTCTGTCTGGGCAGTGGAACGCGCTTCCCTCGCCTGCTCGCGGACTGGTGAGTGGAACGGGGCTTTCCTCGTTGGTCTGACTCGAAAGTGTTCAGAACTTGCCTTGCCTGAGGCCGCAGTGATGAGACTGTGGTGGACCCCAGCCTCCCAGTAGCTGAGGAACAGCTTTGGCTTGCTCTCCTGAGTCCTTGGACCTCAGAGCACTGAGCCTTCCCTTGGGTGGGGCGGGTGGGTGGGACAAGCCAGTGGAGAAGAGGGAAGTGAGAAGCTCGGGTGGAGGGGCCTGAGAGGAGTTTGAGAAGAGAAGGCCTGTGGAGAGGTAAATGTGGTTGGGGCTTCTACAGATGGGCTAGCTGGACCCTCTTGGGTGGATAGGGAGGGCTGGCTGCTAGGGTCTGGGAACAGTCAGGAATGATGTCCCCAGGCATAAGTCAGGCTTGGATCATTATCTGATGCAGTTCTGTAGCTGCAGAGGCTGGGGATGTGTTCCAGCTGCAGGGATGTGTTCCAGCTGCAGCGGAGGAGCCAGGAGGTCTGGGCTCATCCTGGTCTGTAGGAGGTGCTGTCAGACCTGAGAGATTCCCCAAAGGCCTGTCAGGAGGTGGATTCAGATCTGGCAGTGCCTATCCCCAAGATAGTACTGTCCTAGGTCTAGACAACTGGGCTGGAGGGCCTTGGGAAGAAGCAGGGTAGGTCCAGCTACTTGAGGGGCGTTCAGACAGCCCCCAGCCGAGGGTCATCCGGGGAACGGTATGGAGAAAGATGAAGGTAGAATCGGAGATGTGGGGAGTGGGATCTGCTTTGGTGTGTGGGGAAAGAGCATTGTCCTGGGTGTCCGGAGCCACTGCTGTCCCGACTTCTAAGGAGCATGGGCCACAGTCCAGAAAGTCCCGTGCTTTCTCAAATGGACAGGTCACTCCCTCCCTAGGGTTGGTGCTGTTTCAGTTCACAGTTAACGGCACAGATAGGGACTGTGAGGGGAAGTGACCTGTTGAGAATCAGAGTCCAGGCCAGGCGGTGGTGGCGCACGCCTTTAATCCCAACACTCGGGAGGCAGAGCCAGGCGGATCTCTGTGAGTTCGAGGCCAGCCTGGGCTACCAAGTGAGTTCCAGGACAGGCGCAAAGCTACACAGAGAAACCCTGTCTTGAAAAACCAAAAAAAAAAAAAAAAAAAAAAAAAGAGAATCAGAGTCCAAGGGGGACGAAAGTGGCCCTGGTTTTCCTCAGTACTGGGTCACTGGTGCACAATTAGGTCAAGCATGTTGAAGGTAGGAGTAATCCCCCAGTGTGTCCTTAAAGATACTCTAAGGATTAGCCAGCAGGGCACACATCCTCTCCCACCACCCAGGACAGTCTGATGGGTCCCTTTGCCCTCTGCCTTTCTGCCTTAGGCAGCTCCAGGCAGTCCCCCAATGTTGAGATCCTAGGCTATCCCTCTGGTTTAACTAGTGCCCCCAATATTGAGATCCTAGGCTATCCCTCTGGTTTAACTAGTGCCCCCAATGTTGAGATCCTAGGCTATCCCTCTGGTTTAACTAGTGCCCCCAATGTTGAGATCCTAGGCTATCCCTCTGGTTTAACTAGTGCCCCCAATGTTGAGATCCTAGGCTATCCCTCTGGTTTATCTAGTCCCATAACAGGCTCAGCAAATCAAGGCAATTGAACACATCCTTTGGACAGGACCAAGTGTGCCCAAAGGTCCTTAGGCAAACTACTTCCTGCTCCAAAGGTGCTTGATAGCCTCAGGGAGAGAACCAGTCCCTAAAACTCATCACGCGGCGGCCTAGTACGGGAAAAGGAGTCTTCAGCAGAGGTGACCGGCTATAGTGTAGCTCGGTGGTAGAGCGTTTTCTAGCTGTGCCCCCTGGCCTTGGGTTTGGTTCCCAGCATTCCTGCCACTCCCAAAGTTGGAAGATATAAAAGAGGCTGCCTGCGAAGTGGTGAGTTCCCCACCATCAGAAGCATTCAAGACGAGGACGACCAAGGGTGCCCTAGAAGAGGTGTCTGTTCTATGTGCTATGAGGTCTATCTAAGCACTAACGCTCCTTCTAATGCTGGTCTGTGATTATGTGACTGTCTTGCATGGCGGAAGTTGGTCTGTGGTTTCATTGGATGTGATGGCTCCCCACTTCCCTGAGCCCTCTAGCTAGGCCACAAGGCAGACTGTTCTTCCTCTCTTGCCTCCCCTCCTGCAGCCTGCCCAGTGCTGAGCCCCCAGCACAGATCTCGAATGAATGGAAGTGAATAGACTGTCATGGACGCTTGAGGGATGGGGTATCAGGTGTGCCCCTGCTGTTGTTGGCCCGGGGAAGAAGGTGGGGTGTGCTCTAAGCCTGAGGGGCTGGGAAAACTCCCGCAGAAGCTAAGGTGCGGGATCATCCTCAGATAGCTAGGGTTGATGCGTGCCCACAGGGATGCAAGGCTGAGACACATGCAGGAGGAAGCTTGAGGAGCCATGGGACCGGGTCAAAGGTCCAAAAGCAGGAGACAGGGATGGAAGGCTGTTTGCCGGGGAAGCCCCATCCCCAGGGAAGCCTGAACACAAGGCAAAACCAGGAGCTGATAAGGGGCAGTGGGAGGTTCATCAGTGGGAGCTGATGGGGGCTTCTCTCACTGCCACCCAGCCTCCACCCATGCAGGCTGGTTTCAGCTACCCCAGTGTCCCTCATGCACCCCACTTCTCTACCCTTAGGAGTGGGAATTGAACTTAGAACCTCCACATGCTTGGCAAGCACTGTACCACGGAGCTGTACCCCAGCCCTCTTTCTACTTTTTGTCTTGAGATTGGCCTCATTATGTTGCACAGGCGGGCCTTGAACACACTCTGTATTGTCTGGTCTTAAACTTCTAATATGTCTGCCTCAGTTTACCAACTAGTTGGAATTCTAGGCTTGTACCAGCCTGCCTAGCTTTGTCGGGAGGTTGTTGGTTTTTTGTTGTTGTTTGTTTTATTTTGTTTTTTCGAGACAAAGTTTCTCTGTGTAACAGAGCTGGCTGGCCTGGAACTCTCTCTGTAGAGCAGGCTGGGCTTGAACTCACAGAGATCTGCCTGCCTCTGTCTTCTCTGGTAGGTCTGAAGGTGTGCACCACCACATCTGGCTGTCAGGAGTTTTAAAAGCCTTCCTCTCCTTTGAAGCTCTCGTGTAGCAGGCGTTAAATTATGCTCTTCTCCCAGACCTCACACACTAGGAAGATCACTTTGAACATCTATTCGAAACACTTCCAGATAGATAGTGGAGGCAGAGTCTCCTGGCCTATGCACTGATGCTGTTAAAGAAAACTTAGGGGCTGGGGATGTAGCTGCTGGTGGAGTTCTACCTAACATGCACACAGACCTGGGTTCGATTCCCTAGCTCTGCATAAACCGAGCCTGGTAGTAGTACATGCTGGTGATCCAGTAATGCAATTAAATCACTACCAGTCTACAGAAATGGCTTAATGATTATAGGAATTTCTTGGGGGATTAACTCACAATACAGGAAGCTCACAGTTCAGAAAATAGGGATTGAGGTACGGTCCGGCGCTGCTGTCCGGAGAGCTCTGCCCTGATCCACACCAGCATCCAAGACCACGAGGTAGCGAAGAGAGCAAGCACTTATATATTGTCCCAGGTCTTAAGGGGTCCCCATCTGGGCCACGCCCCAGTGGGGAGGGCTGGTACCTAGCAGTTACCTGCTGCCTCACTAGGGGCGGTGCTTCAGGGCACTGACAACCACCCCTACAAACCAGCACTGGGGAGGTGGAGGCAGGAGGATCAGAAGTTCAAGGTCACCCTTGGCTACCTAGTGAATTCAAGACCAGATTGAGCTACAAGAGACCCTATCCTAAAAGAAAAAAGGAAAAAACCTGTTCCCTGATACTTGATACCATAAGGAAGGCTTTAACGGGACTGTCACTGTAAGCACAGGAGCCACAGCACCAAGGCCTTGCAGTGTGGGAGAAAGACTAGTCTCAACACACACTGCAGTGTGAGCAAACAAGGCTTTCCTAGTCAAGGAGCTAGGTAAGGGTCAGTGCATGGAAAGTTACTAAAAGGAAGCGCCAGCGGGGAGGGAGGTTCTGCCAAACTTACCTAACCGGATTCTTGTGAAGATAGCCTGGATGATCAGACACCATGGGGGGGATGGTGCAGGTTGAGGAACCAGATCGAGATTAAAGGATTATGGGATATGGATTATGGGGACTTGCAGCTAAACTGATGTTTCAGGGATCTCTGGCAGAAACTGGATTTTGCAAGGAAGTACAGAGAAAGGTCTAGAAGGTCCAGAGGGAGTAATGGAGTTTAGCCAGAGTCTTTGCATTTCTGTAAGGTGCCTGGTTACTTTTTTTACATTTGTTATTTATTTGTGTGTATATGTATGTGTGCATGTACCATGGCATGCATGCAGAGGTCAGAGGACAACTCTAGGAAGCTGCTGCCCTCCTCCATCCTGTGGTTCCTGCGGATGGAACTAAAGACGTTAGACTTGTCAGCAAGCACCTTTACCACTGAGCCATCCTGCCAGTCCTGAGGAGGTAGTTGTAATGAACCTCTAGGATCGTGAAGGAGCAGACAGCCGAACCGACCCCCTCATCAGAACCCGGCAGTGACTTGGAGTGGAGGGCACTTGATTGAGTTACGGCCCAGTTTCTCATTTTGGTAACACAGAACTAAAAGCAATGATGTTGTGGGCTCAGCCTAGCTTATTCCTGAGCTTGGGTTTGGGGCAGACGCATTAGTTCCTACTGACTCACAGGCTGGGCTGCCCACAGCAGGGGATGTGGTCACACCCCATGGAGTATGGGGGAAGTGTCACGGTGAAAAAAATGCCTTCCTCTGTTTGGGAGGTTGGTAATGAAAAAGGACAGTGGTAACTCGGCTGGCAATTCACATGTCTCACCACAGCTCTGCTTCCTGAGCAGACTCAACCCTCACCGCTGACCCAGCCACCCTTCAGAGAGTCTCCTTCGCCCTCCTGCAACTCTAGGCTGCAGGGCCTGCTTGCTACCCTCGCCCTCCGTGTCCCACAGGGTACCTCTTCCAACAGCTCACCAGGTGGAAGCATGCACTGAATTAAGTGCTGGTGACATATGCTCTCTTCTTTTAAAAGCCTTAAAACAAACAAACAAACAAGCAAGCAAACAGAAAACCTTAGGCCTGAGACGTGGCTCAGTGGGTAGGGAGCACCTGCTGCCAGGGCTGACTGCCTGAGACGTGGCTCTGTGGGTAGGGAGCACTTGCTGCCAGGGCTGACTGCCTGAGATGTAGCTCTGTGGGTAGGGAGCACTTGCTGCCAGGGCTGACGGCCTGAGTTTGATCCCCAGAACTCACATGGCGGAAGGGAAAGCCAATTCTTTTGTCACACTTATTTACTTACTTAGTGTGTGTACATGTACACTCGAGCACACATGTGCATGTGCCACAGTATATATGTGGAGGTCAAAAAAGACACCAGCCACTGACGGAAAGAAATAAAAGGGCGGGTGAAGTTGTTATGACTGTATTTTTCTGAAATTAAAAAAATATGGGGTATATTAACAACAATAACAACAGCTTGCCTTTTGCATTCTCCCTATACTACAATTTCTTTTGTCCAAGAAATATTTCCTCCACTGACTTACCAAACAAAGATGGTGTTCATCACTCTGGAACTGGAAGATTCTGGGAACATAGAAGGGTAGCTAACGCTGAGGATGAGTACAGTTCTCCTGGAAGAGAATTGCCTAGGAGGGATAAAGTCCCAAGAAGGTTTTGTTTTTAGTAGATTTAAAGAGTAAAAACTCTGCTTAAGGACCTCCCCCTCCCCCCCTTCTCTCTCCTTCTCCCTGGCTGGCTTGGAACCCACTATGTAGACCAGGCTGGCCTTGGATTTACGGAGATCCACCTGCCTCTGCTTCCGAGTGCTGGGATTAAAGCTGTTCCACCTCGCCCAGATCTCTCTCCTTTCTCACAGGGTCCCATGGATCCCAAGCTGACCTCAAATACTTTGAGGATGATCTTGAACTCTTGCCTCCACCCTCCCTCCAGTGCTGGGGTTACAGTTTATAAACTGTATCATGCCCAGTTTATAAACTGCTGGGGATTTGAACCCAGGACTTCATGCATGCTAGGCAAGTACTCTGCCAATGAAGCCACATCTCCAGTCCTTTCTCTGTTGCTTCTCTATTTCTTTAGATATTAGATTAACAAATACAGTCGTTGTTGGTCTGAGTCTGTATACATTTGTGCACGGTGTAAACATGGAGGTCAGAGGGCAGCCTCTGGCCGTCTGTTTCCTCCTCCGCCTTCACTTGGGTTCTGAGATCAAACTCAGTTCATCAGACTTGTGCACCAGCGCCTTACCCACTGGGCTGTGACCGGGCACCTTTACCCACCGGGCTGTGTCATAGGTACTTTTACCCACCTAGCTGTTGAAGCACGATCCTAATTATTCTTAAATATAAAAACGAGGGGTCAGATATCGAGGGTGAAAGCTGAAAAATCAGAGAAGCAGAGCAGCAGCCACTGGACTTCTTACCTCTACGAAATCTCAGATTGAATGGGGGATCCTGTGTCAAGTGAGCCGAGACCCTGTCTCCACCTGCTTTATATTCCTGTCTCTACCTCCCTAGTGCTGGGATTAAAGACGTGCACCACCACCCCCGGCTCTGTTTCTCCTTTAGACTGGTTCAATCTCATGTAGCCCAGGGCAGCCTTGAACTCCTGACCTTCCCGCTTCATCCTCCCAAGTGCTGGGATTAAAGGTGTGTGCCACCACCGCCTGGCCTCCAAGGCTAACTAGTGGCTAGCTCCGTCCTCTGATCTCCAGGCAAGCTTTATTTGTCAGAACACAAACAAAACATCACACAGCACACTGTGTCACAGGCCCCTTGTTTTTTCCCTTCCTTTCTTCCTTTTTCTTTTTCCACGTGGTATCTTGTAGCCCAGGTTGGCTTTGAATTCACTAGGTAGCCAAGGATGGCCTTGAACTTCTGACTCTCCTGCTTCTGGAATGTCGGTTTGGCTGGTGTGCACTGTCACACCAGGCATTTTCTGTTGTTGTTTTAAGACAGTTTCACATAGCCCAGGCTAGCCTGGAACCAGAACGTCCCTGAGTGTCTGAACTTTCTGCCTGCCCCTTCCCATTGCTGGGATTACAGTTGTGTCTGCTGTCATAGTAGGCATTTCCTTTTCTTTCTCTTTTTTTCTTTTAGTTTTTGAGGCAGGGTCTCCTTGTGCAGGCCAGGCTGGCCTAAAACTCATGATTCCCCTGGCCTGGTCTCCCATGTGCTGAGATTGCAAGCCTGAGCTAGCATGTTTGGCTTACTTTTAAAAAGATGTATTTATTTTTATTTTAATGTGTATGGGTAGTTTTGCCTGCATGTACGTGTGTGCACCATGAGCATGTAGTACCTCTGGAGGCCAGAAGGGGGTGTTTAGCTCCCAGAAGTGGAGCCTGGATGGTTGTTGGCTGCTGGGAACTGAACTCAGGTCCTCTGCAAGAGTAACAAGAGGTCTTAATCGCCGGGCCATCTCTGCAGCACCAGCTGGCTTATTATTTTGTTTGTTTATTCTAAATCACGAATGGATGTAAAGTTTTGCTAAGCACTTTCTGTATACACATTGATATGAATATCCATAAGGATACACTAATATCACATATACTTGTTAATGTGGTATATTATATTGATACAAATATCCATATGAATATATTAATATCATATATACTTGTTAATGGGGTATATTGTATTGACATAAATATCCATATGGATATATTAAATATATATTAATCACATATATTTGTTAATGAGGTGTATTATATTGGTTAAGTTCGAATGTTGGACTAACTTTACATCCACAACATAAACATCATTTGGTCACTAAGTTTTGTATTTTTTAATTAAAAAAATTTTATTTTGTAAATATTTTCTTTTTCTATTTGTGTGTGTGTGTTGCTTGTGCACGTTTGCACGTGTGTGTAGGTCCAATAGCGTGTGTGTGGATATGCATGTGGAGGCCCAGGGTCGATGTCAGGGCTCTTCCAACGTCATTCCTCGTCTTATTCATTGAGGCAGGATCTCTTAATCAAACCCAGAGCTTGCCGATGTGGCTAGTTTTGCTCTTCAGGTTGCTTTGGGGATCCTCTGTCTCTGTCCTCTGAGGCTAGAATTGCAAGCGGACAGCCCACCCAACATTTATGTGGATTCTGAGGACTCGAACTCTGCTCCTCACACCTGCCATGCAAGGCTTTAGCCATCGAGCATCACCTCAGCCCCAGGTCATCCTCAGCTACTTGCGGGCTGTGAGGACAACCCAGGCTACCTAAGACTGCACATTCCAAAATCCAAAGGGAGAATACTTGGTTGACTGGAAGGCTCCCCCGGACCAGTGAGAGAGCTGGTTGTTGTGACCCTTGTGGTAATCATGGCTTCTCTTTTCAGGTCTGCAAACAGCATGTACACACCCATCCCTCAGAGGTAGGTAGTGCTCCCCACCGTCTTTTCTCTCTTCCTTCCTCACTTCCCAGGGCTGCTCCTCACTCACTGCTCTCACTGTACCCAGACCTCAGTCTCCAGGCCTGCCCAAGTCTCTGTGCTCGAGCCCCCTCCCCACGGAGTCCACTACCAACCATCTCTTCCCACAGTGGCTCTCCATTCCCAGCCTCGGTCCAAGACCCAGGTCTACACATCTGGCGTGTGGAGAAGCTGAAGCCGGTGCCCATAGCACGAGAGAACCATGGCATCTTCTTCTCTGGGGATTCCTACCTGGTGCTTCACAATGGCCCGGAAGAGGCCTCCCATTTGCACCTGTGGATAGGTAAAGGGGTTGGAATGGTGTCTGCGCGGGTTTGGCCACGGCGAGGGATGGAGGTTGCAGTGGGTCTCAGGGACCTTGCCTGTCACCCCACATTCATCCTAGGCCAACAATCATCCCGGGACGAGCAGGGGGCCTGTGCCGTGCTGGCCGTGCACCTCAACACTCTGCTGGGGGAGCGGCCCGTGCAGCACCGTGAGGTTCAAGGGAATGAGTCCGACCTCTTCATGAGCTACTTCCCACGTGGCCTCAAGTACCAGGTGAGAACCACCTCCAGGCCCTCATTCCCAGGGCTTTTCTTGGAATCAGTTCCTGTTTCTGGCTGTTCTTATCCTTCTCAAGGCCTGGGCGCCCTCGGGGATCGGTTTCCACCTCCCTTCATCTCCTAGTGCGATGGAGTGCGGAAGGCTCTGGGTGCCTATGGGGCCACTCAGGCCGGTTTTCTGGGCTGCAGGAAGGTGGTGTGGAGTCGGCATTTCACAAGACAACCTCGGGGGCCACCCCAGCAGCCATCAAAAAGCTCTACCAGGTCAAGGGGAAGAAGAACATCCGTGCCACCGAGAGGGCGCTGAGCTGGGACAGCTTCAACACTGGGGACTGCTTCATCCTGGACCTGGGTCAGGTGGGTAGGTGGCTGAGACTGCGCAGTGTGCCAGCACCGTGCTTTAAGACAGGCTGGGAGGCCGGGGAGATGGAGGAGTGAGAAGGTAGACCCCGTGTTCTGGTGAAGTGTTCCATCCGTGAGAAGACATCCAGCCAGCCAGCCCTTAGGGACCTATACGGATTATTTCCCAGCAGCACACAGGCTCTACTGTCCTCAGATGCTCCAACCTCATAAATACAGTACCTGTACATAACTCACATGTTTCCTCCCCTCCGGTTCCAGGCATGTCCAATCGATGGCCATTGGCCGCATGTAGTCCATGGTATATAAATGGGGCTCAACAGAAAGCTTTAAACTGTCTTCAAACAGGTTTATGGTTTTTTTTGAATTTTTTTTGTAATTTGATTACATTTTTAAAAAAATTATGTCTGTGTCTGTGTGGGGGGCATGTATAAGAGACTGTAGATACCAGCAGAGGCCAGGAGAGGGGGTTGGAGTTGGAGTTACAGGCAGTTGTGAGCTGCCCATTGTGGGTGCTTAGAATACAGGTCCCCTGGAGGAGAATATATATATACACACACACATATACACACACTCTTGGCCACTGAGCCATCTCTCCAGCTCCAGGAGATAATTTATACACAAGATTAAAAAAAAAAAAGCTTAAATATATGATGATAAGTGATGTGGAGATGGCATACGGGCAAGAAGCACTCTTTAAAATTTTTTTTTTCTTTGAAAGCTGGGCAGTGTGGTGCATGCTTTTAATCCCAACACCTGAGAGGCAGAGGTGGGAGGATCTCCAAGTTAGAGCCTAGCCTGGTCTACAATAAAGTTCTAGGATAGCCAGGGCTACACAGAGAGACCCTGTCTGAGAAAAACAAAAAAAGATAATTTTTCTTTTAGATTTATTTTGTCTGTATGAGTGTTTTGCCTGCATGGATATATGCACACTGGCACTGCCTTCTTGCTTGCCCTGCCTGTGGGGACAGTTTTTCAGTGGGGGTATGACACAGGCAACCGGCTGTGATGGGCCTGTCTGATTCCCTGCAGAACATCTTCACCTGGTGCGGTGGAAAGTCCAACATCCTGGAACGGAACAAGGCGAGGGACTTGGCCCTGGCCATCAGGGACAGCGAGCGGCAGGGCAAGGCCCAGGTGGAGATTATCACCGATGGAGAGGAGCCAGCCGAGATGATTCAGGTCGGGGACACTGGGGTGGGCAGCGGGGAGATGCAGCCAAGAGAGACAGTGATGAGCCGGGATTATGAAGGTGGCTGATAGAGGCTGACAGGGGCTATCTGGGGCCCTACTCAGCCCTGTGATGGCTCATGGGGTACCTTTGTGTGATGGGGATAAGGGGTTCCTCTGAGTGGGTACAGCCTTGGGGCCAGAGACTGTCTGGTGGGTGGGCTGGACCCATCACTTTACCAAGTCTTAGCTTAGTGAAGGACACAGGTGGCCCTGGACGTGGTGATTTGGAAAATTCGGGTGCAGAAGCCCCAGTAATCCTGTCTGGCTCCGCAGGTTCTGGGCCCCAAGCCTGCTCTGAAGGAGGGTAACCCTGAGGAAGACCTCACAGCTGACCAGACCAACGCCCAGGCTGCGGCCCTGTATAAGGTGGGCACTTCAGGCCTGCTGGGGACCAACTAGGCATCTGCCGCTGTCAAGGCCATGGAGCTGAAGGGAGGAGGCGGCTGTGGGAAGGCTGGGCCGGGAATCAGGTAGGTTTGTAGGGGTTGGAGGAGAGATGGGTGGGAAGCAGGCAGATGGGCAGCCCTCTGAGGAGGTAAATGGTATTCACTTCCGGCCGGCCCATTGGTGAAGGTTGAAAGCTAATGCTAAGCGTGCCTTGGTTTGAACCCTGGGCAGTTAGTTGTAATGTGAGGTCACCTCTTTCCCTAAGGGAGCCGTGGCTTCTGAACTGCATCTGACAGACAAGAGAGAGGCTGTCTGAAGTTAGCCTTTGGGGAGCCCTCTTCCCACCTGCTTCTTGGAACTGTTGGGAGAGGCAACTGGGTAACTTCATTCACAGTGAGGGCCAGTGTGAGTGTGTGAGTGTGTGTGTGTGTGTGTGTGTGTGTGTGTGTGTGTGTGTGTGTGTGTGACACTGGCGGCTGTCCTTCCTCCCCAGGTCTCTGATGCCACTGGACAGATGAACCTGACCAAGGTAGCCGATTCCAGCCCCTTTGCCTCTGCACTGCTGATTCCAGATGACTGCTTTGTTCTGGACAATGGGCTCTGTGGCAAAATCTACATCTGGAAGGGTATGTGCTCCTCGGTGTGA
This sequence comes from Peromyscus californicus insignis, assembly GCF_007827085.1. NCBI lineage: Eukaryota > Metazoa > Chordata > Mammalia > Rodentia > Cricetidae > Peromyscus > Peromyscus californicus. Next base: position 87,849,335 of record NW_026294584.1, read on the forward strand.
GCCTGGGGGCCCTGCAGCTGCCATGGGGGCCCTGAAGCCAGCAAGCTCAGCCATTTTGAAAATCTCAGCCGGCCTCGGAACTCCAGGGGCCTCTTCAGTACTTTGCTGGGTCCATCCCAGAGAGTCAGACTGACCAGGTCCAGGTTGGAGCCTGAGCGTGTATGTGTTTAACATGTTCCCAGGGCAGGCCTGTGGGGCTCCAGGGACCACACTTTGAGAACTCTCTCGGCAGTCTCCAGGCCTTCAGGGCTCTGGGGTGCCTGACTTTGAGGTAAATCTTAGATGGGCTTAGTAGCACTTTATGTCGTGTGTGGTAAACTTGTGGGCCGTGCTTTGTCAAGAGATTGTGTCTGCTGGAGAGAGAAAGGTTGCTTGCTTTTGTGTGTGCCACGGCTGCCTGGCTTTCCTTCTTTCTTTCTTGTTTTCTCTTCCTCTCCTCTCCTTCCCTCCCCCCGACCCCCGTTGCCACATGCCTATGGGTACCCAAGGGGGCCAGAGGGCATCAGATCCCTTGGAGCTGAAGTTAAGAACAGTTATGAGCCTCCTGATATGGGTGCTGGGAACTGAACTCTGGTCCTTTGCAAAAGTAGCAAGTGCTCTTAACCACTGAGCCTTTCCAGCCCTTTCCCTTTCTTTTTTGAGATAAGGTCTCATATAGCCCAGGCTGGCCTCTGACTTGTTATGTAGCCAAGGATGACCTTGAACTCCTGATCCTCATGCCTCCATCTCCCGAGTGCTGGGATTACAGGCATGCACTACCATGCCTGATTTTCTCTGGTGCTGGGGTTAGAACCAGGGCATGCTGGGTAAATAGTCTACAGACTGAGCTACATCTCTTGCCCTGGGGCTGTCTTTTCCTTCCTGCAGAGGCGCCATATACCATAGAGTCAATGCTGAGACTCCAGAGTCTGTAGTCCCCAAGAAAGGAATCATTATAGGAAAAGAAGTCGTGGGGCAGGAAGCTTGGGAGGTGGGAGACAAGTGCCCATGGATGCCAGAACAGTGAGTCAGTTACAGAGGAAGGACACAGACACTCCATAGTTCACAAGATTTTAATATCGGCCGGAGAGCCAACCACCACGCTTGGCTCTGTTTCCATGTCAAAATGCCTTCAGCTTGAATCACAGTTTGTGTCCCAGTGATTGCCAACATAAAGGCCTACATAAATGATTGCCTACATTGTCTATATTGTGGATTCTGGGTGATCTTCAGTCTTTTAAACACTTCATCAGCAAGCATGTTGGCTTTTGACCTTGTGGGAGTCCGTTTGCCTCTGTAAGAAATTTTACTCTGCATCCTATTTAGTTTCACAAAAAAAAGTTTTGATAACAGAATGGTGTTACCTGTAACACTGTACTCACACAGGAGGTGAGGGGCTCCGGGGAAGGGTGAGGCCCTGGCCACAGAGTTTCTTTTGTATTTTGTGTGTCTTTTTCTTACATGTATGTCTGAGAATCATGTGTGTGCAGTGTCCTCAGAAGCCAGAAGGCAGCATTGGATCCCCTGGAACTGGAATTACAGGTGGTTGTGAGTGCCAAGTGGATGCTGGGAATTGAACTCAGGTCCTCTGCAAGAGAACCAAGTGCTCTTAACTGCCGAGCCATTGCCCCGGCCCACTGGCCTTACAGTGTGATGTCTAGGAGGAAGCTTTTTCTTCCTAAAAGATGGCTTGGTCAGGGCCAAAAGATTCTGCTGATCCAGGCAGAAGCTTTAATTAATTGATTAATTAATTAATCAATTAATTAATTAAATCTTAGCTTAGAGCTGCCAGCTTTCTGGAAAAAGAATTAAGGGCATGACTTCATACTCTAAGGGGCCCTCAGTATTCTTGGGTATGCTGAGTACATTTGTTTAAAAAAAAAACAAAACCAATACTGTCAGGCATTCTGTGGACCCCTAAAATTTCCTCAGGAAAATGGGGTAGAGACTGGAGACTCTCTGCCCCTTCCAGTGTCCCACGCAGCCCAGGATGACTGTGAACTCCCTATGTAGCTGAAGACATGAAGACGGTTCGGAGCCTCCTGCCTCCACTTCCCCAGTGCAGGGCTTACAAGTGGTCTTCTGTGGTGTTGGGGACAGAAGGCGGAGCTTCACACACGCTGGGAGGGCGAGCCCTCTCCCGTGGCTGCACCCCATCCTCTTCTCCTGCTGAAATCTTGTTCCTATGTTCCAGGGCGAAAAGCTAATGAGAAGGAGAGGCAGGCAGCCCTCCAAGTGGCCGATGGCTTCATCTCTCGGATGAGATATTCCCCAAACACTCAGGTGAGGACAAAACCATGTCCCCCACCTCCTCCTGGCACCTTCCTGTGGCTCCCTACCCCGAGACCGGATGAGAACAGGGCAGCTCAGGAGTTGGGAGCAGACTTGCCTGCCTCAGACCAGTTAGGTGGAAAAGCCTTTTCAGTCCTTCAGCATTAAAAACAACAACAAAAACTCCAAACTTATTTTCAAAGAGAATCCTGGGAGCCTGAGGGACAGGGCATGTCACTGGGGGGCTGTGTCTGTCCGCAGCCACTGGTACCCCTTTTAGTCCCAGCACAGTGGCTACACAAGATATTCTCATCTTGTCTCTCTCCATATGGGTCTCATGTAGCCCAGGCTGGCCTCAGACTGTCTATGTAGCTAAGGATGACCTTGAACTTCTCATTTTCTGGCCTCTACTTCCCAGTTTCTAGGATTATAGGTGTGGGTCACACCTGGTTTAAGTGGTGCTGGGAATTGAACCCAGGGCTTTGTGTGTGGCTAGCATGCCCTGTACCAGTTGGGCTTGATCCTCAGCTCTCTCTTCCCCCTTTCGGGACAGTGTCTCACTCTGTTGCTCAGATTGGCTTAGAACTCACTGTGTATCCCCAGCTGGCCTGAAATCACAGCAATTCTCCTGCCTCAGCCTCTCACGTGCTGAGATGACAGGTGTGAGTCACCGTGCCCTGCTCAGAAGTTCTGACATAGAAATTCTGGTACAGCTGATGTCTAACTGGTGGCATCTGCCTAACTGAGTGCCCCAGTCCTTGAAGGAGCGTTCCCTCAGCCTGTGTCCTGTGACCTTGTAACCTTCGTCTTCTCAGGACTGGCTTAGAGTGTTGGCGGTCTCTCTCTCGCCTGGTGTTACAGGGCCTTTGTCTTCTTGAATGAAAGAATTTAGTCAAAAGACAGGCAGTCTGAGCTAAAGTTTATTCAGCAAATTCACACAAAGAAACAGTCCAAAGAGACTGGAGTGCCCTGTCCCCATGGTGGGGAGCTGCCCCTGGGTTCTGCATTGTGGATACTGAAAACAATTTTATGAATATTTGTGAGGTGGGTGGTATATTCATGGGATAAAGTGGTCCTTTTCCCTCCTAAATCACGACGGACCAGATATCCCTTTAGAGTATTTCTTCCCATAATCCTCTAGAAAACCCCACAAAAGTGTGTATATGTGTGGGGGGCTATCGAAAACCACAGTTCAGGTGATATTAGTGATCATGTGTCACTTGAAGATGCAAGCCTTTCGGTCGATGACATGCCCTTGCACCTCAGGCCCTGACGTAGCGAGACAACCTAACTGTAGGGCCATGACAAGATTTAACTGGAAAGGAACATTCTCTCAGGGACATGGCTGCCAAGGCACAGCTGACATTTGCTTTGGTTACGTCCTACCCAACTCTGCCGACCCGTCAGGGTATCCCTTGTCCTCCTCCTCAGCAGCAGAGGTGGGCAGCCCGTGAGCCAAGCTTTTCTCCCACTGCAGGTGGAGATTCTGCCCCAGGGCCGAGAGAGTCCCATCTTCAAGCAATTCTTCAAGGACTGGAAGTGAGGGTGGGTGTGCCCGGCCCTGCTCTCCTGCCTGCCACCACCTGCCTGCTTGTTCCCGGCTTGCTGAGTCAGCACAGAGGTGCCCTCTGGATGCTCAATAAAAGTGACACATTCCCGTTCCCAGCTCTCTCCCAGGGCGCTCGCCCTGGGCTGACTTTGTCCCACCTACTCACTTGGGCTCATCCCCATTCTGGGGGTTGAGCAGAACACATGATAATTCCATGGCTTCCAGGAGCCCAGCACTGGCTCTGCATGGCCAGGACTCCCAGTGGAGCCGCTATCCAACCCCCACCATGCCCAGAACCCAATAGGGAGGTGGCACAGTGCCAGGCCTTGGCATTGCTTTCAGGCCAGGGTTTCGTTCAAGTCTCACATTCCCAGCCGGGAGAAGGCTGGGGCTGGGGCTGGGGCTAGATTTCTGTTCAAACCAGTATTTCCTCAGCTGCCCCAGTAAGCACCCAGGAGGCCGTTTTAAATGATTACACTCACCCAGCAACAGAATGTGCCACAGCCCTTGAGTAGGCCCCCTGTTCTCTCTTACTGCACTGGGTTTCGTGTTTGGCTCATCAGCCCAGGACCAGTGGTGTGTGTGTGTGTGTGTGTGTGTGTGTGTGTGTGAGGCCCTGCTTCTGATAACTGGTGTTCTCCCTGGTCACAGGCCTGGTTCTATTTCTTGTTAATGACACAGTATGGAATATTGAGGAGGGCAGAGAGCGTGTGCTGGGGAGAAGAGAGAACCTGAGCCAGGTACGGAGGTACAAGCCTGTAATCCTGACACACTTAGGAGGTAGAGGCAGGAGGATCATGAGTTTAGCCTTTGCTACATAGTGAGTTCAAGGTCAACCTAGGCTCTATGAGACCCTATCTCAAAACAAGCTAGAGAGCGTGAAGGAGCGTGTCACAAAGAGGCCCCCACCCTGAAGGCGTAGCAAGAGGGTGGTGTCTTGGTGAGCCTGGACCAGAGGCTGAGAGGCCTAGAGGCAGCCACCCCGAGCCACCCGTCCTGTGTCCTAAGGGTTATTGCGGCTTCTGAGCTGTGACACACTGATTCTTCTGTCCCACACAAAGCCAGAAAGTCTGACAAGTTCATCTTTTTGGTGTTGTGCCAAGAAGCAAAGGAAGGTGACTCCTCTGTGGACCCTCCCCTCAGTTTTCCCTGAGACTTCCACAGAGGAGCACATGCCAGGAGAGAGGAAGACACACCCAGTGATTCCGCCCGTTTTAGATTTATGGAGACTCCCTACCTCCAAGAAAAATGCAGCTCCCAGCTCTCAGAGGCCTCCTCTCTCCACCTCCACCCCACCAGAACAGATTCCTGAGTTATCCTGGAGCTGTGCACACCCTGGTCTGGATGAAGTGCCCCTCCCTGCTGGGGGTGCTGGCTCCCTTCCAGCCAGACCCTCCTAGGGCCCATGTGGCCTGACATGCTGGGATCCCGTGTTTCCAGTGGATGCTGCCGAGTCAGCCTTGCAGGCTCAGAGCAAGGGAAGCGGCCAGGAAGGAAGGAAGCACCCAGACTGACCTCTCCCAGCCCCGTAACCTCTGTGACCTGTCTGCGGGAGGAAGAGGTCTGGTAACAAACATTCTGAGACCCTGTAAATCCGACAGGGCCAACTGCAGGGCATATAGCACACTGGGAAGCCTCTGTTGGTGCCATCTCTGGGCCAGATTTGGAGTGGCCTGAAACACAAGCAGAGATGGGCAGCTTCTACAGCTTCACTTGCGGGAAGCCAGAGGCGCGCAGGGAGCCTTAGGTTTTAGGGTGTTAGGTGAGGGCTGGGGCGAGGGAGAACAGCCAGGCCCTGAAGCAAATGCAGGAACAGCCTGGGGTGGACACCACACTAGTCAACTCTAACAAGAGCCACGGTGCTCACTGGCTAGAGCTTGCCAGGCGTCTCCTGGCCTGGCTGGGCCAGATGGGTAAGGAGCTTGCCACAAAAGCCAGACAACTAATCTCCAGAACCTAAAGGTGGAGAAAGAGAACTTCACAAAGCTGTCTTCTGATGCCCACGTCATGTCGTGTGTGCCCCACATCCCATATCATACACACAAACAATAATAAATACGACGTCCCCGGGCCTGCAGGTGCAGCCAGGGGAACTGAGGCGGCAGGGAGCCCGGGCGCAGGAAGCCTCTCCATCGGGGGCTCTGAGGCGTCTGCAGCCCCACTTGCACCCTAGGCGCTAACCTGCCCAGCTCAATCTGGTGCCCAGACAACGGGGCGCAGGAAGGCCCTGAACTGTCTTGGAAGAAAACACTAGGGACTACAACAATTCCTTTATTCTAAAACTGCTGGTGGGTGAGCGAGTTCCCAGCGCCTCTCAGCCAGGCCAGATAACCAGTTAACCTGGTGCGTGGTCTCCCTAGGAGCCCCCAGCCTGTGGGCGGTGGGGATCGGGCGCCACGATAACTAGTCTAGCTAGCCGAGTGCCCATTTCCAGATCACAAATCATGGTGGGCAAGGAGCTAGGGGTAGGAGGAGAAAGGTGGAAATAAGTGTCCTGAAAATCGAGGTGGTTGAAGGAGAGGCCTGGCCATCAGTCAATCGCTTTTAACTGTGCTGTGCTGCCCCCTGCTGGCCGAAGGTATTGTTGCCTCTGCCTCTCCAATTCCAACCTCAGACTCTGCGGGCAGCTGCTGGGTTGTCAGCAGCTTCCAGAACTCTTCCTCTAGGTGCGGATGGGTAGACTGTTCAGACGCCGCTCTCCTACTTTGTGGTCTGTTTACTTCCACTGAGGTATTGGGAGCCTAACCTTGTGAACTGGAGCCCAGCGGGGAACGACAGAAAACTCTCCTTGCTTCAAAAGCGGCAAGGAGGTAAATTCTAGCTGCCTGAATGGGCTTCACTACGCCCACGTGGGAGCTTCCTAATCTCACCCGCAGAGGCAGGAAGGGCTTTGGTCCAGACACGGCTCTTGGGTTCTGAATGCTCCAGCGACCCGGCTGGCCTTTCTAGGAATGGTCCCCGGGGTGGGTCAGATCAAGCCTGCACTCTCCAGTGAGTGAGACTGCAGGTCACACACGCCTGTGAAGGTGAGATCCTTGGAGTGAGGCCCTTGTGATCCAGAGCACTTCGGTGCCCCCAACAAGGAGGCCTGTCCCTTTGACACCCGGGCTAGGTAGGCGTCCAGAGTCTTGAGCAGCCGTTTGGGGCTCTTCTTGGCCAATACTTCCAAGTCTGGAACAGAGGAGATTGGGAACTGAGGGCTGAGGGGACCTGGGGGACACAGGGCCTCAAGTCCAATGGCCCTGTGAACACGTCCAACCCTGTCCTTTAGAGACAGGAGTAAAACAGTCATCAAAGATGGCAAAACCTGACAGAGCCCAGGGACCGCTTCTTCCTTGTGACAGAGATCTCAACTCTGGAGAATCGAGCTAACTGCTAGACCTCACATGCTGTAGTTTAAAATTTTTTATTTTATTTTATATGTATGGAGTTTTACTTGAATGTATGTCTGTGTACCACGTGTGCTTGATGCCTGAGGAGGTCAGAAGAGGGCGCCAGATCCCCTGGATCTGGAGTTGTGAGCCCCATGTGGGTGCTGGGTTAGAGGCCAGTCCTGTGGAGGAGCATCCAGTGCTCTCTCTCAAGCGCTGAACCATCTCTCCAGCCCTAGCTTTCACGTTTTTTTGTTTTGTTCTGTTCCGTTTGAGACAGGTCTCCTGTAGACCTGGAACTTCTTATCTTCCTATCTCCACCTATAAAGTGCCGAGATTACAGGCTTGAACCACCACACAGCTTGTGCGGCTCCGGGAATTGAACCCAGGGCTCCCGCATGCCAGGCAGGAGCTTTAACAACAGCACCACATCCCAGCCCCAACTTTTACTGACTGTGTGTTTTCAAGACTTATTATTTTTCAAAATATGCATATAAGTCTGAGTGTGTATATGTGCACGTGAGTGTGCCTCAGAGGTCAGAGGAACGGTATCTCTCTGGAGCTGGAGTTACAGGCAGAGGTGAGCTGCCCAGTGTGGGTGCTGGGAACCAAGTGGGTTCTCTGCAAGAGCAGTAGGCCCTCTAACCACTGAGCCATTTTGTCCGTCCTGTTTTGTTGTTTGTTACTATGTAGCTCTGGCTTGCCTGAAACTCACATGCAGACCAGGCTGGCCTTGACCTCACAGAGAACTGCCTGTTGAGCTTTAAATTTTTGGTTCAGAAGATGTGGGTTGTTGTTGTTGTTGTTTGATGTGATGGTAAAGAACCACGAATGGTCAAGACTGTAATCCCAACACAGGGGAATGGAGCAGGAGGACTGTAGCCTGGCTAAAGAACCACGAATGGTCAAGACTGTAATCCCAACACAGGGGAATGGAGCAGGAGGACTGTAGCCTGGCTACAGTGTGAGACTATCTCAAAAATCTAAACAAAAATAACAACAACAACCAGTCATCAGACATATACGGCCGGCCCACCAAGCACACCGTAATCTTTTTTTTTTCTTCTTTGAGACAGGGTTTCTCTGAGTCTAGGACTACGGTCCCGGAACTCCCTCTGAAGAGCAGGCTGGACGCCTGTAATCTTTGCAGTCAGGAAGCAGAGGCAGATGGACTGCCATAAATTCAAGGCCATTCTGGTCTACGCAGCGAGTTCCAGGTCGGCCAGGGCCTTGTAGCGAGACCCTGCTCAGACACGCAAACAAGTAACAGGCAAGGGACAGAAGTGCATGGACAGACAGACGGGATGGGCATGGCGGCAGAGAAGGGAGAGACAGCAGGCCCCAGGGGTTCTGGGGGAGGGGAGGGGAGGAGAGGGGAGGAGAAGTGGGGGGTAGGAGAGTGGAGGGAAACGCAGTACTCCACAGGAGAAAGTGCGCACCTTTGAGGACAAAGCCCGAGTCTGAGATGGTCCTCTGCTGGGTCCTCCACTCCCTCGCCAGGTGAAGGAAAGTGGCCGCGTAGAAGCTGTTCACCACCGGGATGACCTTCTGCCGCCGGTTACATTCCCTGCAGGACAGAGGTGACCTGCTCAGCCAAACCTGACTCCGGTGCCCCCGCTTCCCAGCCGACCCAGTCAGGGTGACCCAGTCAGGGTGCCCCACCCCACCATTCCCCAAGCATTTGGTCAGGTTAGGGAGGCGAGGTGGCTGGTGCACGGGACATGTCCAGATCTGAGACCCAGCAGAGCTGTGGAGAATGAGGCATGGATGGGAATGGACCAGGCTCTGCTGGGTCACTCTGATCCGACAGGGACTCACCTGGAGAGACACTCTTCCCTCAGGGCCTGGATGGCAATGCGGGTGATGTTCACAGACATCACACAGAAAGGGAATTGCTGGAATGGAGGAACGAAGGTCAGTGGCAGCCGGCTCTGCCTTATGTGCTTCTTCTGCCGCATGTGGCTGGCAGGAGCGGCTGCCGCTGATACTGGCCCTGCTTTCCACCTTACATACCAAAATACTTAACGGTAACTTAAGGCCTGGAATCTAGGACTCCATACGAGGTTAGTCCAAACTAGAGCTGCATCCAACTCCCTCTTTTTTCATATTGGACCGGGTTTCACAGATCCCATGCTTGACGTAAACTCTCTTTGTAGCCAAGGTCGACCTTGAACTTTTTTTTTTTTTTTTTTGGTTTTTCGAGACAGGGTTTCTCTGTGTAGCTTTGCGCCTCTCCTGGAACTCACTTGGTAGCCCAGGCTGGCCTCGAACTCACAGAGATCCGCCTGGCTCTGCCTCCCGAGTGCTGGGATTAAAGGCGTGCGCCACCACCGCCCGGCTAATTACTTATTTAATGTGTATGATATGACTGTTTTGTCTGCATGTATGTCTGTGTACCATGTGTGTACCTAGTGCCTGAGGAGGCTAGAAGAGGGTGTTGGACCCCTGGAACTGGAATTACAGACGGTTGTGGGCTGCCATGTGGGTGATGGGAATTGAACCCGGGTCCTCTGGAAGAGCAGCCAGTACTCTTAACCGTGGAGCCATCTCTCCAACTCTTGCTCTTGAACTTCCATCCACCGGCCGAATACTGGGATTACAGTCATGTGCCACCATGCCCATTGTGTGGGGCTGGGGATCGAACCCAGGGCCTCGTGAAGGCTAAGCAAGCATTCGACCAACTCTACTACATCCCATCACTTTCGTGTTTTGACACAGGGTCTCACCATGCAGCTCTGGCTGTGTTGGCACCTGCGATGTAGACCAAGCTGGCCTCGAACTTGTGTTCCTCCTGGGCATCTTTTTGCATTTTCATTTGCATCCATGTCTTTCTTTTGGACTTGAATATTTTTGAATACCAAAGCAGGGTGATCCAAACATCTTTTGAGGCTCAGCTGGCCTCACTCCTGAAGATTCTGGGGTGTGACATGGGTACATCCCAGGTGATTCTGGAGTGAGGTGCTGACTGGGACCACTGGTGTGGACTCTTGGTCCAGCCCTACCGCTTCTGAATGCCTGCTCTGTGCATAATACTGGACTTCTCAGAACTGCACACACAGTGCTGAAGAGATGCCTCCTGGAAAGCTGGTCAATCACTGTCAGCATAGCTACAAGGTGATTCAATAAAGGAGACTGGCATGTCCCACTTCTCTCAGGGGACAGTGCTGTTTTTCGGGACAAAGTGCTAAAAGCCTTGGAATGCACGGAGGCTGGGGTCTCTCAGCATCTGGAGGTTTCAGTCAATTCTCTCTCTCTCTCTCTCTCTCTTTTTTTTTTTTTTTCAAAACAGGTTTCTCTGTGTAACCTTGGCTGTCCTGGATCTCACTCTATAGACCAGGCTGGCCTCGAACTCAGAGATCTGCCTCTGCCTCCTGAGTGCTGGGATTAAAGATGTATGCCACCACCACCCTGCTTGAGTCAATTCTCTTTTAGCAGGGGGCATGACAGGCACCTGAAACTTAAGCTCTCTCTTAAGTCTTTTCTTTTTTAAAAAATATTTTTAACTTTACGTGTATGGGCATGTTGCCTGTATGTATGTCTGTGTTCCACGTGTGCCTGGCAGGTCAAGAGAAGGCACCAATCTCCTGGGACTGGACCTATAGACTGCTGCAAGCGCCGTGTGGGTGCTGGGAACCAGCCCGGGTCCTCTGGAGGGGCAGCCAGTGCTCTTCACTGCTCAGTCACTGCTCTATCCCATAACAGGTTTTCTTGATTATACTCATTTACTTGTGTGTGGCAGGTGCACACGCAGTGGCCCGTGTGTCAAGGTCAGAGAACAATTTGTAGGAATCAGTTTTCTTTCAACTGTGTGGTTCCTGGGCAGCAAGGGCCTTTACCTGCTGAGCCATCTCCATGGCCCTCAGCCATCTTTTTAGGAGGAAACAGACATGGCTTCTGGTTCAACATGTCCCAGAGACTGCATCTGGAAAACTCCATGTTTTGGAGGTCAAACTTCACATGGTGGCGGGCAGTGGTGGCGCATGCCTTTAATCCCAGCACTCGGGAGGCAAAACCAGGCAGATCTCTGTGAGTTCAAGGCCAGCCTGGTCTACAGAATGAGATCCAGGACAGGCACCAAAACTACACAGAGAAACCCTGTCTCGAAACAAAACAAAACAAAACGAAACAAAACAAAACAAACAAACTTCACATTGTTACTTGTTTTGTGTTTTGAGACCAGGTCTTATTGTGTAGCCCAGCTGGCATCGAACTTTCACCCTGAAACACTGGGATTATAGTCAGGGGTGGAGGTATACACTTGCTAACAGCCGCCTGGGAGGCAGCGGAGGGTCACTGAAGCCTGGGAGGCATCAGGTGGCTCACAGCCACCTTAACTTTAGTGCCAGGGGATCTGAAGTCTCTAGCTCTGCAGGCACATGCACTCATATGCACACATAATTATATGCATTATTTTAAAAATAAATCTCATCTTAAAAAGTGGATGGGTGCAAATTGGAGGGTAAACAAGACATTTGTATAATTTCAAAGTATTTTTTGGTAAGATGGTTATTAATTGTAAGGGGAAATAGAAACCTTATTTAAATGGACATGGACCAGAGGACACCATCTTAACCAAAGCTAACACCACAGGAATAACACACAGAAGACTGTGTGTGTGCGCCTTGGTACCAGGCACCCAGGAAAGCACGTTACATACATGGAGCCACTGTGCCCCAAATGCAAACTTTCAGCTGAATTTAAAAAAAGGAGAGACAAACCTAAACTGAGGGATAGTCTACAAAAGAACTGAGCACGGGTCCTTTAATGTGTCAAGGTCGTGAAAGACAAAGACTCCTACGGGCTGGAGGAGACAAGGAGACGAGACAAGATGCAATGATCCACGTGCAAAAGAGCGACAGCAGAAAATGAAGGAGACCAGAGCAAAGGTCTCCAGATGTGCACCGGGCAGTCACTGTTTGCAATAACAGGCAGAGGGAAGATGGCTGGGAAGTGGAATGAACGGCATATGCTGCTCTCTCTGGTGTCCTTTGGCAAGTTTTCTATAACTGTAAAATTGAAGGGACACTAGCCCCCTAGAGCATGTGGCTCTGGCAGGCCTTGCCCTTCTCCCCCATTCCCTCTGCCTCGCTTATCATTAGATTACGTTCCTGAAACTAGCCACCAAGGTCTAGTCCCTTATTTGGCCACTTCCTCCTCCTGAGGCTGACTACCAAAGTCCAGCAATCGAAAGTCCCCTTTGGTTCACTTAATTAACGTGATCAATCAAAATTAAACACGTCATCCTAACACTGGGTTTCCCCCTTTACCTTCATAAACGGCCATTTTCCTATGGGCCACATCTGTCTCCTTTCTATCCAGAGACAGTTCTTTGTCCCTCAGGGACAAATACCCCTGCCCCTTTTCCTGTCCCCTTCTCCCTCATCCCCATCTCCTTCCCCACCCCATCCTAGCCCATTCTAACACAGACCTCCCCTTCTTCTCATTACACCTGCAAGGTCACTGGCTGCCGCTTTCTGCCTGAGTCGGAAAGCGGCCACTTCAACTTTTCGTCCCCACTTAATAAAGGCTCTCTCTGTGAAAACAGGTGTTTGGGTGTGGTTTGTGCCTAATTCGGGGTCTGGAAGGGAGCCCCCACTGTGTGGGAGTGCCCTTCAAAAATCACTACAAAATAAGACGTTAAAGTGCATTGGTCAGGAAGCAGAAGCAGGAGGATCAGGAATTCACGGCTAGTGCTGGCTACAGAGTGAGTTTGAGGCCAGTCTCTCTACCAGAAAGCCTATAATGGAGCTGGTGAGATGTCTCAGCCGGTTCGCCGCCAAACCCAAAGACCGGAATTGATCCCCAGGACCCACATGGCAAGAGGAGAGAACGAACTCCCACAAGATGTCCTTTTTCGTGTGCTTGTGCATGCACACAAGCATGTACACACACACACACTACTGTTCTCACATTGGTTCTCAGCACCCACATGAGGAGGCTCACAATCGCATTCTCCGTCATGGGACCATGAGCCCTATTCTGGCCTCCACAGGCACCTGCACTCATGTGAACATACCTACACACAGACACACATGTATACAAAGAATTTAAAATAAGATAAGGGGCTAGAGAGACGGCTCGTGGTCGAGACTGGTGGATGCTCTTCCAGAACACACGAGTGTGACTCCCAGCACCCACATGGTGGCTCACAACCTCTGTAACTACATTTCCAGGGGAGCTGATGCCCTCTTCTGGCCTCCTTGGGCACATAGACATACATACAGGCAAACATCCATACACATAAAAATAAAAATAACGTAATTTTTAAAAAGTGCATTGATCCAAGCCAATGATGATCCAAGTCAATCTGGCCCCATGATAGGGTGGAGGCAGGGTCCCAACCACCTGCCCTTCCCTTCATTCTAAACTTGGCTCTTTGTTCTGTGTGGTGGTTCACTTTTAGGAGTCTTTATTTAACTTTTCACAATTACACACACACACACACACACACACACACACACACACACACACACACACAGTACTTTGATCACATCCCCTCAATACCCTACCTTACCCCATTCTCTCTAACAAGCCCCTTCCTACTTCCACGTCTTTTCTTGTATCCACTGCATTTAATTAGGAGTGCTGTGTGAGCAGAGGTGAGGAGAGTTGATATTTATTCTTGACTGTCAACTTGACAGGGTCTAGACTCCCCAGAGACAAGCCTCTGGGCAGGTCGGTGAAGGATTCTCTCTAGTTAACCGAGGTGGGAAAGCCACCCTAAATACTGGTGTTGGGCTGGTGTCCTGGACTGATTAAAAGCAGCCGAGCAGCAGCATTCCCTGTTTTCTGTTTGTGACTGTGGATGCCATGTGACTGCCCATCTGGGTCACTTATGCCCTCCCTCCCTTCAGCTGCTTTTGGGAAGTAGTCTGTCTAGCAACAGAAAGGTAAACTAATACACCTCCACTTATTATCCTGTAAATACCAGGGCCAGTCTCATTTGGTTCTGTTTGTGTGTTTTGCCTTTTTGAAATGGGGTCTCATGTAGCCCAGGCTGGCCTGGAACGTACTCTGTAACGGAGGGTGACCTTGAACTATCGATTTTCCTGCCTCCCGCCACTTGATGGATGCCTGATCTCACCTAGCTTCATTTGTTCTTTGCACCTTTTCATGTGGTTGCCGGAACCCCTTTGCCAGACTCCAGGGCCGTGACTGGCTTCCTGCACTCCACCCCCAAACAAGCTCTGTGTAACCCTGGGTCTGTGCCTATCTTTTACCTTTCCCCTACTTCCCAAATGTTCCACTGTGCAACTGGCACAGCTGTCGTACTGTGATGTGTGATGTGCATAGCACGATGATAAGCATCTAATTACAGCAAATGTTCCCGTGAATAAATCAATACTCGCTCTATTTGTGGACCTGGCGCTCTGCTGGGGACACAGTCTCCAGGCAGCACCAGGAAGCACCGATGGCCATTTCCTATCCCTGGGGGCCGGAGTATGTGTGTATGTGGAAGGGTGGTGCAGCCCGCTTTTAAATCATCCTCCCCATTTTCCCTACTGCCTTCTAAGTCATCATTAGCTGAGGATGGCACTGACTTGTGACTGTCCTGACTACCTCCGGAGTGCTGGAGTTCCAGGTGTGCACCACAAAGCCTGCTTTGTGCCGACGACTGAACACAAGGCCCGTGGATACTAAGCAGGCACTCTACCAACGAAGCCACCTTCCCAGCCCCTGTCCCACTTTTGAGACAGGGTTCTACTGTGTCACCCTGGCTGACCTGGAACTTTCTATGTAGACCAGGCTGGCCTTGAACTCACAACAGATCCATCTGCCTCTGACTCCTAGAGTACTGGGATTAAAGGTGTGAGCTACCATACTCACGTAAAAAAAAAAAAATTTTTTTTATTCCTTTCTTCTTAAACAGGGTGTCTTGGAATCCAGGCTGGCCTTGAACTTGCTATGAAGCTTAGGATGACCTTGATTTTACAGGTGTGCCCTAACACGCCAGGTCCTGGGGACCTGTAATACGTATTATATTGGTAAATTGTCATGTGCTGTTTGTGCATGTTGAGAGTTGACTCTTGAGGACAAGAGTCCCCCTTGTCTCAGACTCAAGCCTATATATCTCAAGTGTCCTCTGAGATTCCTTGTCCTGGGGGCAGGCTGATGTCCCAGCCCTGTGGGGGGTTGTGGGGGGGGGGAGGAGAGCAGCCAACAGCTGAGGGCATTAAAGACATTGCACCTCTGAGACCAGCTAGAAGGCAAACCATTTCCAACATGGGTTTACTATTGTTTAGCCCATGGCATTCAACTGCCTGCAGCGGACTAAGAAGCTGGAAGCTCCTCCATGGAGACCACCCTGCTTTGCCCAGAACGCTCTCAGTCAGGCACTTCAGCACAAGTGTTTGAGCAGGGTCTCCCCCATCGTTTCTGCTGGATGTGGTAACTGCCTGATTTGATGAGAATTCTTATCTGTTACTTGATATTTATTCTTTTTTTTAAAATTATTTATTTGTTTGTTTGTTTACTTATATGAGTGCACTGTCTGCAGAATAGGGCATCAGATCCCACTATAGATGGTTGTGAGTCACCATGTGGTGCTAGGAATTGAACTTGGGACCTCTGGAAGATCAGTCAGTTCTCTTAATGCTATGTCATCTCTCCAGTCTGATAGTTATTTTTTTACTTTTGCTTACTATATTGTTAAAAAACTCACTCATACAAAACGGAAAATATGGCTGTCATACGCCGTCATCTGGGTAGAACAGAACTGAACCCAGGGCTCTGTGTACCCCAGGCAAGCACTCTACCAACTGAGCTGCATCCCCAGGCTCTAACTTTGATTTTTTTCTACGTTATTAGATAATATTTCCCACTTACAACTTTTCTGTACACTTGAAATTTCATGAAAATAACCACTTGTCATGGATGGGGGCTGACACCTGTAATCCTAGCCCTTGGAATGCTGAAGCAGGAGGATCACTATGTATTTAAGGACAATCTGGGCTACACAGTGAGTTCCAGGACAGCCCGGACAACAGAGTGAAATGCTGACTCAAAAACTAAGAACATGGCGCACGCCTTTAATACCAGCACTCGGGAGGCAGAGCCAGGTGGATCTCTGTGAGTTCGAGGCCAGCCTGGTCTCCAAAGCGAGTACCAGGAAAGGCGCAAAGCTACACAGAGAAACCCCTGTCTCGAAAAACCAAAAAAAAAAAAAACAAAAACAAAAACTAAGAACAAAACAGAACAAAATAAGGGGCTGGAGAAGTGGCTAGTGGTTAAGGCACTGGTTGCTCTCGAAGGTTCCCAGCACCCATGTCAGGCAGCTCACAACCTCCTGTAACTCCAGCTCCTGGGGATCCAGCACCCTCTTCGAGGCCTCCACGGGCACTGCACACATGTGCGCATACACACACACACACACACACACACACACACACACAAATACACATAAATAAAAATAAAATCTTAAATGCAAAAAAGCAAACTAAAAAACAAGAACACACACACACACACACACACACACACACACACTCACCCTTCTTGGCTTCTCTTTGCCACGAAATCCTCTGAAAACTGAGTCTACATTTACCGTCTCAAATTCATTCCTCCCACTCTACTCCCTTTTAACTTAATCCAAGCCAAGGCTCTTTGTCTCTAATATCCTCTGAAATCGTCCTGTTTTCGTTCCCAGTGACAGCCCTGGCAATCCTTAGGTCTTACCAGCCAGCACCATCTGACCCCAGGCCAAGGCCAACGCTGCATCCTGACTTCCCGGGTGCTCTGTCTCCTGGGATCCTACTCACGTAACGTTGGAAGCGCTGTCACTCAGTCCCAGGGCATCTCACTCCACCTCCATGACTGAAAGCATGGCCTCTACCACTGACGAATTTTCAGAATCGCTTGCAGGGCTTCTTACAACACAGGCTTCTGGGAACCACAGAGGGTCTGGGAGGGGTACTGGAATGGCTGCCTTCCCCCCATCATCGCCCTTCTCCTCCCTCTCCTTCATTCCCTCCCCTCCTCTCTCTCTCTCTCCTTTCTTTCTAGCTAGCTAGCCCAGGCTTGCCTTGAACTTGATATGTAGCCCAGGCTATGTGCAACTCACTACAGGTATTTATTTTATGGTAGTGCTGGGGGACTGAGCCTGCACCCTGATCCTGCTAGGTAAGTGCTCTTTCATAGCTACATTTCCAACCCCTGGAAGTCGCAACATGGGGCCTTGAACTGGTGCCTCAGGCTCTTGAGTGCTGGGATTACTGTTGTGTGTCACCACACGGAGCTCAGAATGTGCACTTGTTCTTATTTATTTTTTTATGTGTGTGGTGTTTGCATGTATGTCTGTGCACCCAATGCATGCCTGGTGCTTGAGGAGGGCAGGAGAGTGTCAGATCCCCTAGAACTGGAGTGACAGACCATTGTGAACCACCATATGGGTGCTGGGAATCAAACCCGGGTTTTCTAAAGAGCAGTCAGTGTTCCTCTGTGTAGCCCTGGCTGTTCTGGAACAATTCTGTAGACCAGGCTGTCCTCAGACTCAGCGAACCCCTGCCTCTGCCTCCCCTGTGTTGGGCTTAAGGCCTGTTGCCACCACCACCCCGCGCATTCAGTGTTCTTAACCACTGAGCCGACTTTCCAGTCCCTACTCCTGCTTTTTCTTGATGGTACCTTCTTCTTCTTCTTCTTCTTCTTCTTTTTTTTTTTTTTTTTTTTAAGAAAAGGTCTAACCATGTGGTTCTAGCTGACCTGGATCTCGCTCTGTAGACCAGGCTAGCCTCAAACTCCCAGAGATCTGCCGGCCTCTGCCTCCCGAGTGCTGGGATTAAAGGCGTGCGCCACAATGCCTCTTTTTTTCCCCTTAGTTCTTCTTAGTTTTTTTTAAAAAATCACTGACTTCCTCCTTGTCCTAAGTCCTAAGCCTCTGTCCAGTCCATCAAAACCCACAATGCTTCTATTCTCTTAGACGCACACGAGTCTTATTTTATTCACCTCCTCTGAAATGTCCCTGTTCCCAAGCCCCTGCCTCCCCGAACTGGGACGACCACAGGGACCTCCCTAGAAACTGCTCTTCACCTGGCAGCGGGTGAGGTCCCTGTACATGTCACCATGCTGCTCCAGCTCTGCAGTTATTCCTGAGGCAACAGAGGACAAACCCGGAACCACCATGTGACTGACGAGGCCTACTGCCTGGTCTGCTTCCTTGGTGGCTTCTTCTCCCACTGTGTGCCCTGTTCCTTCTACTCACTCCCAGCATGCTCTGTTTCTTGTGACCTTTGCTTCTGCTGCACCCTCTGCCTGGAATACCAGGTACCCTAGGCACAGGCTTGGCTGCCATGCCACAGCCTTCCAGACTCAGTTTATCCCCTGAGAGTTAACCCCGCCTCCTCCACTCAACACCGTGTCCCCACTAACCAGTCCAGAGTTAACCCTGCCTCCTCCACTCAACACCGTGTCCCACCTAACCAGTCCAGAGTTAACCCCGCCTCCTCCACTCAACACCGTGTCCCACCTAACCAGCCCATAGTTAACCTGCCTCCTCCACTCAACACCGTGTCCCACCTAACCAGTCCAGAGTTAACCCCGCCTCCTCCACTCAACACCGTGTCCCACCTAACCAGCCCATAGTTAACCTGCCTCCTCCACTCAACACCGTGTCCCCACTAACCAGCCCAGAGTTAACCTGCCTCCTCCACAACACCGTGTCCCACCTAACCAGTCCAGAGTTAACCCCGCCTCCTCCACTCAACACCGTGTCCCACCTAACCAGTCCAGAGTTAACCTGCCTCCTCCACTCAACACCGTGTCCCCCCTAACCAGCCCAGAGTTAACCTCCTCCTCCACTCAACACCGTGTCCCACCTAACCAGCCCAGAGTTAACCTCCTCCTCCACTCAACACCGTGTCCCACCTAACCAGTCCAGAGTTAACCTGCCTCCTCCACTCAACACCGTGTCCCCCCTAACCAGCCCAGAGTTAACCTGCCTCCTCCACTCAACACCGTGTCCCCACTAACCAGTCCAGAGTTAACCCCGCTTCCTCCACTCAACACCGTGTCCCCACTAACCAGCCCAGAGTTAACCCCGCCTCCTCCACTCAACACCGTGTCCCCACTAACCAGCCCAGAGTTAACCTGCCTCCTCCACTCAACACCGTGTCCCCACTAACCAGCCCATAGCTAACCTGCCTCCTCCACTCAACACCGTGTCCCCACTAACCAGCCCAGAGTTAACCTCCTCCTCCACTCAACACCGTGTCCCACCTAACCAGCCCAGAGTTAACCTCCTCCTCCACTCAACACCGTGTCCCACCTAACCAGTCCAGAGTTAACCTCCTCCTCCACTCAACACCGTGTCCCACCTAACCAGTCCAGAGTTAACCTGCCTCCTCCACTCAACACCGTGTCCCCACTAACCAGCCCAGAGTTAACCTGCCTCCTCCACTCAACACCGTGTCCCCACTAACCAGTCCAGAGTTAACCTCCTCCTCCACTCAACACCGTGTCCCACCTAACCAGTCCAGAGTTAACCTGCCTCCTCCACTCAACACCGTGTCCCACCTAACCAGCCCAGAGTTAACCCCGCCTCCTCCACTCAACACCGTGTCCCACCTAACCAGCCCAGAGTTAACCTGCCTCCTCCACTCAACACCTTGTCCCCACTAACCAGTCCAGAGTTAACCTGCCTCCTCCACTCAACACCGTGTCCCACCTAACCAGTCCAGAGTTAACCTGCCTCCTCCACTCAACACCTTGTCCCCACTAACCAGTCCAGAGTTAACCTGCCTCCTCCACTCAACACCGTGTCCCACCTAACCGCCCCCCCTTTCCTTAGCACTTCGCACTTTCGAATGAGTTCTGGAATTCATTTAGAATATCATCCTGTCATCTCTGCTGGAAGAGCCTCGTCTGTTTTGTTCTCTGACACATCCCAAGCACCATGAGAAATAACTAGTGGGGGGTGGGCGGGGATGTGGGAGAGATCTTTGTTTTTTGTTCACTGAATGAAGTAATTTCTAGCCCCGGGTGGACAAATTTGGGTGGACAAATGGGAGGAAGCAGGCTGCATCTGTCTTCTTTTGAGGTGAATACTATCTTTCACTACATGGGAAAACCATCAGACCTATCCCCGAAGGGCAGGAGATACTAAGGGGCTACCAAAGCCATCACTGGGCTGATGGTTAAGATCATGGGTCACCCCAAAACTAACCCTGTCCCTTCAGAGTTGAAAGAGGTTACCAATACCAGAAGCAGCAACCCCACTGTGTGCCTAGTGAATATGATCATAGACAATCGAATACTCCCAGTGGGCAGCTAACAGTCATGATGGTCAGTGCTGACAAATGGCAGTGTCTGGAGTCACCTGGGATATGGGCCTTGATTATGTTGTTGACATGGAGACACATATCTTAATTGTGGGCAGGACCATCCCCTGGGCAGGGGATCTGGGACCATGTGAAACGGACAAAGTGAGCTGTCCACTAGCATTCTGGCAGTTACTGTTGCTTCTTGACTGTGACACAATGTGACCAGCTGCCCCCTGAAGCTCCTGCTGCTGCAGCTCCCTGGCATTGACACACTATAACATCAAACTGTGAGCAAAAACAAACCCTTCCTTAGCAGGCAGAGGCAGGCCGATCTCTGTGCGTTCGAGGCCAGCCTGGTCTACAGAGAGTGTTCCAGGACAGTCAGGGTTACACAGAGAAACCCTGTCTTGAAAAACAACCAACCAACCAACCAACCAACCAAACAAACAAACAAACAAACAAACAAACAAACACCCCTTCCTTCTTCAGTAGCTCTTGCCAGAGACCTTCACCACAGTGACAGAGAAGAAGAGAAAACAAGTCTCCAGGATTTCCATCCAGCACATGAGGAAATCAAGGTTCCGAGTGTCTGAGGGATTTGCTGAAGACCCACAGCTAACGAATGGTGGCGCTCAGATTCTAAGACCTCTGACAGAGAAGCCATCCTGACACTCAGCTGCGCAGTCCTCCTGGCTGCTCAGGTCCTCATCCCGCAGCCTTCCCCCTCTGCCTTCCCACCAGAACCCTACCTGGACGTGGTGATGAGACAGGCGGAAGATCTCCTGGGCCATCAGCAAGGTCTTCGAGTCCATGACCAGATAGAGCAGGTGCAGCAAGGCCAGGAAGCCTGCCCCCCTCAGGTCCGTAGCTGGATTTGCTCCTGTGCCAGAAACCAGGGTGACAGTAAGCGAGGATCCCCTGAGCTCCCAGGACTTGGCTGGGAGACTGCTCTGAGACTGGCCCTGCTGGGCTAGAAGAGGATGCAAGGCACAGCCTGCTTACAGACACACCCCGATGGGCTCTGTGGGACCAAACAAGCCCATCCTTCCGTGTAGAGAGCCGTGTACGGCCGCGCCTCAAAGATGGCGCGGCATCTGGCTTCCGCCTTCCCGATGGCAGGTGCTCCTTATTTGGCTAAGGCTAGGATCTGGCTTGCTTCTGTGCACCTGGACCTAATCTGGCTTGCTTGCGTATGTCTGACCCTATCGGCATTGTCCACGTGGCACTATGGGGTTGATTGCCCAGTGACTATAAAGGGCGTGGGCTGACTTTCCCCGGGAGGAGATAGAAGATCGGAGGAAGAGATAGGGGGGAGAGAGAGAGAGAGAGAGAGAGAGAGAGAGAGAGAGAGAGAGAGAGAGAGAGAGAAAAGAAGAAGAAGAAGAAGAAGAAGAAGAAGAAGAAGAAGAAGAAGAAGAAGAAGAAGAAGAAGAAGAAGTAGAAGAAGAAGATGGCTTCCCCCGGGGTCAGAAGATTGTTCAAGGTTCCTGAATAAACTGCTTGGAGAAGAGCCTGGCGTCGCGTCTTCCTTGCTGGTTGAGGCAGACGCGACAAGTGGTGGCCCTTACGGGGAACCCTTTTAAGGCTCAGAACTCTTCACAGTCAGGGCAGTGCACTGGTAAGTCCCCAGGTAAGGCGGGGATCCGCGATAAAAGCGGGAAACGTAGAGCCGTGACCAAAACGGACAGGGAAAATTAAGTAGAGCCGTGACCAAAACGGACAGGGAAAATTAAGTGGAGCCGCGACCAAAGCGGACAGGAAGGTTAAGTGGAACCACGACAAAAGCGGGCAGGAAGATTAAAGAAAGTGAAAGCAAAGGTGCTGCTAGCATCATGGGCGCAATTTCTTTGCACCCAATTTTTCTGGCTCTTAACGAGCTGCTCCTTTCAAAGAAATTAGATTAAGAAGAGTAACCCGGAGGTTTGGAGAAAGGTTAGAACTGAAATGCAGCTAGCTTGCCCAGTGTTTCTCAATGCCCAGACTCAACAGAGATACCATGACCAGATAAATCAACTAGCAACAAGGGCATGGAAGTCCCTACCTAATAAAGGGGAAGTGAGCGGTAACCTTACTAAGATCCTTCAGGGACCTATGGAACCTTTTTCAGATTTTGTGGCCCGCATGGTCGAGGCTGCAAGCAGAATCTTTGGGGGCCCAGATACCGCGATGCCATTTATAAAGCAGCTAGTTTATGAACAATGTACCAAAGAATGCAAGGCTGCGATCACCCCTTATAAGAACAAAGGTCTAGAATTAGGGGGACCTCTAACTAACGCAGGCCTTGCGGCTGCAGTTATGCAACTTAGTAACAAGAAAGGAGGGAACACTGGGCATGTTTTCGGTGTGGAAAAATGGGCCATCTCAAACGTAGCTGCCCTCAAGGAGAAGGTAACTTCTATAGTTTCATTAAAGAGTATAAATAAGTAGAAAATGTGTAAATGTTGAGTGTGAGTTTAGGCTTAAAAGGTGCAAATGTTGATTGTGAATCTAAGCTTAATGTATGTGGTGAAAGAACCTGAGACACAGAAGGTTAGTGTCCTAGCAGACTGCAAAGCAGGCAGTCTGAGCGGTTTTCAAAAGCAGAAGCCGCTAAGCTAAGAATGGTGGACGCCAGAACCAGCACAACAAGGCATCCGCAGCTGAGATCTGTGGAAAATCAATGCAACACAGAAAAACCTGAGCTAACAGCGAAAACGGTGTGGTTTAAAATTACTGACTCCGCAGATGGGAGTACAATTAGTGGAGTATGATGAAGATGGGATGTCATCCTAGGTTTGGTTTGGGGAAGTTTCTCCAAGGCAGAAAAGATCCAGTTCAGGCGCAGAGTAGACCACCTAGGCAGGGACTGGGTTTTTCATAGGGGCCACTGAGGAAGGAATTCCCATTTCCTGGAAAACAGAGGACCCGGTATGGGTACCTCAGTGGCCACTTTCCTCTGAAAAGTTATCAGCGGCAGAAGAGCTAGTAAAAGAACAGCTTGAGGCTGGACATATATGACCCTCTGTGTCCCCTTGGAATACACCTATATTTGTCATTAGAAAAAAAAAATCTGGAAAGTGGCGATTGTTACATGACCTTAAGGCTATTAATAATCAGATGCAGGTCATGGGTCCAGTGCAGCGAGGGCTGCCGCTTCTATCGGCTCTGCCAGCCTCCTGGTATATTATTGCCGTGGATATAAAGGATTGTTTCTTTTCCATTCCCTTATTTCAAGAATTTGGATGCCTCAGGAAGTTCATCAGCAGATAGGCATCATAATCCACACAGCCCTATGAAGGGCATGGTGAAGTGGAAAGATATCCTCACGGGTAGCTGGCATGGCCCCGATCCCGTGCTGACATGGGCGGGAGGTTCTGTTTGTGTTTTCCCACAGGACCGGCTAGACCCTATCTGGGTACCTGAACGATTGGTGCGGCGGGCCTCTCAGACGGAGAGACGTGATGACACCCCGGAAGCTGATGTGCCTGATCCTGATAGCCCTGATTCTGACAAGCGTGCCAGCGGGAGCAGCTGAGGATTGACTCACGAGCGGAACCTGGTCGGTGGAGTTTGACAACCTGACCCAGATCCTGCGCAATGAGATCATTGCGGTCAACTCCACCCGTGTGCACCTGGCCTCCGCTGCGGAAATGATGTCTTGGCTGCGAAAATTCTATCACCTTTTTAAAGGAGTGGGCGGGATTAGGTGCCCTGGCAGGCCTACTGGTGCTTGTCTCCCTGATGTGCCTGTGGTGCATTGTTCGTTTAAGGGTTTCTCAGCAGTGCAATGCAGCCATGATTATCCAAGCCTTTACAGCCATAGAGGCTGCACAGTCTCCCCAGGCCTGGCTGGCCGCATTAAAAGCTTGATTGCGCAGGATGCGAGGCTAGTGCACTGCACTTGGGCCTAGCTGTATTGCAAAACCCAAGAAGAGCAAGTCTAATTGCATGTGGGTTGATGACCTAATTCCCACCTCTGCAAAAAAGGGTATCGGACGGGTCAAGTGTTCTCTGGGTGGATGACACCTGGACTAACACCAGTACAATGTCCAAGTTGTTTTTTGGCAGAGATTAGACCTCTGCTCTTGCCTGCTGCTTAAAACAATAAAGGGGGAACTGTAGAGAGCCGTGCACGGCCGCGCCTCAAAGATGGCACGGTGTCTGGCTTCCACCTTCCCGATGGCAGGTGCTCCTTATTTGGCTAAGGCTAGGATCTGGCTTGCTTCTGTGCACCTGGACCTAATCTGGCTTGCTTGCGTATGTCTGACCCTATCGGCATTGTCCACGTGGCACTATGGGGTTGATTGCCCAGTGACTATAAAGGGCGTGGGCTGGCTTTCCCCGAGAGGAGATATAAGATCGGAGGAAGAGATAGGAGAGAGAGAGAGAGAGAGAGAGAGAGAGTGAGAGAGAGGAGAGAGAGAGAGAGAGAGAGAGAGAGAGAGAGAGAAGAAGAAGATGGCTTTCCCCGGGGTCAGAAGATTGTTCAAGGTTCCTGAATAAACTGCTTGGAGAAGAGCCTGGTGTCGCGTCTTCCTTGCTGGTCGAGGCGGACGCGACACTTCGGCACTCGGGACTGCCCTGGCAGCAGTCTTCTGTTCCCACAGCCTTCTGTAGTCATTTCCCCACACAACTACCAGCATGATCTTCACACAGATAGGGCTGGGGTGGAGCTTGGCAGGCAGAGTGATTGCCTGCCATACACGAGGCTCTGGGTGCCATCTCCAGCAGAGTGTGAACTGAGCATGTTCGTCAACATGCCTGTCATCCCAGCACTTGGGAGGTAGAGGCAGGGGGATGAGACGGTCAAGGTCATCCTTGTCTGTATAGCAAGTTCAAGGCCAGCAGAGAGACCATCTCCGGAAGGCAAAAAGAGGAAGAAAGACTCAAGCTGACACAGGCCTGTCCTTTCTCCTATATCCCCACCATGTTACGACACAGTAAGAAGGCTCTCAACAGACACCGAGAGGATTCTGGAGTCATACTCTTAGACTTCACAGCCATCAGAATCAGGAGTCAAATAAGCTTCTCATTTCTGCACATTACCCTGTTGTGATAGCAACAGAAAATAGACTAAGAGCAGATCAAAAAGGCCCCAGAAAAGCTGGCTCTTTAGCCAAAGGGATAGGAGAAGGGCAGCCAGGAAGACAGATCCAATTTAGATAACATCTAACCTACTCCAACCAAACACTATAGAGATCCATGTGGCCCCACGCCGCTGCCTCCTCCTCTTTCTTGGCAAATCCCAGTGAGGGCCCAGGTTGTCTGACTGAACCCAGGCAGGTCTTAGCCGCATTAGAGAAAGCCACCAAGTGTGGAGCTCGGCATTTACCCTGTCTAGTGTTAAGGACCCCCGTCCCCTGTCCCCATCCTCCAGTGGAGGGGACACGGAGGAACGGTAACAGAGTCCTGCTACCGCCCCCAGATACTGGTATTCATCGAAGCTGAATGCAATACAGTGAATGATGTCAGCCCTTACTCCCTGACCCCAGTACCGGAGGAGGCCTGCTGGAAGAGAAGAGATAAACAAGACCCAGAGACTGAGAACGTAATGGCCAGAATGCCCAGGGTACGACTGAACATGCACTGTAGCAAGAACAAGGATAATCTCAACCTGAACAACGCCTGAGGTAAGGCAGATGCTCCAAGTACCCGAGAGATTAGAAAGCTGCTCTGGTGGTCAGAACAATCCCCGCTTCCAAAGACGTCCACACTCTAACCCTCAGAATGTAGAGGCACACTACACAGCAAAGGAGATAAAGATGCATGCAAAATCAAGGCTGCTCTCAGCAGAGAGGCGAGTGTCTTGGGGTATCTGGTGGGCTGGATGCACAGGAGAGGGGTCCATGAAGGCAGAAGGAGGCAGAAACATAGTAGGAGCAAGCTCAGGGATGCCCTTCTGCCTATAAGGTCCGCAGGAAGTTTCTAGAAGCTCAAAAGGTTAAGGAAATGGATTTTCTCCCAGGTCCCTTACAATGAAGTCAGCACTGCTGACCTCCTGGTCATTCTCTTCATGTCTGATACAGGGTCCCGTGGAGTCCAGGCTGGTCTCCAACCTTAAACTTTGGATCCACTGCCTCCATTTCTCCAGCGCTGGAAGTGTAGGTTCACGGAACTGTATCTTTTTGTTGTTGTTTTTCAAGACAGGGTTTCTCTGCATAACTCTGGCTGTCCTGGATCTCACTCTGTAGACCAGGCTGGCCTCGAACTCACAGAGATCCGCCTGCCTCTGCCTCCTGAGAGCTGGGATTAAAGGCGTGCGCCACCACTGCCCTGTGAAACTGTCATTTTATGGGGTGCTGGGGATTGAACACTCTAACAACTGAACTACACATCTCTTGGTCAGTAGAAATCCGTTACTGCAACTACAGCAAACTACAGCATCCTGGTTGGCCTGGATCTCTCTGTAGAACAGGCTGGCTTCAAACTCACAGAGATCTGCCTCCTTATGCCTCCTGGGTGCTGGGATTATGCCCTGCAATATAGTTTCTTATTCTTTACAAATGTGATAGGATCCAAGGAAAAAACAGTATAGGGTGGAGGGTGCAGCTCAGTGGATAGACCGCTTATCCGGCATGCAAAAAGGCTCTGGGCTGGATGTCCAGTACTATATAAACTGGGTGTGGTGGGACTACCAGCTAGGGAGGGGGAAGCAGGAGGATCAAAGTTCAAGGCCAGCCTAGGCTATAAGAGACCCTGTCTCAAAAACAAACAAACAAACAAACAAACAAATAAATAAATAAAAGCCATGCTCCTGTGTGCTCCCCTAGGGCCCTTGACTCTTCTGTCCCCTCCTGGATGTTCCTCCTCACTCAAGACGGCCTCTCCCTCTGGAATCTGGAATCAATCAGACCAAGAAAGCAAGACAACAGGCGCTTTTTTTCTCACCCTGGAAGCCGAGGTCTTCCCAATGGTCTCCATGAAGGGCACAGTCGAACTTGGAGCCGGTCAGCTTCTTGTAGATGGTCTGGAGCACTCGGCCGTGCATTGGGTCTTGGCTGTCCAGGCCACCTGCCCCAACACACACACATACACACACTTTCTGCCAGGCCGTCCCCAGGGAGAAACCAGTGCTTCCTGGAGAATGGGAAACTGGACTATGATCAAGACATGCTATGCCCACTCCTGTTCTCATGGCAATCTGAACAGGCAGGAGCTTCCGAGTGTGCCCTGGGTCTGCCCCCGGCACTCACACTGAGCAATGGTGAGGACCAGGTCTCTTTCTTCCCGGAGGCCCTGGTGCAGCTTTGGCGGCCCAAAGAGGCAATGCCGGAGAGCGGCGAGTCCAGTCCTTCGAACAGTTGGCTGGATTCTTTTCTGGGAAGAAAAGCACAGATAATTACGAACCTTCTGTCAGGCAGGGACTCTCCCCAGTTAGTGTTGGGCCAGGAGGAGGAGTCAGAAGCCAGGAGGCAGCAGACAAGCGTGTCCAGCTCCCAAAGTCTCTACAAGATGTTCCGGCAGTTCTCTGCATTTGGTCTCTTGGACTTTTTCAGAACTAGTTACTGACAACCAGGGAGGCTGAGCTGTGGCCACATGGAATCTCAGCTATGGTCAGGTAAACGCCAGGCTAGTATTCTCAGCAAGGTTGTGTCTACCTTTCATACGGCAATCTGTTTCTTTGAGGATATGAATTCCAAAATACGGTTCCTTCTCTGCTTCCATGATGTTAGGGCCAGTGGGCATTCATGAGTTAGATGTCCCTTCTAAACTACATCATGCTGGCTCCCGAAAGTCAGGGCCACCACGGTGTGCCTCACAAGGCTCTGGTTGACATCTTCTGGCCTTCTGTGTCAGCGTCTGTCTCTTTAGCCTCTCTCAGGATCCAGGCTTTAGGCTGACCCAAACCACATTCTGCTAAACTTACTACAGGTCCCATAAACCCCTGAGTGTGCTTACTCCCCCAATCCGCCTTCCCATCCCACTTTATTTTTAGTGTGTGTGTGTGCATGATGTGTGTGAGGGGCACACGTGTCATGACTCGTGTGTGGAGGTCAGTTCTCTCTTCCCACCTTTCCATGGGTTCTGGGGATCAAACTTAGGCCATGCGGCTTGTGCAGCAAGAGCCTTTACCCACCGAGTCATCTTGCTGCCCCACACAACTGTTTGTTTTTCTAGACAGGGTTTCTCTGTGTAGCCCCGGCCATCCTGGAACTCGCTATGTAGATCAGGCTGACCTCAAACTCAGAAATCTGCCAGGGGTTGGGGATTTAGCTCAGTGGTAGAGCGCTTGCCTAGCAAGCGCAAGGCCCTGGGTTCGGTCCTCAGCTCTGGGGGAAAGAAAAAAAGAATACAGAAATCCGCCTGCCTCTGCCTCCCAAGTGCTGGGATTAAAGGTGTGCATAACCACCACCCAGCTCCCACACAACTTTTTTTTGAGACACGGTTTCTCTAGGTAGCTCAGGCTGGCCTTGAACTTGTGATCTCCTGCCTCGGCCTCCTGAGTGCTAGAATTATAGCTGTGTGCCATCACCATATCCTTTTTAACAGTTAATCTTGTGTGTACAGAGTGTTTTGCTTGAACGTAGTCTGTGCACCATGTGCGTGCCTGGTGCCTGAGGTGGTCGGAAGAGGGTGTCGAATCCCCTGGCCCTGAAGTAATGGATGGTTGTGAGCTGCCATGCAGGTTTTGAGAATCAAACACGAGTCCTCTGCAAAAACAAGTGCTCTCAACTGCTAATTCATCTATCTCTCCAGCCCCCAGCATCTTTCCTAAATTTCTAAATTATACTGGGGTGTGGTGGTACGTGCTTAGAACTCCAGTACTTGAGAGGTGAGGAAGGAGGATTGCCTGGTGTTTATCACCAGCCCCGGTAACAAAGTGAGTACTATGCAGCCAGGGCTACATAACAAGACTCTGCTTCAAACATTAATGAATCAATTCAATTCCCAAACAGCTCCTGGCTCCTATGGGGAATTTCCTTCATTTGCCATGAATCTTTAGTACCCCGCTCCCTAGACAGTCTATCTTGCCTCCCCAAGGAGCTGCCTGGTCTTTGACTCCACACTTCCACCTCTAAGAGGGAAAAGTCAGGAAAATCTGCACGTTCTGAATCACAGGACTGCAAAAGCTCCTCAGGCTCAGTCCCACAAAGGCTGGCAGGGCCCTACATGGTTCTGGGAGACAGCTCACGGGTTAATAAGAGCACTTATTCTTCCAAAAGACCTAGGTCCGGTTCCCAGCTCCAATATCACATCAGGCGGCTCACAACTACCTGTTCCAGAGGACCAAACAGCCTCTGGCCACCACAAGGCACCTGCACACACATAATCAATCAATCAATCAATCAGTCAATCAGTCAATCAGTCATGAGTTCTTAGTTTGGAGCACACACTGGAGCTGGCTGTTAAGCATGAGGCAACCCTCTTGCCTCAGTGTCTCTATGCTGGGATTAGAGGTGTGAGCCAACAAACCTGGTTCTTTGGCTACCTGAGATCCTGTAGCCCAAGCTTTCTTAGGTGAGGAAGGGTCCAGTGCCCTGTAAGTTTAGGAAGCAGGAGCATGCTGCAGGCCCATACTTTCCTACAGCTATACCTTGAAGGAGGAGAGGTCCACGGTCTGGAAGTGCTGCAGGGCCTCACTGAAGGAGACAAGCTGGCCAGGCTGCTGGGAGCTGACTCCACTCTCTGGGTGAAAAGAGAAGACACCTGGGGAGTTGAGAAGGTAGCTGTCCTAACAGCCAGCACCCACTGATGGCAGCTGGTTGTCACCTCTGAACCGAGCACTGGCTACCAGCTTGTCACTCACTGTGACATCTCTCCTGAGCTTGGTGAAGCTTGGGTGAGACCCAGATGGTCTCTACCCTCCTCCAGCTCCATCTAAATCTGTCAGAAAAGGACTTGAGGCAATTCTCCCCAACCTTCAGAGACTGCCAGCAGATGGCTTCCACAGGGGCCCTCATTGCCTGCCTCCATCCCTGTCCCCTTCCGGGGCTAACTCGGACCAAGGCTCTCTTATCTTCCCTCAGCACTGGGTGGAGGGTGGGCAGCACCGGCAGCCTTGCCCTGTGGTGTTCCTTCCCTACGTCATGCAGTAGATGTCATTTCCGGATCTGTGGAGGAGACTATACTGTGTCCATAACTAAAAACTAAGCTTCTAATCCCAGTCACAGCTGCACCAGCTGTGCACGTGGATTCTGCAGGCAGCTGTGCTGGACGGCGCCCTCTCCACACTGACCTGTGTCTGGATGGATGGTGTCCACCACTTCCCACTCTTCCTGGGCTCTGAGCACCTCCGGATTTACAACTGCAGCAGCAAGAAAAGGGGGTCTGTGAGGTCGGGGTCTGTGAGGTCGGGGTCGTCTGTGAGGTCGGGGTCTGTGAGGCCGGGGTCTGTGAGGTCGGGGTCTGTGAGGCCGCTCTCACACAGCCCTTCCCTCCAAACCATAGCTGTCCTTCTGGTCAGACGGCCTTCAGGAGGTAGTCATGTCTGAATCCTGGTGGCTTCGTTAGAGAGACCAGGAAGAGAAAAGGAAGTGCTCAGACATTGCAGAGCCAGAGAAAAAGGGTATGGGGGCACCATGCCCACAGGGACCCCCAGGGGGCCTCAGCACAGGAGCAAAGGGCAATGGAAAACCAAGTAGCTCAGAGAAAGCTGAAGAAGCAATCTTGGAAGTCAGGTTTCTGGGGTACGGCTCAGTTGGGAGAGTGCTGGCCTAACACGCACGAAGCCGTTGGTTCAATCCTAATACTGCACAACCAGGCACGTGAGAGGCAGGGAATCAGAAGGCAGCTGGGGATACAGGAGACCCTGTCTTTAAAATACTAATCAATAAAAATATGCTATTTCTTTATTATTTATTTATGTGTATATCTATGTGTGTGCATGCAGGTGTCGGTAACGGCCAAAAGCGGGTGTTGGATTCTCTGGAGCTGGCACCATAGGTAGTTGTGAGCCACCTGCCCAGGGCGCGCAGAACTGAAATCTAGTGCTCTGAAATAGCAGTAAGCATTTTTTTTTAATTTTTATTTTTATTTATTTATTTATTTATTTTGTTTTTTTTTGAGACAGGGTTTCTCTGTGTAGTTTTGGTGCCTGTCCTGGATCTCACTCTGTAGACCAGGCTAGCCTCGAACTCTCAGAGATCCGCCTGGCTCTGCCTCCCGAGTGCTGGGATTAAAGGCGTGCGCCACCACCGCCCGGTGCAGCAAGCACTATTAACCACTGAGCCATCTCTCCAGCCTCAACATTTAAAAAAAAAAAATTAAGTGATGTATCTTCATTTGGGACAAAAGTCTGGTGGGTCAGATTTTTTTCAGGAAATAGTTGCAGAGAGGGCAAAAGTATTTTAATTCTGGGGGTTGCAACATGGATAACAGAAAAGTGAGACAGGCATGGTACCAACCTGAAGCCAGGCATGGGGGTTCATGTCTGTAACCCCAGCACTTAGGAAGACTGCTGTGAGTCTAGGGCTAGCCTGGGCTATGGTGAGACCTTGCCTTAAAAATAGTAATAGTGATGGGAAAATTTTTAGTAACAAAAAGAGTGAAAAGAATCCTAAACAAGCCACTGCTCAGTCTGCCACAGAGTCAGACTTCTTTTGGTTTATCTTGTGTGTTCACGACTTTCAGTGACCTTGTGCAAACAGGGTCTGCTGCTTGGGTATCTCTTTTGTCCTCTCCAGAAGACTTCATTTTTGACTTTGATGAAAATTACGATTCATACAATTAAAAAAAATGCCAAGCAGTGCGGCAATCTTTACTCCCAGCACTTGGGAGGCAGAGGCAGGTGGATCTCTGTGAGTTCGAGGCCAGCCTGGTCTACTTAGACTGTTTCAAAACCAAACAGGAAGGACAGGAACTAGAAGAGACATTGTGTATGTAACCTCTCTATTGTCGTGGGATATCCTGCACCAACGGCAGGTAGGACACCAGATACAGCCCCTCCTGAACTTCAGTGAACCTCGGGTTGTCTGCTTCTTTGGTGTTTTAGGTAGGGTCTCATGTAGCCCTGGGCTATCTTGAACTTACAATCTACCCAAGAATAACCTTTAAACTTCTAGCCTTTCTACCTCCACTTCCCATGTGCTGGAGATACAGGCATGTGCCACGGTGCCTGCTTAAACCCCTATTCCATATAACATTACCCGGCCTCTGGTACTTTGTTGTAGTAATGAAGGATGCGTTGACAGAAGAGACTTGCAGATTAAATAAAACACTACCGAATGCTAATGAAAATGGAGGAGAAAGCGACTGGAAGAGGAGAGGCTTCATTGCTGCTGCTTGCTAACTGTATTTTTTTGGCCAAATTACTTAACCATGTGTGAGTTCTTATGGGACTGTTGTAAGCATGAGGCAACTCTCCAATGTCTTACTTACATGGGTATGCAGCCTAGAGGGAAGAGTTTAACAAATGTTCACTATTGTTATTGACACAGCCATGGTTAAGGCCAGCAGGTTAGTGGGATCGGGGGAAATGATGCAGGGTCCGAAGGAATGGACTGCTAGGAAATTCCATCTTGCTACTTCCAGACTTGGGGTGGCAGACACGGAGACTCAGAATGACTGAGCTATACAATGTCCACAGGACTTGGTCTTGCATGAGTAGAGAAAATGAAGTACAACCTTCCGCATTCAAGACTATGGGAGATAAAAATGAGGGGCAAAGGGGCTGAACAAAGAGACGAATGAGGGCTTGGGGATTTGGCTCAGAGCAACTGCCTAGCAAGCAGAAGGCCATGGGTTTGGTCCTCAGCTCCGCTCCAAGAGAGGACAGGCTGGAGAGATGGCTTAGCAGTTAAGAGCACTTGTGGTTCTTCAAAGGAACCGAGTTTAGTTCTTAGCACCCATACTGGGAGCTCACAGCCGACAGTAACTCTAGCTTCAAGGCATCCAACACCCTCTTCTGGCCTCCACAGGCACCCAGTAACACTCTCACACACACACACAGAGGCATAAAAAATAATTCTTTAAAAAAGAGTGTGTGAAAGCTGGGCGGTGGTGGTGTATGCCTTTAATCCCAGCACTCAGGAGGCAGATTCAGGTGGATCTCCGTGAGTTCGAGGCCAGCCTGGGCTACAGAGTGAGTTCCAGGACAGGCACCAAAACTACACAGAGAAACCCTGTCTCGCAAAACCAAAAAAAAAAAAAAAAAAAAAAAAAAAATAGTGTGTGAGCCAGGTGATGCACTCAGAATCCCAGCACTAGGGAGGCAGAGGCAAGGGGATCACAGCAGGTTCGAGGCCAGTCTGGGCTACAGAGAGAGCTCTAGGACAGACAGGGCCACACAAGACCTTGTCTCAACAACCAGAAAACAAAAACAAGCGAGGAGTGTGGAACACAGGAAAAGTGGTGGGGCTGAACACAGCCTTCCTGCCTTCGACCCTGGCGTCCAAGCATCTTTATCATTAATCGACCTATCTCTCACCCCATGCTCCCTCACCTACAAGCAATTTGACCACATCTGTGAGTCAGGAGCAGAAGAAACCTTGGCCAGGGGGCAAGGGAACTGACCATTACAACCGTTATGCAACCGAAAGTTCAAGATCTCAGCTAGCCTTATCCAGCTGGTGCCTAAAATCTGGAGAGGGATAGCCAAACCATGTACGCACTGTCGCTGTCTTCTTGCAGCCAGGCCAACCCTCCTGGCTCTGAAGATGATCCTGACATAGGAACCCACAGGAGTGCGTGTGTGTGTGTGTGTGTGTGTGTGTGTGTGTGTGTGTGTGAAGCAAATATCTTTAGGATAACTCACGCAGTTCACATTTTTCTTTTTTTTTTCTTTTACTACTTAATTGAATTCTTTATTTTGCCTCTCTTATTTATCCATCAACAAGCACTGATTTAGTCATCCTGTAAATGGAAATTAGCCAAGAGCATTACTTTTGCTGGAAGAGGTGTATCGAGAAAGGGTTTCTCTATGTAACAGTCCTAGCTGTTCTGGAACTTGTTTTGTAGACCAGGCTGGCCTTGAACTCACAGAGATCCACCTGCCTCTGCCTCCTGAGTGCTGGCAATAAAGGTGTGCCCCACCATGCCTGGCCCCATACTGCATCATTTTCAGACTGTCCTTGAGGATGAGCATTGTTTACATTTCCACTGCTGGGTCAGGGAGATGGCTCAGTGCCTTCAAGGCTGGTGACCTGAGTTCATCCCTGGAATCCAAATGGTGGAAAAAGGGAACTGACTCCCGCAAGTCATCCTCGGGGCCGTACTCCGACACCCCCCCCCCCACCCCCGTCGTCCCCATAAACAAGTAAATGTAATTTAAAAAATTTTCACTGTAAACAGACATTATTACATGACTTGCCCAGAAGCACACAGCAAACCACTACCAAATAAACTGGCTCCTAACCCAGTGTTGCTTCTAATTTTTGTTGGGGAATGATACATATACAAAATTCTCAGCTCTGACCTGGGTCCCACTCAAACCCTAAGGGCCCTCAGAGTTCTTACCACCTGGCTGCCATCCATTGGTTTCTGTGGTCAGGGCCTGGAGAAAGCCATGGTTCTTCAGCTCTGAGATCTGTAGAGGCAGGTGACCTTTAGAGTGAGGGTAGCCTCTCTGTCTCCCCCCACACAACTCTTCCCACCCACTGTATGTAAAATATCCTGGAAATCAGAGGCTGGAAGAATACAGTCTGCTCTGATGGGCTGATTAAAAATGTGTGTGTATGTGTGGCACACTCATGTAGGCCATAAGTCGATCTTGGGTGTTGTTTCTCAGGAGACTTCCACTTTGCTTTTTGTAACAGGGTCTCTCTAGTACCTGGGGCTCCCTGCTTTGGCTAGACTAGCTGCCCAGTGAACCCCAAGATCCTCCTGCCTCTGCCTCCACAGCACTAGGATTAGAAGCACATGTCACCATGCCTGACCTTTTATGTGCATTCCTAGGGATCAAGCCCAGGTCCTCATGTGGGCAAGACAACCACTTTACTGACTATTTCCTCGATCCTAATTGTTTGTGTGTACACTCACTCACGTGAGCGAATGCTGGGGATTGAACACAGAGCCTAGTGCATACTAAGCACTCATTCTACACCGAGCTACAGCCCAGTTCCAAATTCAACCCTGTTTTTGTTCAAGACAGAGTATAGCTATGTAGGCGGGCCTTGAACTCTTGTCTTCCTGCCTCAGACTCTCAAATGCTGGGACTTACAGGCCTACACCACCTCCTCCAGCCTAAAAGTTATTCTTAAAGTGGAGCTCCTGGAAAACCTTGACTGTGAAGTTGCAGGTCTTTAACGTGTGGGACAAAGGACTGCCCTTGTTGAGCGATAAAGAGACACAAATGCCCACAATCCTCTGAGACTGTGGTGTGCCCTTGACATCCCTAGTGCACTCTATGCTCACCCTCTGGGTGGCAGGAGCTTATCAGGCAAACTTGTGTAGCGGGTGTGTGCTTTCCCAGATGTGAACCCCTGGAGTCTCTGCCCTCCTGTGTCCCCAGCACACTAAAGCTTATGTTGGCAGGAGAGGCTCTGAAGAGGGGCTGATACGTACAGGAATTCCTCTGAAAGCCATGAGTGCACTGTTGTCCGGGTACAATGAAGAGTGCCCAGCAGAGACACTTTCCCCCTGTAAGACAGACAGACAGACATACAGACAGACAGACCAGGGTCAGCTTCCTGCAGCAATCTCCCTCAGACCATAGTTTAAATTTCTCGTCTTTTCCTAGAATCACAAAGATATGAACTTCAGAGAAATCAGACACAAAACTATAAAGACAAACCCTAGGCATGGCGGTGTCCTTGGGAGGCAGAGGCAGGAGGATCAAGATGTCTGTGGCCAGCCTGGGCTACAGAAGAGCCTATCTCAACCCTCAACTCCCACAGAGGGGGTGGTGGTGCAGGCTTTTGCTTGAGAAACTGGGTTCATATGATCTTAAGATAAGCACGCAGCTAGCAGTTACAGCACTGTGTAGCGTGAATAGACTAGGGTACCACCACAAGAGAAAGGAAGGGAGGATAAGGGTAGAAGAAGGGAGGAAAACACTATAAAGGGATTGCTGAATGTTGTTCAAGAAATCACTTTATGTATATATGCTTGTATATATGTATGTATGGGGGACACTGTGCCACAGCATGTGTGTGCAAGTCAGAGGGCAATTTGTAGGAATTAGGTCTCTCCTTCTACCATGTGAGTCTGGGGAATTGAACTCAGTTCATTAGGCTTGGCCGCAAGCACCTTTATTGCTGAGCCATCTCACCAACCCCTGAGAAATCTTACGTCGGTTTCTCTATTGTTACAAGTCTTGGAACTTGTGTCGGTGAAGTTCATTTAGGCACTTCGCCCAGCCCTTTCCCTCAGCAAACCTTTCCCCTAATAGTGTTTAAAAAAACAAAAAACCAACAAAACAGCTGGGCGGTGGTGGCGCACGCCTTTAATCCCAGCACTCAGGAGGCAGAGGCAGGCGGATCTCTGAGTTTGAGTGCCCAGCAGAGACACTTTCCCCCTGCAAGATAGACAGACAGACAGACCAGGGTCAACTTCCTGCAGCAATCTCCCTCAGACCATAGTTTAAATTTCTATGAGTGAGTTCCAGGACAGCCAGGGCTACACAGAGAAATCTTGTATCGAAAAACCAAAATAAATAAATGAAAGAAAGAAAGAAAGAAAGAAAGAAAGAAAGAAAGAAAGAAAGAAAGCAAGCACGTGACAGGGAGGGAGAGTCAGTTTTCTCTAAATGTGTGGCCTGGAAGGTCCCAGTGCCCAGGGGTTCCCTCCACACCCACAAACACCTGAGCAGAACAAACTGGACTTGTTTTTTTGTTTTTTTTTTTAAATTAAGGGGAGGTCATGAATTTGGGAGGGGTTGGGAGTGGCTCTGGGAAGAGTTAGGGATAGAAGTAGGGGCCAAATATGATCAAATGTATATATTGTATGCATATACAAAACTCTTTTTTCTGAGACAGGGTTTCTCTGTGTAGCTTTGGTGTCTGTCCTGGATCTCGCTCTGTAGACCAGGCTGGCCTCGAACTCACAGAGATTCGTCTGGCTCTGCCTCCTGAGTGTTGGGATTAAAGGCGTGCGCCACCGCCACCGCCACCACCACTACCACCACCACCACCACCACCACCACCACCACCACCCCGTCAAAATTCTTAAAGAATTAATAA
Organism: Peromyscus californicus insignis; assembly: GCF_007827085.1. Classification (NCBI taxonomy): domain Eukaryota; kingdom Metazoa; phylum Chordata; class Mammalia; order Rodentia; family Cricetidae; genus Peromyscus; species Peromyscus californicus. The sequence continues at coordinate 87,886,791 of NW_026294584.1, forward strand.
AAATGTGTGAGGTATATGTACGCTCATGCGTGACAGTCAGAACCCAACCTAAAGCATCTGTCCTCACTTCCCATTTTGCTTTGAGGCAGGGTCTCTTCTTCCCTGCTGGTGTGCCAGGCTAGCCGGGTCCTTGAGGGGATTCCATGTCTACCTCCCATCTCTCCATTGGGGTTACAGGCACAGGCCACCACATCTGGTTCCATGGGTTCCGAGGGTCCAAGTTCACATCCTCATGCTGCACTGCAGGCGTCTTACCCACTGAGCCATCTCCCGGGCTCAAAAGCACATTATTTTCACATTTTATCTTGCTTTTATTGTGTGTGTGTGTGTCTTTCTATGTATCTGAGAGTCTGCCATGTGTATGCAGGTGCTCAGTGAGGCCAGGAGAGGGCTCAGATCCTTCAGTTACGAGCCCTCTGACATGGGTGCTGGGAACTGAACCCAGGTCCTCTGAAGTGCAGTAAGTACTCTTAACTGCTGAGCCATCCCTCCAGCCCCAAGCATTTTTTAAAAAACATAGATTGAAGCCGGGTGGTGGTGGCGCACGCCTTTAATCCCAGCACTCGGGAGGCAGAGCCAGGCGGATCTCTGTGAGTTCGAGGCCAGCCTGGGCTACCAAGTGAGTCCCAGGAAAGGCGCAAAGCTACACAGAGAAACCCTGTCTCGAAAAACCAAAAAAAAAAAAAAAAAAAAAAAAAAAAAAAAAAAAAAAAAAAAAAAAAAACATAGATTGAAGACTATTCTTGGTTGTTAACTTGACCACATCTGGAATTAACTATAATCTAAGATGCTAGATACACGTGAGGGCGTTTTCTTGACTGGATCATCTGAAGGGGGAAGACCCACCTAAATCTGGCCCACACCTGCTGCTGGCAGCCTACATAAAGGACAGGAAGAAGGAAGCTTTGGCTTTGCCTGCCTGTTGACCTTTGCCCTTGTTGGCAAGTCCACCCCTCCACTGGCATTTGACCCACTTTCTCAGGATTCTGGTGTAGACTGAAGTCCAGCGGAGACATCCAGCCTCAGGGACTAAACAACTGCTGGATTCTTGGACTTTCTGTTAGACTGGCAGGACCACACACACACACACCCCAGTTCTGTCCTCTAGAGAACCCTGACTGATAAGTATGAATTATTCTGAGGTAATGTTTCAGTTGTTAGGTTACCAAAGGTCAAAAAATGTGATTAAAAAAAAGTTGGTTTTTTTTTTTTGGTTTTTCGAGACAGGGTTTCTCTGTGTAGCTTTGCGCCTTTCCTGGATCTTGCTCTGTAGACCAGGCTGGCCTCGAACTCACAGAGATCTGCCTGCCTCTGCCTCCCGAGTGCTGGGATTAAAGGCGTGCGCCACCACTGCCCGGCGGTTTTTGTTTTTTTTGACTAGAGGGTCAAGGGTTACAACTCACCAAATGCAAATGTATCTAACCTTTTGACCTTGCAACAGATACTGCCATCTATAAAATTCACACTCAAGAACCACACAATCAAGTGATAAAAAAAGAGAAAATTGCAAGAAAGATGTTCTAATGCTGTAAATGTCTTCTTAAAGAATGTAGGGTAGCCGGGCACTTGGGAGGCAGAGGCAGGCAGAGCTCTGTGAGTTCAAGGCCAGCCTGGTCTACAAAGAGAGTTCCAGGACAGCCAGGACTGTTACACAGAGACACCCTGTTTCAAAAAACTAAAAAGAAAACTAAACAAACCCAAAACCTTAAAGTATGTCCATTCAGTGAGATAAATGCAGCACCCCCCCCCCCCCCCTGCCAAGCGCTAGTCTCTGGGAGTTACTACAGAGTACCACACCGCTTCATCTGTGGGCCAACTGCATGTCCTCCTGAGAGTCTATTTTCCTCGTGGCCTGTGGAACTTTGCTTTCCTTTTCTTTGGGTTTAAAAGAGACTCCTCTCTTGCTTTTACATTTATTTTTCATCACTATTGCTTGTTTTGAATCTTGTTTCATTTTGTATCTCTAGTTGGCTTATAACGTGCGGTGATCCTTCTGTCTCTACCTCCTCCTGAGTGCTAAGGTGACAGATGTGTACCACTGTGTCTGGTGAGGTGGGGGAATGTCACCGTATGCTACCAATTTGTTTCACTGACCTTACCATTCTCTCCTTCCTTCTCTTTCCTCCCCTCTTTCCCACTGTTTAGCGCTGGGCGGTAGGGGCCTGACGAGGGTCCTCTAGAGGAGTAGCCAGTGATGTTCCCCACCGAGCCATCTCTCTAAGCCTGCTCTTTCAGTCTTAGGACGCCCCTGCAATGCAACCCAAATTTCCCCGCAAAAGGCTCCAGACCTTCTCCTACACATCTTTGATGTTTTCCACAACCATCAGCCTAGTACAAGACACAAAATCCGTCTATAATTTTTATTGAAATTCTGTCTCAATAATATTTGGTGATTCCTGGTGTTATATATGAAAAATCAGATTCACTTCACTCTTCCCTGTCTACATTTCAGCCCCTTCCAGAGACTTCCCTTTGGAAGAACAGTCTGTCCTCTTCTGAGAATGAGGAAATCTCCCTGGAGAGCTCAGCAAATGCTTTGTCTCTACTCTGGCCCCTAAATCTCATTTCTGGTCAGTAAGTCGGAGGGGAAGGTCCAGAAAGTAGGTGAGCTGCCAGGCTCACATGGACACACACTGTGACTGTGTTGATCTAGGAGGGCTCAGGGTGTCAGTGTGCTGCTTATGTTTCTGTTAACTTGACACAAAACAGGTGTCATCGGGAAAGACGCCTCCCCTGGGAAAACGCCTTGGCCGTACTGGCCTTTAGACAAGTCTGTTGTTTTTGTTGCTGCTCTGAGAGAGGGTCCTCACTTTGTATCCCTGGCTGGTCTGGAATTCACTATGCAGACCCAGGTGACTTTGAACTCACAGAGATCTGCCTGTCTCTGCCTCCTGAGTGCTGGGATTAAACGTGTGTGCTACTCCGCCTGACTGGTATTTTCTTGACTAACAACTGATGCGGGAGGGCCCAGCCACTGTGGGCAGTGCCACACCTGGTCAGGCGGTCCTGGTGTAAGAACCAGGTATGAGAAATCGGGCTGAATGCGAGCCTGAGGAGCAAGTCAGTGAACAGTGTTCCTCTATAGTTCTGTTCCTGCTCCCAGGTCTCTTCCTTGACTTCCCTCTGGGATGGGCTGGAAGCTGCAAGATGAAATAAACCCCTTCCTCCCCAAGTTGCTTTTGGTCATGGTGTTTATCACAGCAATAAAAAAACAAAACAAAACTAAGTAAGGGGGCTGAAGAGATGGCTCAGCAATTAACAGCACTGACTGCTTTTTCAGAGGACTCAGGTTCAGTTCCCAACACCCACATGACAGCTCACAACTGTCTGTAATTCCAAGATCTGACACACAGACATACATGCAGGCAAAACACCAATGCACATAAAACAAACAAATAAATAAAAGCTAACTAAGACAGTCAGCCAAAGCCAATGATCGACAGGGAAGAAAATAGTAAGTTAATTGATGTGAGTCCAAGCAATAGTGATTTCTTAGGGAATTTCAGACACCATCCACCGCCCTCAACCCAGGCAAAAGGAAACAAGGTTCTCTGAGTCACCCAGAAAACAAGCTACCACCTACAGGTGGACAGAATCTTCTGCTTTTCAGACAGGGTCTCTGTAGCCCAGGCTGACTTGAACTCATATGTAGCCGAGGATGACCAAGAATTCCTGATCCTTTTGTCTCTACCTCCCAAGTGTTAAGTTCACAGCTGTCCCCCATGATGGCTTAGTGTCTCCTGTCTCTGCCTGCCTGCCTGTCTGTCTCATCCAGGGAATGGAACTATAGTTGTGGGCACACTAGGCAAGTGCTTTCCTGCTGAACCTTCAGCCCAGACTCTCCTAGAACGAAGATATACGATCATTTTCCCTAAATATTTCTAAAACCCCACATTCTCTGGCTCATGAACAGTAGAGCCCCAAACAGCACCTTCTTTTCCAAGTAGGAGTCCTCACCTGTCCATCTCGGAGTTCGCTCTCCGTCCCGAAAGAGCAAGGTTTTTCATTCATGACTCCAGATCACTGGTTCCGATGAGCCATGTCCTCGGGCTCCGGAAGGGTTTGATATGATGGTCTGAGGTCCACAGCTACCAGGAGAGCCACAGGCACAAGTGCGCTACCTTTGCTTTCCTTTTTGGCAGTCATTCAGGCTACAAGTAAGAAAACAGTCCCTTTGTGCCATCACCAAGGTGCAGGTTTCTGTGAGTCTTGAAAGGAGCCCCTGGGGACTGTGAAGCCTCACTCTGGAAAAACAGAGATCGGGGGGAGGGTGGGGAGAAGAAGAAAAAACTGGCTTCGTCAGTTATGCCTCCATTCAAGGGGGAAAGGACTTTAAAAACCTTTCATCAACTGTGAATCTATTCTAAATAAACAAGATGCTTAGCCAGATGTCTACTGTTTACTGCCCACACCACAGGACTGGATGGGCCATACAGGGTACTGGGGGGCAGGGGTGGACTGTCAGTGTCTATTCTAAGTAGTGGGGTCTGTTTCTGGCCACGATGTCACTGAGACCTAGCTGGCTGATAGGGGTGAGGCTAAGTGGTGGTTGCACTTTACTGAAGAGCTCTAGCTTTGTTCAGATCTTAGACATAGGTGGAGCTCTGAGGCTTATGATCCTGAACCTGCTTCCTGGAGTAATAGAAAAACTCAAAATGCATGATATCCTAACCTTGCCAAACCAAAATGATCAACTCTGTGTGTGTGTGTGTGTGTGTGTGTGTGTGTGTGTGTGTGCGCGCGCGCGCGCGTACCTGTGTGTGTGTGTGTGTATACCTGTGTGTGTGTGTGTGTGTGTGTGTGTGTGTGTGTACCTGTGTGTAGTTGTGGCGCTGGGGATCAAATTCAGGTCTTCATACATGTCAGGTGAGTGTTCTACCACTGAGCTACATCTCCAGCTCAACTTATGTGTGTGCACACACATGCACATTCCTGTGTGTGTAGGTGTACATCTGTTTGTGTGAGGGGGTAAGAGGACAACCTCAGCTGTGGTTCCTCAGGGTCCTGTCACCTTAGTTTGTTCAGAGAGGATCTCTGATTTGGAACCCAATGAGCAGGCTGGGCTGGCCGCCCAGTGAGCTTTAGAGATCTGCCTGTCCCCACTGTCCTAACGCTGGGATTACAAGCATGTGCTCCCACACTACCACACCCAATTCAAAAGATATTATTTTTATTTGTGTGGATGTGTGTGTGTCTGCCATGTATGTACAGATGTCCACAGGGTATTAGATCCCCTGGAGCTGGAGTTATAGGTGGTTGTAAGCTGCCATGTAGGTGCTGAGAACCAAATCCTGTTCCTCTGCAAGGGCAACAAATGTTCTTAACTGACGAACCCTCCCCACTTCTGAGATAGGGATATAGATATAGAGAACAGGATATAGACGTAGTTCAGTCTGGCCTCATACCTGCTATGTAGCTAAGGCTTGCTTCTACTTCTCAAGGACTGGGACAAAATGCTGTGGAAAAGCTCAGAACTCTAGCCCTCCTCTCATGTCTGCCTCAGGACTAGGGCGGGACAAAGATCATATCTTAATCATGAGGGAACTAGACATCATGGATGCCTATCACACCAGACGTTTGTGTCAAGCAGAGACAGTCTTCTTCTCATGGACAAGAGCTTCCAAGATCTTAGTGGCAGGGATTGATATGTGGGGCTCAAGATAAAAACATGAGGCCTGGGATACAGATCAGAAGTAAAGCTATTGCTTATCATGTGTGAGGTCCTGGGTCCAACTCCCAACACTGAAGGAAAAAAAGAAAAGAAAAGAAAAGCAAGCAGGAAAAAGAAGATCAGAGATCATTCTCAATATGGTAGTGTATGCCCCTGGAGGTAGAGGCAGGAGGATCACTGTAAGTTTGAGGGCAGCCTGATCTACCTAGAGTTCCAGGCCAGCTGAGGCTACATAGCAAGAGTTTGTCTCAATAAAAAACAAAATAAGGGCAGGTGAAATGGCTCAGTGGGTAGAGGTGCTTGCCGGCAAGTTTGGTGACCTGGGTTCAATCCCCGGAGGGACCCGCATGGTAGAAGAAGAGAAACAAGTTGTCTTCTGACCTCCACACATGCACCACGGTGCACACCATTCCACTCACCCCCTACTACATAAAATTAATACAAAACCAAACAAGGGACTGGGAAGATGGTTCAGTGGGCAAGAGAGCTTGCTTCAGGTGTAAGGACCTGAGTTTGGCTCCCTAGCATTATGGGGGATGAAGATAAAATGACTGCCGTTTCTGGGCCTAGTTCCAGCAGAGCCCCAACTTCAAAGGTATAAGGCATAGAACAGGGCATTTGGCAGTCCTCCTTTGGTCTTTCTGTTTCTATATGGGTATGCATACTCACACCCACACACCGAATAGTCAGGTGGAAAGGCTGGCATTGGCGTATAGTGGCAGGACACTAGGTTCAACCCTTAATACTGAGGGAAAGAAAATGTGGGTGGAGGGTTTTCATACAATTGAAAAATCATACTTCACAGGCTCAAAGGACTAAGGCAGGATCTCCACAGAGTCAGCTCTCGACTGGGGGAATATGATCTATATTCTCCAAGGACTGGCTGCCAGTAATACACTGGACTCATTGTCAACTTTTGGGCTGGATACCTGACTGTCTGTGATCTCGGAAGGATGTGGTAATCCTTTACCTGTAGCACCCCAGGAACTAGCTTTCTCTCCTTGGAACCTCAGCATCTACCTCTCTTTTCCTTTCCTCCCATCTTGGCCTGGATGACAGCACAGGATGACACACACATCAGCTAACCTGGCAGAGTAACAGGTAGGTAGGACAGCGGCAGTCTCAGGAAGGCTTTCCTCTTACTGTGTGGGAAACAAACCAAGTAGCACAGAAGCATGACTTGCTTTACACAGTCGACTGGAGCCCTGCTGGGATCTGTAAAAGGGACAAAATACGCAAAGTTATGAAGTCACTCTTCCTGGTAGTTGGTATTTGAGGAAATGAATTTCCTATAAAAAACAATCAGTCTCAAATCAAGTACTTATTTCAGACCTACTTTCTTCAAAGGGCAACGTTAAGAGGGTAGGATATCTAGACTGTCCGCTGGAGCTAACCTAAAGAGGTGATTTAGAAGCTGGTTTATCCTTAAAGGCAAATGCACACATAGGTATGATCCTTGACGGTCTTTCTTGAGGCTTGTTCCTAGGTGGCTCTGTACTTTGAGGCTCCTACAAAGTGATCGCGATTAGGGGATCCAGGTAGGGGCAAGTTCAGGGACCAGTGTAGTGACAGACAAAATCAGGAGAGCGCCTGCGCAGTTCTCAACAGGGGTCTCAATTCATCAAAAAACCCAGACAAGCGGAGGCTGTGGGGACTTGGGGACAGAAACTTTCTCACTGCTTGTAAGGGGAAAGTGGAGGAAAGCAATGAATTGCCTCCGAGGTTTCAGCGAATCCATCGCAGAACTGGCACCAGGACCCAGGTCTTGTCTGCCTCCCAGGCGGGATCTCTCTCAGACTTGCAACTTTCAGCCTTGTGTGTCCCCGCGGCGACCACTTCCATCCCACATCGTCCCCTTCACCCTCATCTCCCTCACCCCAGCCCTGGCTCACCGGACGCGTCCCCAGCGTTCCGGTTGGGATCCCACATCCCCTGCGGGGCCTCATCGCGCAGGCGCTCAGCGCCTCCTGTCCCGTGCTAGAACTACATTTCCCAACAGGCAATGGAAATCCCGCGCCTCAAACGTCATATGAAGAGCCAGGATGGACAAACTTCATCAGTTTTGCGAGGGCATTGGTCAAAGTTCCTGGACCCTCCTTTGGTGTTCTTCCAACAACAAACTGGTGGGGCGGAGCTTCAGTCATAAAAACCGAGCTCAGACGGAAAGGACGCGTTCTTCCGAGCCCACGAAGCAAGATGTGGGTCGCCGTACTACTGCTGGCCGTGCTGCTGCTGGCGGTCTTCCGCAGAGTTTACGTGGGTCTCTTCGGCGGAAGCTCCCCGAACCCCTTCGCCAAGGATGTCAAGCGACCCCCTGAACCCCTGGTGACCGACAAGGAGGCCAGGAAGAAGGTTCTCAAACAAGGTCAGCTGGAGGGACTGTGGGTTCCAGGACTGCTCTCGGGCCTTCTGCTCATGCAGGGCACGGACCTCCGTCTCCCCATTTAAAAAAAGTACTGGGAAAACTCACTTACACACGGAGGCTCCACTTCTCAGTGTTCTTTGCTCCTGAAGGTTTGGGTGTAGGCATTAATTACCCTTGGCACGCCAAGATGTTGGCATAACCTAGTTGGAATCTGTTCGGCTAACAGCTCACACAGAATAAGACACTTTTCCCCTACTTGGTTCTAGAACCAACTTTTTCCTATGCTCCTGTGCAAGCTCGGGGGTATTGGGGAGCAGCACAGAAAATTTTCCCAGCAAGCGGTTTGACGGGAAAAGTGTAGTAGTCTCAGTTAATAGGATTAAAACTTGACTATAAAACTTCTGAGTTTCACTACTGCTTCAGGATAAGAATCTTACCCTCCAGTCAACCAGCCATCATTAAAACACGTGTAGAGTTGCTTCCAAGGTTTTTGGTTTTTGTGTTTTTGAGACAGGTCTCCCTTTTGCACCAGAGCTGGCTTCAAACTCACTATGAAGCCCAGGGTCAAACTCGGAGCAGTCCTTTGGCTTTTGCCTACAGGATAATGGGATCACAAGCATGCATCAACATGCCTGGCCTTCAAGGTTTTAAGGAAATGTTAGAGCTGGGAAAAGTGGTATAACATTTTAATTCCAGCCTGAACTATACAGTGAGACCTGTCTCTACAAACACCAAAACAACCAAAACCCTCAAATGTAAAACCTTCAAAAAACAAACAAGGATCTCTTGTTTGACCTCCAGGGGCCTCTTGCTTGTAAATTTTAGCCTAGGCTAGCCTCAACTCACTACTGCAAAAAAACAAACAAGGATCTCTTGTTTGACCTCCAGGGGCCTCTTGCTTGTAAATTTTAGCCTAGGCTAGCCTCAACTCACTGCTGGGGACTGACCTTGAACTCCTGGTCCTTGTGTGTCTACTTCGTAAGGCATACTACACCCAGTTATTTTATTGTTACTGCACCCAGTTATTTTATTGTTACTGTTTGTGTATTTAGGAAGGGGTGAAGATCTTATACTTGTATTCCAGGCTAGCTTAAAACTTGCTACGTAGGCCAAGCATACCTCAAACTCATAGTGATTCTCCTGCCATCAGAAAGATTACAGACAGTGGTATTACAGATATAAGCCACCATGGCTTGAGCAGTGTTTTTTGTTGTTGTTGTTGGGTTTTTTTTGTTTTGTTTTTGAGACAGTGTCTCTATGTAGTTCTGGCTGTCTTGGAACTTGCTATACAGATCAGGCTGGCCTTGAATTCACTGAGATTCTTCTTCCTCTGCCTCCTGAGTGCTAGGACTAAAGCTGTGAGCCCCTATACCTGGTCTTGGGCAGTGATTTTTTTTTTTAACACTGAAAGGACTTTTTTATTTTTAAAAATTTATTTAATTTATCATGGTGGTGGCAGTGCATATCTTTAATTCCAGCACTTGGGAGGCAGAGGCAGGCAGATCTCTGCGAGTCTGAGGCTAGCCTGGTCTACAGAGTGAGTTCCAGGACAGCCAAGGCTACACAGAATCCCTGTCTTGAAAAAGCCAAAAAAAAAAAATTATTTTATTTTATGAACATTGGTGTGAAGGTGTTGGATCCCCTGGAACTAGCGTTACAGACAGTTTTGAGTTGCAATGTGGGTGCTGGGAATTGAACCCGAGTCTTCTGGAAGAGCAGCCAGTTGCTTTTAATGGCTGAGCCATCTATTCAGCCTGACTTTTTTCTTTCTTCTTCTTTTTTTTTTTAAATTTTTTAAAATTTTTTATTTTTTTGCAATTGTAATTGGGCAGTGATTTTTTAATGAACAGGTTTTGCTGGACATAGTGGCACATTCCTGTAATCCCAGTGCTGGGGAGGAGAGGCAGGTGGATCTCTACATAGGGAGTTCCAGGCCAGTTAGGGCTGCATAGTGAAACCCTGTCTCCAAAAAACCCACATCAAGGAAAGAAAATAAATCAAGGTGGAAATGAAGGAAGAGAACAGGAGAAGACAACAAAAACCAAGTCTTGTGTTGGATGTGCTTCCCAGTTTGGGTCTGTGTAGGTGTCCTGCCATACCAGCCGTCCTCCTTTTCTGGCTGGTGCTGTGTGACTTCTCAGAATAACAGCTCTGAGCAGCCCTGCCTGCCCCACCTCCATTGGCATGCATAGACCTTGCCTCTTCCAAAGAAACTCAGTTCCCTGAGCCAGCAGCGCGCACACGCGCACGCACGCACGCACGCACGCACGCACGCACGCACGCACGCACGCACGCACGCACGCACACCCACCCATCCATTGTTTCCTTTCCTTGCTTGCATTCATAGAAATGTCTCCACTTAGATTACAATGCGTGTACTGGTGCCATCTTTCTGGTTTTGTTCTACAGTAGTTAGCTGATTCCTACTTTCTTTGAAAGGTATAAAAATCCCCAAGTACATAGTAGGGTTTAAGACCCAGCTCATCACTATTTTGCCTGCCTGGTCCTGAGTATTCCCTGATAAAGTGTTTTGAGACATCTTAATCAAGAATTCTGTGCTGAACTGCCCTAGACGGGTCTGTCCTGTTTTGAGACTGTGTCTAATGAGCCCAGGCTGACCTCCAGTTCAGCTGTATAACTCAGGATGACCTTGAACTCCTAATCCACCTTCCAAGTGCTGGCATCACAGGAGTGACCACCATGCCCAGCTTGCCTTAGAGATTTCTTACATAGTACAAGCTAGAGAAGTCCCCTCCGGCTTCTCTGACATCTCTGCCTTCCTGTTCTCGTCTGAGAAGCCCACCTCTGTCTCCTCCATTCTACAGCATTCTCAGTCAAGCGAGTACCAGAGAAGCTGGATGCCGTGGTGATTGGCAGTGGCATTGGGGGGCTGGCCTCAGCTGCGATTCTGGCTAAAGCTGGCAAAAGAGTCCTTGTACTGGAACAACATAGCAAGGCAGGAGGCTGCTGTCATACCTTCAGGGAAAATGGCCTTGAATTTGACACTGGTAAGGCTTATGTGAAAAAGGGTTGGGATCATGGCTCTGTCTTTAGAAGGCTAGGAATGGGCACTATGGAGTGATATGGGGCACACACAATAGGGTAATATGGGGGCACCTCTATGTTTTGGAGATCCCAACTTCTTTCTGGGCATCTCCATTTCTGTCTGGCCTGGCAAGCATTGGGTGGTATATATTCTGGCACATTCCTATAGAAAGGGTGGGCAGCCCTCTCTGGGCATGAACTTGGCCAGGCAGGGCAACCTCTTCCTTAGTTGGCACATTTCCAGGGCCCGATGCCCTTATCCCTGTGCCTCCTTTTCTTTCCACCTCCCAACAGGAATCCATTACATTGGAAACATGCAGGAAGGCAACATTGGCCGTTTTATCTTGGACCAGATCACTGAAGGGCAGCTGGACTGGGCCCCCATGGCCTCCCCTTTTGACATAATGATACTAGAAGGGCCCGATGGCCGAAAGGAGTTTCCCATGTACAGTGGGAGGAAAGAATACATCCAGGGCCTTAAGGAGAAGTTCCCTCAGGAAGAAGCTGTCATTGACAAGTACATGGAGCTAGTCAAGGTAGCGTGCACCATGATCAGCATCCCCAGTTTATTTCCACCAAGACTGACTTTTTCATTGGTGAAGTAACTGGTTGGGAGGGACTGAGTTGGGGAGGCAGGCAGGCAGGACTAGTCATGTCTGTCTTGAATCTAGTGTACACTTGTATATGCCTGCACCCTGCCAGACTCTTCAGCTGCTACCCTCACTCTGGCCTCTAGATGGTACCCCTGGGAAGTCAGGCTTTGAGGGAGTCCTGAGATGAACCAGACTCCTTGTTTTGTGATTTTTTGAGACAGAGTCTCACAATGTAGCCCTCACTGGCCTGGAACTTAGAGAGATCCCCCTGCCCCTGCTGGGTGTATGCCATCAATCACACATGGACCAGGATGTTTGAAAGGAATTTGAGGGCTGGAAATGGCTCATGCTTATTAGCATGTACAGAACTCTGAAGTAGATCCCAAGCACCCCTTAAACTGGACCTGGTGGTGTATCCTGTAATCCTAGTACTCAGGAGGCAGAAGCAGGAGGATTAGGAGTTCAAGGTCACTGGGATATATATGGGACTCCATGTGAAAAACCATTTTTTTTTTGAGCAAGAAATGGAAGAGCAAATATAGTCTCATTTTAGTGTGAAGAATGAGAAAAATTTAGGGTCCATTTATTTGCTGTTAGTGTTTTATGGTGAGGGAGACAGTCTTGCTATATAGTCCTGGCTTGGGTGTCAGTGTGTAGCTCTGGTTGCCTTTGAACTCATGGCAGTCCTCCTGCCTTAGCTCCTCAACTGTTGGGATCACAAGCCTGAGTCACCATGCCTGCCCAGCTTAAATTTTTTTAAGTCCAGAAATTCAGCCACGAGTAAGTGTTGCTGGGCCTGCAGTCAGTGCTGGCTGTTGGAGTGATGCCTAGCTACAGCGGTTTCGAAGACTCACTCTACCCGTTTTTCCCCAGGTGGTATCCCGTGGAGTCTTCCATGCCATCCTACTGAAGTTCCTCCCGTTGACCTTGACTCAGCTCCTCAACAAGCTTGGGCTGCTGACTCGTTTCTCTCCCTTCTGCCGAGCATCTACCCAGAGCCTGGCCGAGGTCCTGCAGCAGCTTGGGGCTTCCCCCGAGCTCCAGGCTGTTCTCAGCTACATCTTCCCCACTTATGGTGGGTGGCTACTGGCCCAGGCTCTTCTAAGCTGCTGCCCTCCCAACGTTTGGTCTTTCTTTCCCATCTGCCTAGCTGACAAGCCAGAACAGACTAAGGTCTGCTGGAGTTTGAAGATAAGGGCTGAGAAGTCTGACCCCTGCTGGACTCTGGTAGAAATTCTTTTTTTCTACTTTCTAGATTTTTCTTCTCCCTTTTCTTTTTTCTTTTTGTCTTCTGGGCAAGCTTTGCATTCTTGTAGTCAAGGATGCCCTTAAATTCCTGATCCTTCTGCCTCCACCTCGCTAGTGCTAGGATTAGAGGTATTTGCCACTATGCCTGGTTTATGTGGTGCTGGAGATCAAATCAGACCTTCCTGCATGCTAGGAAAGCATCCTGCTAATTGAGCTACATTCCCAGTACATTTTCTCCCCCACATCCCTCACTCCTCTGAGACAGGTTCGGACTTTGTTCAGGCTGGTCTGGAACTCTCCGTAGCCGAGTCTGGCTTTGAATCAGTGATCCTTCCATTTTAGCTTTTGAGTGTTGAGATTGTAGGCATGTACTGTCACACTGCTCCAGGGCGATTTGTCTCTTTAGCCAACAGTGTCAGTGACTTCCTTGGTCTTGGCAGGGTAGTGGTTTTCGGGGAGTATTATTTATATTCCCAATAAACTTGGTATCTTCCCTGGGCCTTCGGGAGCATTTGGATCCTGGGATGGACTCACGTGGCCCTTCACAGGAAGCCCTGTTTCTTCCTGCATGGTGCCAAGTGACTGCTTTTGCCTGCTCACCTTTTCTTTCCTTCTTCCTTCTGTAGGAGTAACCCCCAGCCACACGACCTTTTCCTTGCATGCTATGCTGGTTGACCACTACCTACAAGGGGCATATTACCCCCGAGGAGGTTCCAGTGAGATTGCCTTCCATATCATCCCCGTGATTCAGCGGGCCGGGGGTGCAGTCCTCACCCATGCCACTGTACAGTGTGTGCTGCTGGACTCTGATGGGCGAGCCTGTGGTAAGAGTGCTGCACTGAGCTGTGGGGTCCGTGGGCTGGGGTGAAGGAGACTTGGGGTCTCCCTATAGATGAGCCAGCCTGTTCATGCAAGGTAAGAGAGAGGCTGGAGTCTAGGCTGCTGAGATAGCTCAGTGGATAATGTTCCAGCCACTAGACCTGATGAGCTCAGTTTGATTCCTACAGTCTACATGTTGGAAGGAGGGAACTGACCCTGCAAGCTGTCCTCTGAGCTCCACATGTGGACTGCAGCACCTCACTCCCACACAGAATAAAGGAAGAAAAATACAATTTTTACAGAAGATCAGGTTTGGCATAATGGTTTTATGAGAATAGCCAGAGATGACGCTGGACACACAGGCTACAGCGGATCACAAAACTTTGGTGTTTCATGAAGGTTGAGTCATCCGGGGAGTATTGTGGACGTAGAACTTGGCAGCAGTGAAGGAAGGCCCGGGACTCCATAGAACCAGTGTTCTTGGGACGGCAAGACATGGCTAAAGATAAGCAAGTCCATACGGGTGGGCGGGAAGAGCTGGAGGAGAAGGCAAGCACAGACGCGGCTGAGCCCAGGCCCGCTTTGCTGCGGAACTTCCAGGGCTGAGAAAGTAGGGTCTGTCCCAGGAGACATCTGGATAGTGTGGCTATAGACAGAACTCATCTTTTGAGGCAGGGTCTCATGTGGTCCAGGCTAGCCTCAGATTCACTAGCTAGCTGAGGCTGTCCTTAGAACTCCTGATTGTCCTGCTTCTACCTCCTAAATGTTAGCATTACAGGCATATGTCACCATGACATGGCTACAACTATAGCCTTGAGAGGAATGTATTTGAGGCTTTCCTGGATTTTGTTTTATGGGGGGTAGGGGTGCACTGAACCTAGGACCTCACACATGCTAGACAAGGGCTATACCATTGAGCTACATCCCCAGCCCTTAAGTGTTTTCCATTGGCACAGAGGTTGTGCTTAATCTGCTGCTGTTTTAGCCAGCAAACGTGGCTCCGCAGTTCCTGGCCCTCTTCTCTGGCAGCAGCCCAGCTACTCAGGCCGCGCCCTGGCGGGAATTCTGTTCCCGCAGACACTGGCTATGTTGTTGCCACTAAATACAGCGTTTAACTAAGTCTGTATCGTTCTACTTATCAGTGAGACTCGGGGGTCAAAGGCTGGGATAAGCTCAGAGAGGTTGAGTAGCAGCTGGCCGACCTTCTCTCTGCCGGCGTCTCCAAAAGAGAGCGTTCTTCTGCTCTGCCAAAACAAAAGAACCCATGCTACACTAAGCCCCTCCTACTACTTCCCGTGCGTTTATCATCTTACAGACACCCTATGACTCTCTGTGATTACTTTCTGTCAGCTAGTTGCTCACTCGGCCTCCTGACCCAAAGTTGATTTTATTTAATTAATGCAGACGCAAACTCGGGGCTCACAGTGTGATCAAATATCCCACAACACTTAAGAGAGATCTGGAGAAGGGTGTAGGCCCTTTTCTTCTTGAACTCCCAGCAGCTCAGCCAACTTCTTGTGCCTACAGGTGTCAGCGTGAAGAAGGGACACGAGCTGGTGAACATCCACTGTCCCATTGTCATCTCCAGTGCAGGACTGTTCAACACCTACCAGCACTTACTGCCCGAGAGTGTCCGCTGTCTGCCAGGTAAGAGGCTGGACTTCCGAACTGACATTTCATCTGTGGAGCTTACGACTCAGCCTGGGTTATAACTCTTCTTGGGCACCTCTCTGACTGTCTATCTCTGGTCTGTGTTACCAGCACCATAACATTTACATATGGGGAACCCAGGACCACACAGGGGAATAAGCCCTTCACAGAGGCAACAGCAGGGCTCTGAGGGCCCTGTTCTGTCAGATGCAAATGTCTGGACTCTATACTTCAGGCTGAGAAACCAAAGCCTGTATATTTGCCTTCCTTTGCCTGAGAAACTGGGATTTTAACAGAAAGGGACTCACTTAAAGGATGGAAGAGGGCTGGGGATGAAATTCAGTTGAGTAGAGCGCTTGCCTAGCATGCATCAAGCCCTGGGTTTGATCCCCAGAACCAGGCAAGACAGCGGTGGTGGATTTGGCTGTAATCCCAGCACCCTGAAGGTGGAGGCAGGAAGATAGGAAATTCAAGGTCATCCTTGGCTCCATGAGACCCTGCCTCAACAAACAAAACAAGGCCCATTGAGATGGTTCAAAGGGTAAAAAAGCACTTTCTGCTAAGTCTGGTGATTTGAGTTAGATCCTCAAGAGTGGAAGAAGATAACCAAGTTGTCCTCTGACTTTACCCTGCACATCCAGACATGCACTTATCCATGCACACCTACAATTAAAAAAAAAAAAAATCTAAACATCTAAAGAAGAGGATGGAGACAGCCTGATTGTCCAGAGGTGCTGAGTTAGCTGTGCTGGGAGCCAGCACCTATGTCTAAAGGTGCACAGAGCAGAGGTGGAAAGAGTCTGAGGCTATGTTTGACATGGTCAGGAAGAGACAGAAGAGCAGGTCCCTGGAGAAATAGCTGTAAAAATGGCTAGGTCTCTACCCTAGCTGGCAGCTGAGTAGCAAGCTGCAGATCAGAAAAGGGAACATCCAGAGGCTGACCTGGCAGGGAGCCGGTCTGGCCACAGCTCCTGCAGTGCAATCCTCACTGGCTCTCTCTCCAGATGTGAAGAAGCAGCTGGCAATGGTACGGCCCGGCATGAGCATGTTCTCAGTTTTCGTCTGCCTGAGAGGCACCAAGGAGGAATTGAAGCTTCCGTGCACCAACTACTATGTTTATTTTGACACAGACATGGACAAGGCGTAAGATGTGAGGGGTTGGAGAGGACTGATGGCACTGGACCTTAACCACAAGACCCCGCTTCCACCCTTGACACAGTTCTAGGAATAAACAGGAGGATATGTGTTGAGGGAGGAGGTGCACAGTCCCCGTGTACTCCTAGAAAGGCTTTTTATCCCAAAGCTGTGTCTGTTTCACCCCGTGGGGAGTATGGACCATCTTTTAGGTGGTGCTGGTGGCTTTGGGCAGGGGTGGGGTAGGGGGGTGGCCTAGAGATTGGCAGTCACACCTCCCCTCATCCACAGGATGAAACACTATGTCTCTATGCCCAAGGAAAAGGCTCCAGAACACATCCCCCTTATCTTCATTGCCTTCCCATCAAGCAAGGACCCAACCTGGGAGGACCGATTCCCAGGTAGGGCTCTAGGTCCAGGGGGAGTTGGGTGTGGGGCAAGGGAGGGCCAGGCTGCAGTAACATGGCCTTATACCTGCAGACCGGTCCACAATGACTATGCTGATACCCATGGCCTTTGAGTGGTTTGAGGAGTGGCAGGAAGAGCCAAAGGGCAAGCGGAGTGCTGACTATGAGACACTCAAAAGCGCCTTCCTGGAAGCCTCTATGTCCGTGGTCATGAAACTGTTCCCACATCTGGAGGGCAAGGTAGGGCTGACATACAGAGTGCTTTGTCTTTTCTTGGGTTCAGGGATAAAGCCTGAGGTAACAAGAGTCCCAAGGAAGGAGCAGCCCCTGCAATTCCCTTGCTCACTCTGCCCTGCCCTTTTGCCTCCTTAGGTGGAGAGTGTGACTGGAGGATCCCCACTGACCAACCAGTATTATCTGGCTGCTCCCCGAGGTGCTACCTATGGGGCTGACCACGACCTGGCTCGTCTGCATCCTCGTGCAATGGCTTCCCTAAGAGCCCAAACTCCCATCCCCAACCTCTACCTGACAGGTACAGTGCCTCACTTTGCTAGAATCTGGGCTTCCTTCTTCTGTTCCCATCCTCAGGGCTCCTTGGCCCCTTCAGCTCCCATGCCAGGAGCTGGGCTGCCTTGGCTGACTACAGTCCTGGGGTGGAGCTGAAGCTGTCTCTCTTTGGGTGGCCTTGATGTGGAGGGATGAACACAAGAACCCTTGCTCTATCTTCATATGGGTAGACATTTCATGGGTCACCATTTTTGCCTTCTAGGACAAGATATCTTCACCTGTGGGTTGATGGGGGCCCTACAAGGGGCCTTGCTGTGCAGCAGTGCCATCCTGAAGCGGAACTTGTACTCAGATCTGCAGGCTCTTGGCTCAAAGGTCCGGGCACAAAAGAAGAAGAAGTAGTCAGAGATAGGCCAGAGGAATGGCACCTTCCCCAACGCCTTTCTCATGGCGTCCTCCTGCAGCACTTCCTTGTGCATATACCCAAAGCCACTTTGTTTCTGTAACTGCTGTAAATCAAGCTCTTCACCTTTGCACCCTGCATTTCTACTTAAGGCCTAGTGTGGGCTGCATAAAATGTATCTCTGCTTGACCTTGTAAACACACCTAATACTACTACAAGTTTGATTGTAATGTCTAACTACTAACTTTCATTTCTTTATATCCTAGTAGTTGGTAATAATATCACTCAAGGATTAGCAAATTGCATTACACGGTTAAATGAACTGTATAGGTATAATATCTTGCACAAGATTAGAAATATATGTACAGCATTTTCTAACAATCAATCTCAAATTTGTATAAATATATATAATTTGTATGCAATATACAAAAATCCAATCCCATGTAAAATACTTAAAAAACTAGTAGCTCTTCTCCTTTGCACCTTTCATTTCTACTGAAGGCCTAGTGTGGGCTGCATTGTCTCACGATGAAGAATGCTCCCATGCCTTCCGCACACAACACTGAGCAAGGGTCAGGCTCCCAGAACCCCTGAGGGTGTTGGCTGGTAGAGTAGGTCCAGTAGGCTATTGGTCAAGTCCTCCCTGAAGTTTTTTGCTCCTACCCTGTTGTGCTCCTACAGTGTTGTGCTGCTGTCTGTCTGTCAGTGGGAAGGATGACTAGCATGGGTTTGGGTGCCAGCTCTCTCAAAGTGAGCCAAGAAATTCTCAGCATTAAGCTTTGTCCTCTGATAGAAGCAGGCTGAAGGAGCGTTCCAATCAAAGACATACCAAAAGACACCACTGCACCAACAAAATGAGATTTTGACTAGAGAATGGCCAGCCTGGTAGGGAGGGGACAAGAGTGGAAACACTGGGCCCAAATACAGGAAGCCCAATGTGCACAGAGCCTAGAGATGGCATTTGTAGTTGCTGGCATATAGTAAAAACCGAGTATTGTTTCCCAAAATGCTTGGAGTCAGAATTCCTTCCGATTTTGTAGTATTTGCATACTGATGAGATAACTTGGGGAATGGGATCCAGGACTAACCTCAAATTCATTTGTTTCACATACATAGACCAGGCATGATATCTTATGTAATATTTTGAAAATTTATGAGCATTCTATGATCTGTCATATGAGTTCATGTTATTAAAAAAGCTTGCTTTGGATTTTAGAACAGAGATTCTCAACTATATGAATAAATAGGAAAGTGGGTAAAAGTGTAAAACCTTTCACTTATGTTAAACGGGTACCAATTTTAGTTCATTTAAATATAGAATTAATACATGTAATGTTTCAATGCTTTGATATCTGAAGTTTATTTGGTTTTTGCTCAATAATGACATGAAACTACACTGAGATGCCATTTACAGAAGCTCAGTAAAATATACTGAAAAATACTTATTATACCACAATAAGCTTTAAAAAAATAAAATTAAACCATTCTCGTTAAGTTACAAAAAAGGTGAAAATACAAAACATGACTAACAGTGACAGTCTACTAATGGGTAGGCAAACAAGGAAAACAATCTCCACAGTCACTCATGTACTTAACATGGTGGTTTGAATTAAGTTCCGATCACAGTGTGAGGAGGCCACCTTCATGGCTGGTTTGCTATGTCATGCAAGCTGAGGAGTTTCTCAAAACTACAGAGTTTCTAAGCTAAAATACTTAGGAGAGTCACATCTGAGCAGGGAACTAAAGGAAGCGAGTCATCCTGATGTAGCTAGTTAAACCTCAACATCTCTTTACAGCTTTCTTTTGTTTTTTGAGACAGGCTCTCACTGTGTAACTCTGGCTGCCTTGAACTTGCTATTCTAGACCAGGTTGGCCTCAAACTCACAGTGATCCTCCTGCCTCTGCCTCCTGAGTGCTGGGTTTAAAGACTTCCTTCACCACGCCTGACTCCTCACAGGTTTCTTACGGCAATGCCAAACTGAACCTTCCTAGCAAGAGTTTATGTCAGGGAACAACACAGTAACACACTTAGTTTGGTCCAGAAGTGGCTTCTATAATCCACAGCAGGAAAATAAACTATTACCATCAAGGACAGGTAGGTTCCCTAAGAAATTGCCCTTCAGCCAAAAGCTGAGCAGGAGAGCAAGCTCAGAATAGTCTACAGGAGTGCTGCTTGAGGCTTCCTACATGCCAGCCCAGCCCCTGGTGTGGATGCCTCAGCTGGGCCATCACCAGCTACACACTCTAGGAAAATATGCTTCAAGTATTCTACCTTTAAAGAACAGTCCTGAAACTGACTTTTCTTTGGTGGGAGCCATCTCCTTACAGTGGAGCTTTTCAAGTGAAACCAATTCCACTGTACTCTGTCAGCACAAGAAATATTTGTCAGCAGTCCAGGGGGGAGGCTTTGTAGACTCTGGCAACATTTCATGTGTATGTCCACTTGCTGGCAATCTTGGATCCTGAAAATCAATCTTTCTTCTTGCCTCTCAAAAGCAAAGTCAACAAGTTTAAGGTCACAGAACCAGTAGCCAGGAGCGCCGGTTTCAGTTACATCTCCAAAAAGAAATTTGACCCCTTAAGTCCCTGGGGGTTTTCACAACACTAAACAGATACAACAAAGACAATGGCTGTCTCTCAGGGCTTAGTTTTCTTGGGGAGACCACAGCAACATCAGAACTAGTCATGCTGAAGTTCCAAGATGAAGGAGACAAAAAGCTATCAGTATGGAATGAGAAAAGCCAATCCACCGTTGAAGCTAGGAAGGAACATAAGCAAGTGAGCTGAGTCCTTCAAAACACAAGGACCTGGGTAAGCTGAAATGAAGGGGAAAGCCTAATCATAGAGCAACCATGAGAAGCTGGAATACAGAGGCCATGATGAGGGCAGAAGCAGAGAAGCAGTGTGGGTCTGAATGATGAAGCCAAAGAATCTAGTCTAGAATACAACTTCAGACAGAAGGAAGCTTCAGACCAGTGCACAAATTCTGGAAAGATCAATGTTTCCAAAACTGGCATGAGAAAAGGTCAGGAGAACAAAATGAAGAGTATATTTAGATACTTTCTTTAAAAAAAAAGGGGGGGGACTTCTGTGATAAGAAAAATGTTATTAGTTTGCAGTGTGGAGTTTTCAGATGATTAAAGAAACTGAACAATAGGTAGAGGAGCTTCATAGGTACAAGTGAGAAATTCTGGTTGGATGAAAACCAGACAATGTAGCTGAGTTATTTAGCATAGAGCAGAAGTGGGTTCTTGGGAAGTAGGCTTCCTAAGATCCTAAAGATAAAGATGAGTCAGAAAGGATAAATGGATGATTTGTTGAGGAGACAGTCAAAGCAATAGAGACCTGGCTTTGGGCACCCTACTCCCTTCCCACCATAAGGCCAAATTTGCGAGAGACACCCAAACTGTCAACATGCATGGACCCCAGCATCCACTATTCCCAAGTGTAAGAACAAGGTGAGACTGAGCTGTTAAATTTGGAGCTCTGTGAACTGAGTAACCTTGAGAGACAGGAGGAAAACAGACCAAGGCGAGTCTAATGTCAGGAGGAGGAAGCAAGGGATGGAAGCAAGAGCAACCAGGACAGGATAAGTACGGGCGTGCAGACAGGCTGGAGGGAAGCCTGCAGAGGCGCACAAACAGGTCTAAAGAGGAAGAGAAAACGGGAAGGGGGAGCTAAAGAGATGCTAGGGAAAGCTGAAGGAGACTGAGAAAGGCTTCCTCAGCTTGGAAAGTTAATAGTAGACTTGTGCGCAGCTGAGAGAATGGTAGCAACGATCTTATTTCCAGAAGGCAACCTGCCAAGAATACAAACTTCTACTTCAAGCACAAGCTGCAGTCAGCACAGGGAAAGAATCCCAGACTGTTTCTTCTTCAGACTGACTTCTCCCATCGTATTTTCCCTCTTGCCATTCTTTCCACATCCCTGAGATTAGCTGAGACTCTTCTTTCTTTAGGCATGACCATATAGACTGGAATAAAACTTCAGACAGCATAATCCAAGACATCCTCAGTTACATCAGGGAACCTGCTTGGTTTCTTACAGTTTCATGACGAGGTGTCACAGGAGAGAAACGATTTTACTCATTAACTTGGCATCTTGGATGGGAGGACCATTAAACCGAGCAAGGAAAAATGTGGAGAGTGTAGTTAGTTCCTAAATATCTATCTATCTGCTGTGGGCAATAAAGGAAATGGAGTTTGTGGAAACCCTCTTTCATGCAGACCAAATCCCTTCTATGTATTTCCTTCCACAAAGCATGAACCTGCCCCTTTCCAAGGAGTGCCTTCCTATTGGGGTGACTGTATGCAAGAACATACTGGTTCAATGATCATCACCTTATTAAGCAAAACAAAGCGAAAGCCCATGGAACAGTGTTTTTACTTTCAGAAACCCCAAGTTCCCTTCTACGCTAGTACAACCAAAGAGTGCAAACTTTCAGAAAAATATCCAGACTGTCAGATGGATCAGACTTTAACACTCTTTAAAGTTGCTACTCTGCTTTGCAGCTGAGGCCTCTGTAGAGAATAAGTGTTCAAAGCCCTCTGCCCATAAGCATCTCACCTTCTAGACCTTGTCTAGAAAGCACCTCCCTGCAGTTCCCTCCTAGAGCTGCAAAGATAAAAAGGCTATGGGAGGGTGGTCCATCGTGTGGCCTGCCTAGGGTGGGGTCTTCCTTTGTTCACAGCCACGTTTCCACATGTTCCCTCCTCACACTCCAAGAAAGAAAGGATGATGGAACACATCAGCAAAAGGGAACACAAAAGTAAATAAGACATCACCAGAATACAATGTCACCAAAGTGCAGGTGCAAAACCTGAAGCAATCCCGTCTCTGCCAGCCCAGACTTGCCACCAGACCCCAGAGGAGGTCAGTCTTTTCATTCTCTTGATTCGGAAACAAATCAGCAGGGAGGACAAGGTTCTTGCAGACAAGAAAACAATCAAAGCTGAAATGAGAGCAACACGTTCCATTGGTAACGTTCACCTTTTTCAGGGAAATATACTAGTGTTGTGATTTTGAAACTGAGGTTTAGGTGAAATGTCAGAATTGGCTTTTTTTTTTCTTTTTCTGGAACTGAGGACTGAACCCAGGGCCTTGCGCTTGCTAGGCAAGCGCTCTACCACTGAGCTAAATCCCCAACCCGAAATGTCAGAATTAAACTCATCCACCACCACGAAACAGAGTGAATAAAAATACAGGAGTCACATTAGTGAATATTAAAATCAATTTGAAATAAAATATGTACTAGAAAGTTAGACATTTAGCTAATGTGGTGGCTCATACCTGTAATCCCAGCACTTAGGAGGCTGAGGCAGAAGGATTATGAATTTGAGGCCAGCATAGATTACATCATGAGTCCTGAGATACAGTGAGAGACTGTCTCAAAAAACAAAAAAAAAAACAAAATAAGCTAGTGATTGACAGGAGAATGAGAGATACTTCCTTCAGCAGGGCAGCCACTGGTAAGGTGCCCATGCTCCTGTGAACAACTCCTAAGGAAGGTCACTGGGTCATTTTAAAAAAGTGTACTGGGAGTTGAAGAAATGGCTCAGTAGTTAAGAGCACTGGCCGTTCTTCCAGAGGTCCTGAGTTCAATTCCCAGCAACCACATGGGGGCTCAAAACCATCTGTAATGGGATCTGATTACCTCTTCTGGTGTGCCTGGAGACAGGTCACTCATATCCAATAAATAAATAAATTTTTTTTTTAAAGTGTGCTGGAAAGACAGTTGAGCAGTTAAGAGCACATGTTGCTCTTGCAAGGAGTGGGGTTTGTTTCCGAGCACCCACACAACAGTTCACAACTATCCTTAATTCCAGTTCCAGGGGATTCAATGACTTCTACTGGCACCAGGCACACCTGTGGTACATATACATACACGCAGGCAAAACACACACATAAAGCGAAATAAATAAACCCCAAAAATGTTACAAATGTAGAGGGGGACAAGAAAGAGTAAGGGGTGATGGTAAATATTATCTAAACCACACACACACACACACACACAAACATGTAGTGAAACTGTGTAATTAATACCTGCTAATAAAGAAACAAATGATGGCAGGTAGGTAGAATTAGGGCTTCTACTTTATACTCTCCTGTATTGTTCTGAGTAATTTTCATGTGTATTGTTCTCTTTCCAACTAAAACAAAATTCAGGAGGAAAAATCCTTAAAAGCCAGTTATCAAGGAAAGTAGCAGGCCAGAGCTAACTGTGAAGTTGACCTAGTTATGACAGATCTCTGAGCAGTGACTTAGTCTATGGTGCTGTGAAATGGGCAGGTGAACTGTTCCCTGCAGGAAGTCTCGGAATCGATCCTGTCTGGGTCACCCACTCTTCTTTGCCCATATCCTTCCTGTTGCTTAACAGAACAGGGCAGGTGCCTGTGGTAGCAGCTAATAGACTGACCATACAGTTACCTGTGGGGAGAACCTTCCTCAGCTCCTGCTGCTGAGGGATGGAAGGCAGGTTCCTCTCCCTGGCAGAGACAGATTGGCCACAATAAGGAGGCGAAGCCTGTAGTGCTGACCTGCGTGTGGGGTTACGTGAGGTCTATGTGCTTCTGGGCTCATCTGCTTTGAGAGAGTTGTGATCTGGGACTTTGCTGCCCATAGTGTAGTCTGGAAGCATCTGGTAATCCCCAGAAATGAGGACATAGCCCACACTTAGTGAATCAGATCTGGCTTTTTTTTTTTCTTTAAGATTTATTTATTTATTATGTATACAGTGTTCTGCCTGCATGCCAGAAGAGGGCACCAAATCTTATTACAGGTGGTTGTGAGCCACCATGTGGGTGCTGGGAATTGAACTCAGAACCTCTGGAAGAGCAGCCAGTGCTCTTAACCTCTGAGCCATCCCGCCAGCTCCAGATGTGGCTTTTTATCACAATGCTCAATGTCTATGGCAATGCTCATGTGTCAAGATACTATCAGATGCTGGTGTTGCCTTTGAGTGGAAACTCAGGACAAAAACAAATAAAAGAAACAAACAAACAAAATCACATTTCCAAACAGATCTGTTTATCTGTCAAATCTAGCTCTAACTTTGTAGATAAATATGTAGTCTATGGATGGTCCTATTTGCAGTCTCCAAGGACTGGGGACATTGACAGCAGCATCCCCAGAAGTGGCCCAACTCAAGTTTCACATCCCTCCTAGACCTGGCTCCTCCTTCCTTACCTTTAAGTTCAAACGCTGGTAGTCACTGGCCTTTGGCCTCCGAGTGACTTTGGATCTTTTTCCTTCTAGGGCAAAAGCAATAATCTGAGGAAAGGAAAGAGAAAACAAATTAACACTTGGCTCTGTAATGACGTTCTTCAGTTCCTGAAATCAGAGGCAACTACCTAGATCCACAAAGAGGCCTATTTAAACTGTCTATACGTTCTCCCTCTCTCTCTCATTTCAGTGCTGGAGTTCAAATAAGGCCTTGTGCATACTAGGCAAATGCTGTATCAAGCACGGGATAGAGCACTGTAGTAGAATGCTTGCCTAGCATGCACATACCTGAGTTCAACCTCCAGCACCACAAAAGTAATAAAGTTGTAAAGATTTTAAAAGGAGCTCGGTTATACTATTTAATAGGGATCAACAGATGGAGGGTGTAGCCTATGGGCATCTGTATGATTTAATTGCAGGGACAGAATCAAAGGTCTGTCAGTCCCCTTGCCAAAGAGCTCTAGGTCAGGTCTTGGGGGGGGCGGGGGAGAAGCTCGTAATCACTGATTGCTTCCTATCTACAAATACATGTTTTTATCCTACATGTTGCTTCAACAACTTCACTCTGATTTACCACGCTCATCATAAACATTTGGATGGAGAATGAAGAATGCACTTTTACTAATGGTCTTCCCTCATTCTTTATAGCCATATGCCCAATGGCCATCACAAATTGAATTCTCTAATTAAATCAGGTTACTGAAATTATCTTCTAAATCTCTTGGCTCACTAGGAAATACAATCATTTTCTCATCGGAGTTGTTTCTAAAGGACATGGGTGCCACTTTAACCTCAAAGACATTTAAGCAGTTTCTAGGTTTGCTTCTAACTCTTGTTGGTTACAGAAGAGCTGTCTGTGGGCTTTATGCTGCTGGTATTAGAGCCTATGTAACTGAAAACATTCTGTCTACAGATGGAAGACAGTTGGGATGGAAGCTAGAAGTGGTAACTGTCTCAAGCATGGAAAAAAGGGAAGAGGTCTACATATCAAGAACTCAGGTCCACAAAGGCTGTGAAAGATCTGAGTTCCAAGTTATGGGAGGAGAATCTCAATTAGGTCAGGTCATGATTCATGTCCAACTTGGCACTTTACAGCAGAAGTCACAGGAAACAGGTCACATGATGAAAACACATGACTTACAAAACTAGCGTTTTGTAAGCCCTAACAGGGTCTGAGGAAAAACTGAAGTTGCTCTTCAAATCCTTGGAGCTCACACGCAGATGAGTGACATATAGCTGCCCATGCGCCAAGCTCTCAGGGTTAGGGAAATCCCAGTCTCCTCTTACCTTCCGTTTGTTGTGGTAAGCAATATAGAGGACAGCAACAAGAACAGCTGCAGTCACCAGATATGCAAAGAAATGGCTGCTTTCTGCACTGGTGTTTCCAGAATTGTCCTTATAAGAGTCATCCTTCTCCCCATTCATAGAATCTGTAAGTGACCCCTCTCGGTTCTCACTGGAGGAAGGGTCCAACACCTTTTCATTCTCTTCTTCAAGTGGTGAGCCCTCTTCTGGCTCTGTATCACCCTCATCAGTCTCCTTGGTTTCCACATCTTCAGTAGGCTCTGAAGACTTGTCTCCTACCTCTGGCTTTAAAGAGAAGTCGGAGTCCCCCGCCGGTCTCTCCCCAGATTCAGTTTTGGAAGTAAGCGTTGGTTTCTGTCCTTGTTCAGCCAAGTCGGTTTTGTCAATCTTAGGAGTCTCCTTATCTGAGGAGGGTTTGGAGATGGGCTTGTCCGAATTAGCTTTTGTGGACTTCTTTGGATCATCTTTTGCGGGCTTCTGCTCAGGCTCCTCCTGTTTGGGGTCGGTTGGCGGGGGCTGCTGTGCAGTCCCAGTTGACGTGGTTTGTGCTTTCTCGGGCTGATTTTTGGGACCAACCGGCTCTCTTGCGGAGGTAACCTGCTGTCCAGATCCCGCCGAACTGGCAACTGCTGCCGCAGTCGGCTCCACCAGAGTCTCCGGGCCTACGTTAGGGGACGACTGCCTCTGCGCGGTCTGCCCGCCAGGCTCTTCCTGCTTAGAAGACGCTTTTTTCTCAGGAGGCGGGGGCGTGGGGGTCTGACTGGAGTCTTTTTCTACAGAAGGCTGAGCCGGAGGATTATCTTGACTTGGGGTGGCGTGTGTCGTAGGAGCAGGCGGCGACTCAGTTCCTGAAACAGAAAAAGCAGTAAGTCCTCGGAAGAAAAGGCCGGGAGAAGAGAAGGGGGCTTGACGTCTCCGAGCTGGAAGAGCTCAGTGGTGATGGCCGAATGGGAGAAGAGCGGAGATGGCCAGAGTCGGGTCAGGCAAGGAGGACGCCAGCTCCGGTAGCGACCCGCCCAGGTGAAGACGGGGGAACCTAAGGGAGAGAGTGGGATGAGCTTGGGGGGGGCGGGGGGGTCTTACTCGCCACTGCGACATTCAGCAGGAGCAACGCAACCAGGAACCGCATCCTGGAGTCTGCGCTTCCGCCCTCTACTGCTGACGTGAGAGCGGCGCAAGGGACTTGGAGCGCGTGGCCCCTCCCTTTCCGGTGGGCTGTTCCTTTTCCGGCGCAGCCCCGCCCCGGGGCGGGGCTATGGGGTTCCGATAGTGTGCGGGGCGTCGAGTCCGCTCTGCCTTCCTCTTTTTCTCAGCTCTCCGACGGGCCCCGCAGTCTCTCTCCTGTTTACTCGTCCACGTGCTTTGGAAACTGTTCTGACCGGCAGGCACTGCGTCGCCCCTCGTGGCTCGTGATGTGGGGTCGCGGGGCCGGGAGCCGCTTCGCTGCGTCGTCTGCCGGTGTTTCTGGCTCCTCCGATGCTGGTGGTGCTTTTCTCACGCCACACAAAAATGTAATCTGTTCGGGTCTTTCCCGTCTAGAAACAAACACTTCGTCCCTTTCGTTCCCGGTCCTAATCCCTTTCTTGAGGGTACCTAGGGCCCTCTGAATTTACCACGGATTTTTTTTTTCCCTAAATTTTTGTGTATGAGACGGTATTGCTCTGTAGATAGGCTAGCTAGCCTCAAGCTCCTGCCTCCCAAGTGCTTGGGATTACATGTGTCTCACCACGCCCCTCTCGGGCCATTTATTTATTTATTTATTTAAGACATACGATAGCAAAGATTTATTTTTATTTGTGTGTACCACCTGTGCGCGGGTGCCCTTGGAGGCCAGACGAGGACGTCGGATCCCCCAGAGCTAGAGCTACGAGCGGTTTCAAACATCTACATGGATGTTAGGAACTGAACTCTGGTCCTGTGGGCGAGCAGCAAATGCCCCTAAGTGCTGAGCCATCTCTCCAGTCCAGGACATAAGGTCTCTTGTTAACCAAACAGAGGAAGACCTGGATCTTCTTACCTTCCTACTAGATTACAGGCTTGTATCCCCAAACCCAATTTATGTGGTACTGGGGATCAAACTCATAACTTTGTACACTAGACAAGAACTCTGCCTCACCCCAGTAATTTTTTTTTTCCGACGTAGGGTTTCTCTGTGTAGCCCTGGCTGTCCTGGAACTCACTCACTCTGTAGACCAGGCTGGCTTCAAACTCAGAGATCCGCCTGTCTTTGCCTCCTGAGTGCTGGGATTAAAGCCGTGTGCCACCACCATCTGGCAGTAATAGATTCTTAATAATTCAAACAACAAAGCAGAATTTTAAAAGAAATATACTTTTAAGTACAAAGTCAGGATGTTTGAAGGACTATCTGGTAGCAATTGATTAACCACAGGATGTTCCAATGCCGGAGGTAGTCTATAAAGTTTGACAAATAACTTTAAACTACATAGTAAGATAACACAGAAATTCTGGAAAGCCCCTAAAACTTGAGCCAATCAGAATGGTACCCGTACTAGCACCCCTAAGTGATGTAACCTTATGGTTTTTGCCTTTAAACTGAGCTTGCAGAGGGGCGGGCACCTCCTCCAGCCTCTACTGTGTTGGATGGCTTGATGAGGTCCCTGCCGCACGGCTTGAACTGCTTCAATAAACCTTGCTTTTGAATATCGGTTACGTGTGTGTGTGTGTGTGTGTGTGTGTGTGCTTTTAAAATTTCTTTTAGGGAAAAATTTTTTTTAGGGAAGCTCGGCAGCATGGTGAATGCTTTTAATTCTAGCACTCAGGGGGCTGAGGCAGAGGGATCTCTGAGTTCCAGGCCAGCCTGGTCTAGTTCCAGGACAGCCAAGGCTACACAGAGAAATCCTGTCTTGAAAAATAAATTTATTTTAGAGGCTAGAGAGATGGCTCAGTGGATAAGAACACTAACTGCTCTTCCAGAGGACCCAGGTTCCATTCCATTCCCAGCACTCACAACTGTCTGTAATTCTAGTTTCAGGAGATCTGACACCCTCTTTTGACCTCCACAGACATTGTATGCATATGGTGTACAGACATACATGTAGGCAAAACATACATTTTTAAAATTCTTGCTGCCTGCTCATCTATGGATTACTATTTGGATTCATTTCTTGTGTCTTCATCTGTTATAGTACTGGGTTGTTTAAATAAGTTGCTTGAAATCATTTGTGAACATCTGCCAGGGTTAGGTATTTTGTAAGCAGTGATTTAACAAATTGTTGTTGGTTGTTTTTACTCTTACTCTTTGCTCTTTCCACCACCCAGCCCCCAAATAAATCACACATGGAGGACTATTATTACTTTAAATGCCCGACCTTAGCTTGGCTTGTTTCTTGCCAGTTTTTTAAAAATGATCCCTTTGGCCTCTGTCTGGCTTTTGCCTTTCTCTCTTCTGTATTTCTTCACTTCTCACTCTGTGGCTTGCTGTGCAGCTGGGTGCCTGGCCCTGTGGAGTCCTCCTCCTCCTCTTTCTTGCTCCTCCTTGATGCCTCTTCCTGTCAGCTGGTTATAGACGCAGCCTCCCGACCCCAGGTTAATTTAATCTAGTCAAACAAACGTAACACACCTTTGCATCATTAAACAAATATTCCACAGTAGAAATGAATGTAACACAGATTAACATTCCACAACAAATAGTAGGTCCTAGCCGAAACTAAAAGTCCCAACAACTGTGTTCATTTTGTTTTTGTTGTTTTGAGAGAGGCAGCCATAGCAGGCCTGGAACTCACTCCAAAGAGCAGCTGACCTTGCACTTGGCATCAATCTTCCTTCCTCTGCCTTTAGAAATGCTGAAATTGGGCTGGAGAGATGGCTCAGCGGTTGGGAGCACTGCTTGCTCTTCCGGGGGTCCTGAGTTCAATTCCCAGCGACCACATGGTGGCTCACAACCATCTGTAATGAGATCTGGTGCCCTCTTCTGGCCTGCAGGGATGCATGCAGACAGAACACTGTACACATAATAAATAAATAAATCTTAAAAAAAAAAAAAAAAAAAAAAGAAATGCTGAAATTACAGTTGTGTGCCACCTTGCCAGGTTCTATGGTCCTTAATACCCTGGAGGTTTAAGACAGAGGCTATTTTAAATAAAATTATTGTGTTATTCTTTTATGTGTATGGGTGTTTTGTCTCCATTTATGCCTATTCAGCATGTGCTTGTCTGGAGTTCAGGGAAGCCAGAAGAGGGCATCCGATCCTTTGGAACTGGGGTTAAGAGATGGTTGTGAGCTACCATATGGGTGCTGGATATTGAACCTGGGGCCTCTGGAAGATCAAGCAGAGCTCTAAATCTCTGAGCCGTCTCTCCAGCCTCAGAGGCAAAGGATCTTTTGAATTACCAGAATTTGGAGGCCAGTCTGAAGAAAAACAAGTAAGAGTTAGTCTCAAAAGTACCTAAATAGCCAGTCATGGTGGCGCACGCCTTCAATCCCAGCACTCAGGAGGCAGAGGCAGGCGGATCCCTGTGAGTTCGAGGCCAGCCTGGTCTACAGCGTGAGTTCCAGGACAGCCAGGGCTGTTACACAGAGAAAGTCTGTTCGAAAAAACAAACAAACAACTCAAACAAAAAAAGCAAAGCCGGGCGGTGGTGGCGCACGCCTTTAATCCCAGCACTCGGGAGGCAGAGCCAGGCGGATCTCTGTGAGTTCGAGGCCAGCCTGGGCTACCAAGTGAGTCCCAGGAAAGGCGCAAAGCTACACAGAGAAACCCTGTCTCGAAAAACCAAAAAAACAAAAACAAAAAAAAAAAAAAAAAAAAAAAAAAGCAAACAAAAAAGACATAAATAAATATGAGTTTAATTTCATAAAGCATGCAATCAGGTGAGGTACATACATATCACAAAGATGTTTGCCCCTGTTTGCTGGAATGGTTAATTTTTATTATCGACTTGATGGGCTTTAGAATTACCATGGAAAGAAATCTCTGGGCATGCCTGTAAGGGATTATCTAGGTTAGGTTGACCGAGGTGGTAAGACCCGCATTAGGATTTCACAGGCTGGAGTCCTAGACTGAATAGAATGTAAACCAAGGTGAGCACAATATACAGTGTTCCTGCCTCTCCCCTTCCTGATCATGAGTTCAACATGACCAGCCACTTCCTGCTCTTGCTGCCATGATTTCCCTGCCGTGATGGACTGTGTATTCCTGGGAACTATAAGCCAAAGGCAACCTTTAAATTACTCTTGTCAAGTAGTTTGCAGTGACATCCAGATAAATAACTAATAGAATACATTCTAAGAGCTACCAAGCAAAATGTGAAACGTGTGTGTATGCTGAGGAGTGAACCATAGGACTGAGGACCAAAGGTTGTAGATATTCCTGGGGAATAATGAAAGGAGAGAGGGATGAAGATTTCTGGCTGAGTGACCAGCACATGCAGTTGTGAACCTGGTGTTATGGGTAAGCCTAAAGAGAAGGCTTGCTGGGTAACAAGAATGGGAGAGAAGGAGGCTGGAACAGAGCCAGACCGAGAAACAAACGAGAAACAAACAGTTTACTGTTCAGCTACTCCAGCCAAAGAGGACAGTAGCCACAGGGAAAGTAACACTCTGTGAGAAACCTGAATGTAATATGATATGACCTGTAGTCCTGGATGGCTGAAATATTTCAGCAACTAGTACATGACACAAATACAGTTTCAGAAACAAGTGCTTTTTCTGTTATTTGAATAAAAATCCCTTTCATGTGCTCCTCACCACTTCTCCCCCCTCCCTTCTCCCTCTCCTCTCTTCTTACATTACTGAAGAGGGAATAAAAATCATAGAGATGTGAGAAGTCACCAGATTATTTCAGGAACCAGACTATAGCTCAGTGGTAAAGTGCTGCTTGCCAGACATGTGAAAGGCCCTGGGTTCAGTCTCCAGAACTTAAACACACACACACACACACACACACACACACACACACACACACACACACAACACACACACACTTTAGAATGTTGACTCTGCCTTGGCTAGAGGAAGTGAACTGGTAAATGAATCTTTTTCTAAAAGAAAATTCTGTCCGCCTGCTTTTAAGATAAATGTTTGACTAGCATTTAAGGATATTGGCTTAGTGAGGGTGTGGGTGGGTGGGGAGGGTAGTGGCAAATTATTAAACCTGACCTGGTGTCCATGTTGCTAGGCAGGGCAGGAAAAAAGTTCTGATCACAGAGAGCTCTTGGGCATTTGTATTTTATCTAAACAGTAAAAGAAACCATTGAAGAGGTTTAAGTAGGGGCAAGGTGTAGTCAGTGGAGAATGTTTGGACATTACTCTGCGTGTATCAGAAAGAACTGACTTGGGCAATAGGGGAAAAGATCTGGGTGTTAATCATTGAGGAGACTGTTGTAATAGTCCCAAGTAGCACACAGGCCCAGAGAGAATGATGGGAAGTGGTCAGACTGGAGACGAAATTGGGAAGCAGTACCAACATGCTTCCGAGGTAGACTGGAAAGGAAGCAGAGGAAAGCTGGGGAGGGAGAAGGAAAGGTGCTTTCTCGCTGAGGTAGGAACCACCGGTGGAGAACCAGGTGTAATGCACTGGGGCATAGGAAATGAATTTGCTACTGGTCAATTACTCGTTACTTTGGTTTATCTTCACTTAAGATGATTGTGGGGTGGGGATTTAGCTCAGTGGTAGAGTGCTTGTCTAGCAAATGCAAGGCCCTGGGTTCAGTCCTCAGCTCTGGAAAGAAAAAAAAAAAAAAAAGGAAAGAAAGAAAAAGAAAAAAAAAAAAAAGATGATTGTGATAGCCAAGAGGAGAGATGTTGGCATGGTAACTGAAAATGTGAGCCTGGAGTTCAAAGCAAATATAGGAACCATTTTCCTCAGTGTTTTGTTTTGTTTTGTTTTCAAGATGGGGTTTCTCTGTGAAGCCTTGGCTGTCCTGGAATTCACTCTTGTAGACAAGGCTGGCCTGGAACTCAAGAGATCCTCCTGCCTCTGCCTCCGGGTGCTGGGATTAAAGGCATGCGCCACCACTGCCCGGCTTCAGTTTTGTTTAAAATATGCTTGCTAATGGTTTCATTAAAAAGTAATTTACATGTTTATCGTAATCGTGACAGTTTCCCAACGACTGGCACCTGGATTTTCCTCACCTTTCCACTACTCGCAGCTATTTGTAAGCAGGTAGTGGTTAGGTTACATGCCTTCTAAGATGAGGAGGCAGTTCCTCAGAAAGATTGAGCAATTTGCTCAAGGCAGGCAGGTCATTTTTATCAAACTGCGGATACAGGGAGCTTTTCTTTTCTTGGTCATTCTCCTGACTTTCTCTTCCTACCCTGCTTTTCCTTTCGTCATTATGTCACCCACACTCCTCTCAACCTCCTGGGCCCGGGTGATCCTCCACCTCAGCTTCCTGAATAGCAGCAGCAACAGTGGACAGCAACACTGACTACTGTCCTTACTTGCTTTTTTACATTTGTGTTAGCATACAAAGAATCCAGTTACGTTATGGCATTTTCAAACAGAATTTGTTTTAGTTGTTTCTCTTTCCCCCTTTTTCCTCAGCCCTTAATGTGTCAAATTGGTAGGAGAAAAAGAGTTCTTGACTTCCTGCATATGTATGCGTGCATGCTTATTTGCACACTCCTGTGTGTGTGTGTGTGTGTGTGTGTGTGTGTGTGTGTGTGTGTGTGTATGTGTGTGTGCCAGAGGACAACCTCTTGTGTCATTCCTCTGGCACCATGTGCCCTTTACAAGGTCTTGCACGGGCATAGAACTGGCTGAGTATGCTAGACTAGTTGGCCAGCAAGCTTCGGGAATCTCCCTGTCTCCAACTTCCGCAGCAGTGGGGTTTCAGACACACTCAGCTTTTTAACGTGGGTTCTGAGGATCGAATTCCAGTCCTCCTGCTGGTAAGGTAAGCAGTTTACTGATGAGCCGTCTCTCTCTTGTTTTATTTATTTGTTTATTGAAACTTTTATGTGTATGGGTGTTTTGTCTGCCTGTATGTCTGTGCACTATGTGCATGCCTGGTGCTGTGGAGGCCAGAAGAGGGTATCAAATCCCCTGGGCTCGATAACAGACCATTGTGAGCCGCCATGTGCTTGCTGGGAATTGCAGTTGGGTGTTTGGAAGAGAAGTTGGTGCTCTTAACTGCTGAGCCGTCTCTTCAGCCTCTGTCTGTCTGTTTGTTTGTTTGTTTAGACTAGGTCTGCTCATACTGGCCTCATGATCCTCCTGCCTCAGCCTCCTGAGTGCTGGGATTGCAGCATAAGTCAACATGCCTGTATGTTATTATTTAGTACTGAATTCCTGCACAAATAGTTTGCATGAATGTAGGTAATTCCTTAAGTACTTTAAGTGTCAGTTTCCTCATTATGAATTAGAGATAAAAGTGTTGACTGTTAGGGCTGGAGAGACGGCTCAACAGTAATGATGAGTAAGTCATGAACAATAAGACGGCTCCATAGCATGGGTTGCTATGACAGAGGATCTGGTTTCAGTCGTCCCCCCCCCCCCCCCCCCCCCCGCCGCCCCCCCCCCCCCCCCCCCCCCCCCGCCCCATGCACATAATGGCTCACAACTAACTGTAACTCCAGTTCCAGGGCATTCAACAGCATTTTCTGTGGGTACCAGGCATGCACATATATGCAGGCAGAATACCCATCCACACAAAAATAAGATAGAACTAAAAACATTTAGCCCCATAGTGGTGGCACACACCTTTAATCCCAGCATTTGGGAGCTGAGTTCGAGGCCAGCCTGGTCTACAAAGTGAGTACCAGGATAGCCGGGACTGTTACACAGAGAAACCCTGTCTTGAAAAACAAACAAACAAATAAATAACATTTGAGAGTTAGATAAATTGTGTATAGTGTTTAACAGTTCATAGTTATAGTAATTATAGTAATTAAATTATAGTAATTAAAGTTCTAAGGTTATGTTATAAGTAATATACTCTGTAGAAAAGTTAAAAAATGAAGATAACCCAAAGTAAGAAAATAATTTTTTTATCTAGAGCCATGTTACAAATATCTTTTTAGTCATATATGTGCACATGATAGTTAACTGAAAATACAGCAAGTTATAAAACCATATATACAAATCCCACTGTACAGGTCTCCTTGTGGCTATTAGAGCTACAATGAGTCATGTCACTTATCACCTGGGACATCGTCTCCTTGATTTCCACTAATTTCTTTCTTCTCTCTATGTCCTTAGAAGGCTCTGATTTGTCACAGAATGTAGTGCTTCTAGAAGGAAAGTGACATGAACAGTATCGAACAGCACAGGGTCGAAATAAGATTTCAGATTGGATGCTGTGCTGGCTGGTTTTATGTCAACTTGGCATAATCTAGAATTATCTGAAAGAGGGAACCTCCACTGAGAAAATGCCTCCATAAGATCTGACTGCAAGGCATTATCTTAATTAGTGATCAATGGGGGAGGTCCCAGCCCATTGTGTCATCTCTGGGCTCTATAAGACAGCAGGCTGAGCAAGTCATGTGAAGCAAACCAGTAAGCAGCACCCTTCCATGGCCTCTGCATCAGCTCCTGCCTTCAGGTTCCTGCTCTGTTTGAGTTCCTGTCCTGGCTTCCTTCAGTGATGGACTACAGTGTGGAAAGTGTAAGCCCAATAAACCCTTTCCTCCCCAACTAGCTTTTTGGCCTTGGTGCTTCATTGCAGCAGCAGAAACCCTGACGAAGACAGATGCTTCCGCCAAGAGGTGAGAGTTTGGCTGCAGAGGGGTCAGCGGTGAGGAAGGTGAGTGCAAACTGCTGTGGGCATGAGAGGTGGAACACAGGGATCCTCCTGTGAGAGAGAACTGAGCTACTTTAGTGACTGGGGGAAGGAGTGGGGGAGGGAGGGAGGGAGAGAAGGAGAGAGGAAGAGCAGAGATAATAGTATTAACTGAATAAGATACAAAGATATGAAAGGCTAAGGTAGAGCCGAAAGTATAGAGTTGAATTTGAGTCAGTATGAGGAGCAAATTTTAGGTCAGGATCTGGAGGAGCAAAACAGCAAAATCAAATTATTCCTGTTGGCCTCAACTTCCTTCCTCCCTCCCTCCTTTTTTCCCTGTGAGGTTTATTTGTTTTATTTTATGTGCATGCGTGTTTTGTCTTAATGAATGTATGGGCACGTGTGCGTGCCTGGTACCAAGGAGTCAGAAGTAGGAACTGGATCCTCTGGAACTGGAGTCGCAGATGACTGTGAGCTGTCATGTGGGTGTTCAAACTTGGGTCCTCCACTGCTGGGTCATCTCTCCAGCCCCTCCCCGTTCCTTTTTGAGACAGGGTCTCATGTATTTCAAGCTGGCCTTGAACTAGCTTTGTAGCCTGAGGATGACCTTGAACTTCTGGTCCACCTACTTCCCGAGCGCCTGGATTAAAGCAGATGGAACTCCGGTTTCATGCACGCTAAAAAGTGCTCTACCAACTGAGCCACACCCTCAGCCCTCAATTTTCCAGATATTCTGAGAGGCAAGCCTTCTTTCAAGAGTGAGGGGCTGGAGACTGAACAGAGCTGCTGAATGGGCCAGGAGGGAGCTGACACAGGACAGTGTTGAAGAAGGAACGAATCTAACGGGCTCATCCCCGTGCCCTGCTTCTTCCTGGCCCAGGCTCAGAGGAGGCAGACTCCAACACCGACTCCTAGCTCACCACAGTTGCAGTGGAAGGAAGAAGCAGAAAGGAATTCCCTTTTCCTTTTGAAGTGGAGGTCTCACTATGTTGCCCAGATTGGCCTGGAACTCCAAGTCACGCCATCCTCCTGCCTCAGTGTGGTAGCTAGTAGTATAAGTGTATGGCACTATGCCCAGCTGAAAGTAGATTAATGAATCTTAAAATTTTCTTTGTATCCCTTCATGATTAAAAGTAACAGCAACAGGGGCTGGAGAGATGGCTCAGAGGTTAAGAGCACTGACTGCTCTTCCAGAGGTCCTGAGTTCAATTCCCAGCAACCACATGGTGGCTCATAAACCATCTGTAATGAGATCTGGTGTCCTTTTCTGGCCTGCAGTCATACATGCTGTATACATAATAAGTAAATAAATCTTTAAGAAAAAAAAATACCAGCCTGGGCTACCAAGTGAGTTCCAGGAGAGGCGCAAAGCTACACAGAGAAACCCTGTCTCGAAAAACTAAAAAAAAAAAAAAAGAAAAAAAGAAAAAAAAAGAAAAGTAACACCAACAACTAAGAAAAGGCAGAGTGTGCTCAACCTGAAAAAGGATATGCATGGAGCTTGCCGGTCACATACTTGATGCAAAGAAATTGGATACCTTTTTTTCCCCCAAAAATGAGGAACAGTTTTCTCAACTGTTTTTTATTTATTATGTGTGAGGTACAGTCAGTGTGTGTGTGTGTGTGTGTGTGTGTGTGTGTGTGTGTGTATGTGTGTGTGTGTGTGCAGGTCAGAGGACAGCATACAGCTGTGGGTTCTCTCCTTCCTCCATGTTGGTCCTGGGAATCCCAACGGAGGCCCTCAGGCTTGGTAGTAAGAGCCTTCCCCTGCTGAGCTACCTTCCCAGCCCTTGACTGGATTTTATTTACTGTTTTCACATTTTCATTATTTTGTGTGTATTTGTGTGAGTGTGTGTATGCCATAATATTCATGTGGAGGTCAGAGGCCAACTTGCAGGTCTCAGGAATCAGTTCTCTCTCTGATGAACCAGTGATATGTGTGTGGGTCCTGGGGATTGAGCCTAGGGCTTTGTGCATGCTGGGCAGGCACTCTACTAACTGAGCTCCATGCCTAGCTCTTCAGGTACTCTTGAATCAGGGCTTACTCACTCTTTACACAGTTTCCAGTTCTCCACCTTGTCCTAGTTCCTCAGCTGACCTACCTTATAGCTGCCAATATGACCATCTCCTGGTAACCACTTCCTTATGAGGCAAACAGCAAACAAATTGAAGTCTAGGCAATAGAAACCGTTCAAAAGTATCAGAACCTGACTGGCCTTAGTCATTGCTCAGAGTATGATAGCAATTAAGGAAAACACACCTCCCCTCACTTTTTGCTCTTTTTCAAAGCACACCTTTAGTTCCAGCACTGGGGAGGCAGAGGCAGGCAGATCTCTATGAGTTCAAGGCCAGCCTGGTCTAAGGAGTGAGGTCCAGGCCAGCCAAGGCCATGTAGCAAGATTTTATCTCAAAGAACCAAATAAATAAATATGTGTGTATATGTCTGTCTATGTGTATGTATGACTGTATGTTCACCTGTCTGTGTGGGTGTGTGCCAGAAAAGGGTGGCCAGCATTCTCCACAGTCATCCTCTGCTTAATTCTTTGAAGCAATGTCTCTCCCTAAACTTGGAGCTTGAGTTTTCTAAGCTGGGCTGAAAGGTGTGTGAGGGTCAGCTGTCGTGTTAATGTGGGTGCTGGGATCCAAACTCTGGTCCCCTTGACTGTACCGCAAGCGCTCGAGAGTCCTGACCCACCTTTGTAGCCCAGCTGGAAAAACAGACAGTGGTCACGATCACAGTGTTGTAAATGTACTGAATGCTACCTACAAATGGCTAAATGGCCTTTTCTTTTTTTTAAAGCAGGAACTCATGTCACCTAAGTTGGCCTCAGACTGAATATGTAGCCAAAGATGAAAACAAACTTCTGGTCCTCTTGCCTCTACTTTTCAAGTTCTGGGATAACAGCACCACCACACCCCTGGTTTTATGGAGTGCTGGGCACTGAAACTTGGGTGTTGTGCATGCCAGCCAAGTACTCTAGCAATTGAGCTATATCCCCAGTCTTAAATATAAAAATGTCGAACTCATGTTAAATGCATTTTACTACTGTTAAAAAAAATTTGATACAAGGTACAACATGGATAAACTTGCGAACATGACACGGAGAGACCTTGGTGACAGAAGACCTCATGTTGAATTATTTTGAGTAAATACCAGGATAAACAAATTTATAGACAAAATAGATTGCTGGCTGGGTAGTGCTGGGTTGGAGAGGATGGGGGAGCGACCTTCAAAGGACAGAAGAGTTTCTCTTGGGAAAAACGTAAATTCTCTATGTAATTGGCAGTAGCAATGGACACATGGATACACAGTTCATCATGCAAAAATCCAGTAAGATCGTCTTCTTTAAAAAAAATCCAAGATGGCTCCGTGGGTAAAGGTACTTGCCCACAAGCCTGTTGACCTGAGTGTCATCCCTGGAAGGTGGAATTGGTTCCATAAAGTCCTCTGACCACCATAATAACTTGTGCTTCCCTGCCAGACACGATGATAAATAACGTGTCATATTTAATTGGAAGTACTAGTATCAAACTCAAAGCATCCTACAGAGGTCGTTGAGAGGTACCCCCCAGCCCCGTCCACTGTTCTGAATGGGGAAAATGTAAGTCTAAACTAGTAAATTATATCTCAAGAAAGTCACTATGAATAACACCAGCCACAGGGCTGGAAACCACAAAAAGCTCAAAGGACATCCAGTGCTCCTTGGCAATTCTAATAAGGAGTGGTGGGTCAGAAGCATAAGCAGAATATTCCCAGATTAGAAATCTCTTGAAATCAATTATAAATTATAAGATTCATACTTTGGGGGTCTCAATGGTCATGTTATGTATCTTTAAGATGAAGTTGGGGGCTGGAGAGATGACTCAGTGGTTAAGAGCATTTGTTCTAGCAAAGGACCTGAGTTTGGTTCCCAGCACCTACACAGTGGTTTACATCCTTCCATAACTTCAGTTGCAGGGGATTCTAAGCCCTCTTCTGACCTCGGCATCAGGCACACACATGGTGCACATATGTACACACAGGCAAAATGTGCAAAATGTTCATGCACATAAGGTAAAATAAAACAATTGTGGGGGAAGAAAGGTTAGAAGTTGCTTGGGTTCTTCTAAGCTCCGCTGGTATGAGTCTACCATGAGTGGCCTGCGAAAATTTAACCCAGGGCTTGGCAGGAAGGCAGCGGCTTGATTCAACAAAAGGTCTAAAGAAACATCCAGAAACAGTCTTGCAACTGTAATTTTTATTTTCTTTTGTGAAAATAAACTGGGAGTTTAAATTGCTCCAAAAACCATAAAAACAAAATGAAATACACACAGAAGAAGCTTGTGAGGTGGGCGGGGCAGAGGGTCTCAGAACTTGGGCAGATTGTACCAGCACAGACTGAGGTGACAGGAGTCGGACACTGGGGACTGGGCCCTGCCAGCCACTCTGAGACTGCGAGGTGGGAAAGCTCAGCTGGGCACCAGAGAGGAACACAGACTTCTTGGAGGCACCTTGAGTCCCTTTAAGGGGTGGGGGGACCTTTTCAGAGGAAGGACCTTGTTCCCCACCACCAGCTGGAGGCTGGCCCCTTGGGGCCGGAAGAGGAAGAGGGCGAGGCTGGTGGGAACCGGTCAGGCCAAGATGTCATCACACACGGTCATGGCCTGACGCTGGGCAGAGGACAAAGGGCATGAACTGGTGGTGTGGAAAGCATGACAAAAATTTGCGCTAGGGAACAGGAGTGACCCGGAGGAAGGGGAGCCAGGCTAGAACTCCAGGCCAGGCCACGCAAAGTTGCAGATGCGGTGCGGGGAGCTGGGGCAGGCGGGGGCTGGCGAGGACAGGGGAGGGCAGAAAGTCAGGAAGAGAAGAGGTAGAGAGGCATCTTCTGCCCAGGTACACCTACCACAGCGCACGGGGAGAGCGCGAGCGAGCGACACACTGCTTTTCAGTGCTTTCTTGTGAAGATATTTTTTGGGGGGGGGGTAAGGAAGATTTTGTTTTGTTTTTTTCTTTTTCTTTTTTTAAAAAAGCCTGAAGATCAGCTATTGGTTACATCTACACTCGTAAAGCACTGCTGTTACCAGACACTTTACAGAACAGTCCAGAGTGGTCAAATATTGACCAATAATGTTTCCTTTTTTTCTTCCCCCCCCTCCTCTTGTCTGAATCGTAACTACTTGGAGTCCCAAGACAGCCTGCATAGAACAAGGGGCAGCTTAGTGGGCAGACTTGGTGACCAAGGAAAGAGGCTGAGCCTGTAGCACGGGGAGGGTCTGATGGGCATGGAGGGTGGCTGGGAAGGAAGGGGGAGAGGTCAGCAGAGCAGCGGGCACGGAGCCCAGGGGCAAAGGCCTGGTCAGCAGTGGGGGCTGGCTGCCCATCTGGCCGGAATTGCTGGCCGTGGCCTTAGCTGACAGGAAGGCAGCTGAATGGAGAGCCAGCTGGGCGCGGGCCTCCGGTTTGGTGGTGAGGGACAGGGGCTGGGCTTGCTCCGAGTGGGTGGCCGCGGGGGCAGCTGGCGATGCCAAGGCTGTGGAGGGAGTTGCAGGGGAGTCCAGCGTGCTGCCGTGGGAGGAGGCAGGGCTATCGCAGGGCTTCTCGGGGGGCAGGTACTGAATACATGGCTTCTTGCTCTTAGAGGCCAGAGCACCTAAAAGTAAAAACACAAGGAGAAAGGATCAGCTGATAGCATCAGGAGGCGCAGAGGAACAAGCAGTGGCTAGACACAGGTACAGTGAGCCTTGTGGATCTGTGGCTCCCACTCTGGGGATGCAACTCAGAGCCCGTGAGAAATACTCAGGGAAAAAACCTTGTCCATACTAAACTGCTATTTTTTCGAGAGGCAAATAGAACCTAACAGCTATTTCCACAGCACTCACTGTGTGGGGCGTTATAAGCCATCTAGAGTTGGTATCGGGTAGACGGAAGATATGCATAAGCTATATACAAATACAAGGCCACCTCACTCAAGGGACTCGGGCACCTGGAGACTGGCTATCTCAGGAGTGGAGTGCGGTGGGGCCCTGGAACTAATCCAAAGGATATTGA
This sequence comes from Peromyscus californicus insignis, assembly GCF_007827085.1. NCBI lineage: Eukaryota > Metazoa > Chordata > Mammalia > Rodentia > Cricetidae > Peromyscus > Peromyscus californicus. Next base: position 87,928,873 of record NW_026294584.1, read on the forward strand.
CTGTACATTGGAAACGTTAAGATTACTTTAAAGATACTTGAAAAAACATTATATTGTGGGGTGTGTGTGGAGGGCAGGGGTGAAGTCTGGGCATCTTCTATTGCTTTACACCTTAATTTTTTAAAAAATTATTTTATGTGTATGAGTGTTTTGCCTACATGTATGTCTGTGTACTAGGTGTGTGCCTGGTACCTGTGGAGGCCAGAAGAGGGCATTAGATGCCCTATAACTGGAGTTACAAATGGGCACAAGTACTCTTCACTGCTGAGCCAACTCTTGAGACCCTCCCCCCTTTTTTTGAGTCTCTCACTGGATATGAAGCCTGTTGTTTTTAGTAGATAGATGACCAGGCTGCCATGGTGACTTTCACATGGGTGTCTGAACGCAGGTCCTCATGCTTGCCCAGACTATCCACCCAGTTAGGTCTCCAGTCCTTGGTTTATTTGTTTGCTTGAGACAGGCTCTCATGTATCCCAGGCTGGCCTCAGACTGAAGCCAACCTCTGGAGGGTTGGGATAGACACCCAGTACCACCCTGTTTTAGGTGGTGTTGGCCATCAGGCTCAGGGCTGCATGCATGCTTAGGCAAGCATTCCTTCAACTGAGCTGCATCTCCAGGCTGTTTAAAGATTCCAAGAATAGGAAACTACACTTAAGAACGCCCAGAGAAGGCACAATCCAAAGACCAAATACCCAAACTGACAAAGACCCACTCACAATCTGATCGGAAAGAAACAATTCAAAGTCTCCCTCCTTTCCATCCCTGCCTTAAACCCCTTAACTGTTGAGACGACTCTCAACTCCGTTTGCCTTCAAATCCTTGGCTAATGGCACAGAGAAGGGGCACTCACTCCTGCTGAGCATGTGGCATGTGACAGACTTCTTACTATTTTACTACTGTATGCTGTACCCAGGAATATACAGATGACGTGGAGGAAGGGAGGCCCAATGCACCACAAATGGCACAAGCAGTTGCCCACGTGTTACCTATCGGCTCTATACTGAGATGAGCATGAGATGAAGGCCAGGACCTAAAATCCCGCCATCCTGAGCAACGCTCTGTGCTACCTGCCATCTAGCTCAGCTTCTTGTGGGATGTGGTCCCTGAACAAAGGCGAACACTGTTCTTCTGGCGTGCTAAACACCTAATCCCGGTGAATTCATAGATAAGTGGTGTGATGGGCAATCTTCACCGTCACCATGGAAACACACCCCTCAGTGTGTCCATCATATGTTTCCAGAGAGTTTTAACAGAGCAAGGAGGACCCACCCTGAAAAAAGGCAGAGGTCCTAGACTAAATCCAAAGGAGAAAGCAAGCTGGGCACCCATTCACCTCCCTGCCTACCGGCCAAGAATACAGTGTGACAGCTGCCATTCCGCCCACCATGAGGGACAGTTCCCTCAGCTCTGAGACAGACCAAATCCTTCCTGATGATGCTTTGTCAGGTATCAGGGATTTTGTCAAGGCAACGAGAAAAGTAACTAGTCCAGGCACTGTGTTTACCTCTAGCACGCCACCTTTGGAAGGGATTTTAATTTCAGAGATTAATTCCAGCTAACTCCTGTTTTTACTGTATGCAGGACATAACCCTTAAAGGACAACTCAGTGGGACCAAGACATGCCTGAGCTTTGAAAAGATTGTCGGCCTCTCTCCATTTAAAATGCTGATTTTCTTAAGGAGAGTAACCGGGAGACAACCCCCCTTCCCCTGCAAACCCTCCAGAGTTTTATATGAGGAGGCTGGGCTCCAACCCAGGGCTGACAACAGTGTTCTCCCGGAGGACCCAGCCCAGGACTCACCCTCTGCCTCGTGGATTTGCTGCTGTGACTGTGTCTGTGACAGCTGCTTTTCTCTCTTCCTCTTCTTCTTCTTGCCCTGAAAAATATGGTGGCAGGACGAGATGACTAGGGACAGAATAACACCAGTCTGGCAAGAGGACCCCAGACCAGACCGCCTTGGGACACAGACCGCCTCGGGACACAGGTGCCAGCCTTCTTCTCCTGATTGCTCCTGGTGAGGGTGCTGGAGGACTGGGCTGGGAAAGGAGGCAGAGTGACCCTGCCCTTCTTTCTCAAAAAGTCCCTCTGGTTGGGGCAGTCAGGCCTCTTGGTCTTGAGGGCCTTCAAGCTATTCTGTTTAGCCCCCACCCCGACTCTGTGTGTGTGTGTGTGTGTGTGTGTGTGTGTGTGTGTGTGTGTGTGTGTGTGTATGTGTGTGTGTGTGTGTAATGCACATGGGGACCAGAGGACCAGATGCCATTCCTTAGGCACTGTCTACCTTTTTTGGAGACAAGGTCTCTTTACTGGCCTGGAACTCGCTCCCAAGGCTAGGCTGGCTAGTGAACCCCAAGGATTTGCCTCCCCCTCTCCAGTCTAAGAACACAGCACCATGCTCTGCTTTGTATGTAGGTGTCAAAGATTAATACTCGTCTTCCTGCAAAGCAAGTATTTTATCTACTGAGCTATCACCCTGGCCTGGTTGTTGATCTTTTCTGTAGTGTCCCAGGTCCCTCTGAAAATTTGATGCAGCTATGAACCCTCTTACCAGGAAAAAAAAAAAAAAAAAAGAAGAAAACCATATATTCAAAAATCTGACAAGTTTCGAAGAATTTCTAGACATGGCCCCTAAGAATTCAAACTTGGCTTCCTTGTTTCTAGAGAACATGGCTTCTCCTCTAAAAGCAAACTGAAGCTGCTTGCTTTCTCCCCTCTGCATCCTGAAGATGTGCAAGTGCAGTTCCCGGAAGGTGGGCGGGGGTGGGGAGGGGTCTGAGTTCTGGCACAGCATGAACACTTACATAGTTGTCCCGAGCTGACCAGGTTGGGTAGAGTTGAGCGTGAAGCTGCCGTTCTTTCCGGGCAAGCTCGTAGTATTTGGCCTGTTCTTCTCTAGACAGGTTGTGCCACTGAGGGAGAAAGGGTTAAGACACACAGAGCCATCAGGGTAGGGGATATGGAGGCTGATGATGCCAGGGCGAGCCAGCAGGAGGGCAGGCCTCACCTTTCTTCCCAGGATCTGGTTAATGGCTGCACTTTCCTTCAGGGTACACTCAGCCACCACCTTGGCCCTCATCTCCTTCATATACAACATGAAGGCGTTTAGAGGCTTTTTCACGTGCGGCTTCTTCTCCTCCTCCTTTTTCACGGTAACTGGGGATTTCCTGTGGAGGAATGTGGCTATGGGTTAGGTACCACCATCATCCGGCTCCCCATCCCTGCCTTTCTGAGGCAGCTGACCAAGGCCTCTGGGAGGAGAGGCTTGTTTGCGTAGCCATGTGTGACTGCTTTAAGGATCTGGGGGGCGGGGGGAGGGAGAGAGAGAGAAAAAAATATATATAGAGAGAGGAATAATAATAATAGTAACAATAATAATAATAATAATAATAATAGGAAGAGGAGGAGGAATTGGAGGAGAGAGAAGGAGGGCAGGGCATGGCTCTCTGGGCTCCTCAGCCACAGAGCTAGTGGTGTGGGCTTTCCTGCTGTCTTTCCAGCATAGAGGATAACGTCTGGGTCTCTGGTCCGGCATCAGCTCTCACCAGTCCTTGAGAGAATTTCTTTCTACCCTCCCAGCCTCATATTTTATTGGGATGACAGGGCAAGAAGGGAAGCTAAAAGCTTCCTTCGTTCCTCACAGTCTCTAGAACCTGACTATGAGAACGGACGCATCAAGTCTTAAAGGAAGGGTCGCAGACACTCGACGAGAGCAGCCTCCAGGAGAGAAGACAGGGCTAAGATTGCAAGCTGACACCAGGAGAGAAAACCAAACGGCACGGGCTGTGCAGACTGGCCAGTCACTCACACCCCCCTCCATCCAGACAGCCTCTTACTTACGCACTCGCTGCAGGGCTCAGGCTGGGGGGCGCTGGCTCCTGCTTCACAATGGGGGAGACGATGGCAGGGTGGGGAATTCCTGAGGTGGGCAGGCCAGGATGGGCAGAAGCCACCATGTGTGGGGAGAACCGGCTTGAGACCAGGCTGCATGACAAATGGAAACAAATGAGAATAGAGAGGCAAGGGCTGTGTGCCACCCAGATGGTTGTCATCTGCAGAATTAGGAGATCGGTTTTGGGGGCCGCCTAAGGATGCTATTCCTTCCCCTCACACACACAAGGTCCCCAAGCCTGGTGCTGGATGCAGGTGGAATGACAAACAGAGGTGTGTGTGCGAGTCCTAGGGTCCATATTCCATGGGGTTATGGTGTAAGGAGCATTGGGCAAGAGGTAGCCCCTCATCAAAGAGAAGTGAGGACCGGGGAACCCCATACCTACTCACTAACCTACAGGGGACAGGCTGGTTTACGGCCACAAGTGGCAGTCACTAATAGACAAATATCCCAACACTTCCTGTTGACAGCCCCAGCCCCAAGACTAACCTGGACATTGAGGCATTCATGGCGAGGGCAGGGTAAGGATGCCGGAAACCACCAGGAGGGAGGGAGTACATAGGCTGTCCTTGCCTGTGAGGGTGAGAGAGGAGCGAGATAATCTAGTCAGACGGGTATTTAAGGCCAAGACTGAGGGGGCTGGAGAGAAATAGGGGCAGAAGTCAGAGGAGCTGGGAGGAAGCTGGCCAAGGTGGGAGTGAGGGTGTCGAAGTTCTGGGGTCCAGAAGGCAGAGCTCAGTAGAGGGGGCAATGAGGGTAAGAGAGGCGGTGGGTTTCCTTACTGTGGGACAAGCCAGCCGAGGGGATGAGGGATTTGTCCGACAGCTCCTGGAGACAGTGGGTAGTATGGCGAGAGCTCAGAGGGATGAGGAGGCCGGGGGATTCCTGCTTCCAAAGAGAGAGGTGTCAAGTACTTCCCTCACCCTACCTTTATAACTTCCCTAACACCCAACAGGAGCCTCCTTCCCCTGCATGCCCAGGTTGTCCACACCCTGGGAAGCCTTGTCTCTCCTCCTTCATTTCTGCCCTTTCCACCAGCAGGCAGCTCTGGGCTGCCACTCAAGGGCACCCAAGGGCGTGAGGACCCATAAACCTTCTCTCTAGTATCTTTGTGGTTGTAATTTTCTGTTGTTGACTGGACAGGGATGCATACAGGGTCCAGGACATACCCAACACAGAGCAAAAAGTACCCCGACTCACCTTTAACTAATGTTCTAGAAAACCTGCTTCATTCCCAGTACAATAAACTTGTTCTGCCAATAAACCACCCTGCCTCTAAACTCTTGATTTTCACTCTATGTTTACCCACCCCACCACCCTGCAATGATCATTATTTCTCCAAACAAGGGCTCTGAAACTTCTTAGAACCACAGTGACTCAGTAGGAATGTTATGAAGACCTTGGCTCCCAGGGATGGACAGGTATGGTGGGCAGTTAATTATCACCAACAACACATCAAGTCAGGCCCGCCCTCTGTTTTACAGCTATTTTAAAGTCTGTCCAGAAGGCTTCTATTTGAAATGTACGGTGAGGGCATACATCCTGGTTTATGGAGGCACAGCCTCGGATAGACTGGACAGCACTCTGAATTTACAATGGTACCAGGCTCTGTGCTTAACAGGTCTCATTGCTTCTAGTCCTCACAATGGCCTCTTAGTGTGGAGAGGTGGAGGGGGGGGGGGCATGGGTTAAAACCAAACAAACAAACAAAAAAACCCACCAGACCCAAACAACAAAACACTACTCCAGCGAACCGGCAAGGCGAGCAACCTCTTGAGAGCTGCAACAAGATCTGAACACAGACCTTACTCATCCAAGGACTCTTCGGTACCCCACCCCAAAGGAAAGGGGGCCGCCCCACGGGAGCACAGCCTGTACCAGGGACCACTCACCTGTCTTTGGATCGATCTCCGGGGAGAGATGCGTGGGAGGGGACGCAGGGGAGAAGTGGTCGTTGCTGTAGGTGATGAGGGGTGTCAACGGGTGCATGTGATGAGGGTGCTGAACAACAGGAACCTTGTTGGACTGCAAGAGAGAGAAGACGGACTAGGCACAGGGGCCAGGGAGACGGTGTGTTCACCAGCTGTCATTCACTGGTGGAATGTGTGCCGGCTCTTTTCTGTGCAACGCCCTACCCAGTCCTCATAACTGGCCTAGAGAAGAGGATGAGAGAGGACGGCGAACCCCTCTCTAAACCTGCCCAGCACCTCTTCACAAGTGCAGTGGGCACCCGTGGGCCACTCAGTTCTAATGGGCTATGGCACCTCTCTAGGTGGGAGAGGGCTTGGCACACTTTCTAGACTGCTTCCATGGAAACGGGAGATCTCAGGTTTGTCACCAAGTTCAGACTTACAGATGAAGGGCGCTCTCAACTCTCTGCTACTTCCTGCAGCCCTTCTATTCATCTGGTGTTCACACCACAAACTCTCATCTGCTCAGTTCCAGTTGCTTCCTAGGCTCACAGGTCTTTCTGCAGATAAGGTAGCAGAGCAAGGGGTGGAGAGTCCATCCCGATTATGAGCCGTGCTGCTGGCCTTGGTGGTGGACATAGGCTTTACAGTGAGCAACTTCCTAAGCCCTCTGTGCTTGTTAGACGTAGTAGCGTGAGGACTGTTCTCACTTTATCCACTGGCCATCACCAATGGTTCTCTACCCACAAACACACAGCACAACTAAAAGCATAAACAATAACTAACTCTAACATCAGATTGCTAAGAACCCAGTGCATCCAAAGGATGAACTTGGGTTTCTTGGGGATGGTTTGTCAAAGGGTGACTATTGGTATTATAAACATAATAGGACTATTACCAAAGAAAAGTAAGGGATGGAAGAATTATAGAGAATGCTCAGATGGTTCAGTGGGTCACGGTGTTTTCCACCATGCCTGACAACCTGAGTTCTATACCTAGAACCCACACAGTAGGTCCTCTGACCTCTGTGAGAATACCATGGAACAATGATGCCCCCCACACACAAATAATAGTGAAAAAAAAAAAAGAATCACACAAAACCATCTCAATTGGGAAAACACATGAACTATGATTTTAAAAAATGGACGCTACACACTTAAGCCAGCCCCTGCCACCAACTTCTCATGTCATTTATTATTTTTGACATCATCTCATTATATGGCCCAGGCTAGTCTCAAACTCATGATCATCTGTTCCAGCCTTCATGCCTCAGTTTTTAATTTATCCTTATTTGCATCATCTTGTCATTTTATAGTAGAGAAGTCTTGGGCAGGGGTGTATGCCTCAGTTTTTAATTTTTACTTATTTGTATCATCTTGTTATTTTATAGTAAGAAGTCTTGGGCTGGGGTGTGTAGCTCAGTTGTCTGGCATGCTTGAAGGCCTGGGTTTGATCCCCAGCACTGCATAAACTGGGTGTGGTGGCATGTATCTGTAACCCAAGCATTTGCACTGGGCAAGTGGAAGAAGAAAAATCAGGAGTTGAAGGTCATTCTTTGCTACATAGCGAGGTGAAAGCCAGCCCAGGGATATAGCACTCTCTGTCTCTGTCTCTGTCTCTGTCTCTCTCTCTCCACCTTCCTCCCTCTAGTAAAAAGTCTCAGTTGCCCACATGCCATTGAGTCAAAGAACACAGAGCAAGGAGTTCAATTTGCAATCTAGGTATAAAACCAACCTAGATGTCCTGTGGGCTATTATCTGCCACTAGGGGGCAACATTGTTCAGGAAATGAACTTCAAGGGGCCAGGCGGGAAGTAAACGCTGCTAAGCAAGAACTGTTCTAAGTCTGGCCTCGTCTTTCAGGCTACAGTCCTACTCTGCTCTCCTCACTCTCCTCTCTCTCCAGCTGCCCCCAGGGCTGATGACCACAGCTGAGGTCATGGATCAGGAATGTACAGCCTCGGTGGACAACCTCAGTGAAGACACAGGTGCTTGCTCCCGGAGGAATGCACCCATCCAGAACAGAGCCAAAGCCTTCCTGCAAGCTCCACGGCCCGAGCACTTCCTCAGCCCAGGTGTCTTGTCCATTTTAAAGTTTTGTGTGTATGTGTACACATATGGAGGCCCAAGTTGACATCGGGTTGTCTCCTTTGGACTTACTGAGCAGGTAGGTCCCTTGCTGAACCCATCGCTTACTGATTTTGGCTGGACTGCTTGCCTAGGGAGGGGTCTTTATCTACTGAGCCTGGAGGAGGCCGCCACACAGGCTTAGGTTTTCTATGAGTTCTGAGGCTCCCAACTCCCTCTGGCCCCCACACTTTCAGAGCAAGCACTTATCTGCTGAGCCATCTCCCTAGCCCGTCTCTACCTTTATCGGGCATGGGTTTAACTGGAACCTAGGCCGGCTTATGGCCACCACAACCTTCTTCAGTCTTTTCCAAGTTTGAATCTCTTCAAACTCCCAGCTCTTAGGGAAGTAAAGCCCCACCTCCGCCTCACACTTCAGGGTGTATTTCAAGCCCAAAGTAAAGGGAACCCCTAATGGCTGCCCCATGGAAAACCCTCCACCAGAGCCCCCTCCTCATTATTTTTTCCCCCTTCTTAACCTGATCAAAATCAGGTGCATGCAAGTTTATGGCTCAGGAGAGAGTAGAGCCTTCCCGTTTTCATCACTCACGAAGGAGTCATGGACTTCACAATGGCTGCCCAGGAAGGCACCTAACACTCCAGGAGGCAACTAACAGTATTCAAAACGTGAGTCCTACCCACCATCAATGATCTGTCTGCTGACAGAGACCACCTTTTCTTGATGGTGGTGGCAGGGGTGCTGTTCGTGAGAGACCATGCAGAAAGGCAGGGAAGAACGAAAACCAAGAATGTTTGCAGTGCCATGGGCTTCTCTGAATCATCACAAAGCCCCTGGGAAGGAGTGGGACAGGAAGCGTTTGGGAGAGGCTCCAGCAGACCTTGTCCCTCCAGGTACAACCTGCTGAGATCGTAAAATGTGGGTCTGGAAGGAGAGCCCCGAGGACATGGAGGCTCCGCTACAGCATTCCGCCATACTGCGGCTCTTCTATCTGTCCCAGGTGATCAGCTAAGCTAAGGGTTGCTCCATTTCTTCTGTTGGCCAACCCAGGCAACAGAAAGCATCAGCTTTGCTGCATCCCTTCAGTTTTAACCTCGGGTTTGTTGCAGGAACAGCCCCCAAGCTCCTTGCATGTTTCCTAAGTGTATTCCTAAGAGCCGAATGGCTCCTTAGGTGGGCTCAGCTAAGCCGGGATGTGTTACAAGAACCAGCACATAAGTGTGTTGTCACACCTCAACACGAAACTTCCGACTTCCTTCGGCACACCTCACATTTAACACAGTAAGGCTTCATTCCATTTTTTTTTTTTTTTTTTGGGAAACAGGGTTTCTCTGTGTAGCTCTGGCTGTCCTGGAACTCACTCTGTAGACCAGGCTGGCCTTGAATCACAGAGATCCACCTGCCTCTGCCTCCCTAGTGCTGGGATTAAAGGTGTATGCTGCCACTGCCTGGCCCTGATTTAAAATTATTTTAAACATTTATTTGTGTGTGTGCTCATGTGTGCACACACACACATGCTACAGCGTGCTTGTGGAAATCAGTGAATTGGTTCTCTCCTTCCATATGGGTTTCAGGGCTAGAACCTCAGATCACCAGGCTGAGCCATTATGCTGGCCCCCATACATAGATATCCATGACAGTGAGCATGTCCTACTGTCCATCTGCCCAGATCTTCTTTTGTTTTTTGCTAATCCACTGCTTAAAGTTTTATGACAGAGAGCAACCTTCTCTGCATGCATCCTATTACAGATTCCTACAAAGCTCTTCCTTAAGCAAATTCATGAGATGTCTCCTTTCTAACTCTGCATATGTCTCCATCTCTGTCTCTCTCTGTTTTTTGTTTGTTTATTTGGTTTTATTTTTGATACAGGGTTTCTCTGTGTAGCCCTGGCTGTCCTGAAGCTCACTCTGTAGACCAGGCTGGTCTTGAACTCAGAGATTCACCTGCCTCTGCCTCCGAGTGCTGGGATCAAAGGTGTGTGCAACCACACCGGCCTTATTTCTCTTTAATAAATGAATTCTGTTTTAGATTTTTCTTTTCTTTTTTTTAAAGATTTGTTTATTTATTATGCATACAGCTCTCTGTCTGCATGTATGATTATAAGCCAGAAGAGGGCACCAGATCTCATTATAGATGGCTATGAATCACCATGTGGTTGCTGGGAATTGAACTCAGGACCTCTGGAAGAGCAGTCAGTGCTCTTAACTGTTGAGTCATCTCTCCAGCCCACTTGTTTTAGATTTTTAGACTTTATTTTATGTGTATGAGTCTTTGCCACGTGCACGTCTGGTGACCACAGAGGTCAGAGGCACTGGATCGATCCCTTGGCACGGGAGTCAGGATGGTTGTGAACCACTGTGAAGGTGCTAGTCGCAACCTGGTTCCTCTGTGAGAGCAGTGCGTGCTTCTGACTGCTGGCCCAACAATGTCAGAGCTACTGCTCCCAAATTTCCCACTTTCCTCACGCCACAGTTTCTGGATTCCTCTCCGATTTCTGGCCACCTGTTTCTAAACTACTCCCAAGACTATCTTAAAATTAGCAAAATATTCCAGAAGGAGCCAGCTGGTGCAGAAAATAAGGGTGAAAGATTTACATGCAACAAGAACTGAGGCAAAGAGGAACTTAGTTAAAATTTGGACAAGAGGGACTGGTAAGACGGCTCAGCCGGTAAAGGTTTGTGTCACTAAGCTTGACAACATGAATTCAATCACAGGAACTCCCAAGGTGGAAGAAGAAAGCGATTCCTGGAAGTAGTCCTCTGACCCACACAAACCCACCATGAGGCATGTGCTCCCCTCCCCCCCCAGTAAATAAACATATGTAAGAAAACAAAAGAAACCAGCCCAGGCATGATGGCACATGCCTTTGATCTCAGCACTCCGGAGGCAGAAGTAGGTGGATCTTCATGAGTTCAAGGCTATCCTGGTCTATACAATGAGGTCTACATAGCCAGGGCTATGGAGAAAGACCCTGTCTCAAAATACCAAACAAACAAACCCTAAACAAATAAAACAAAATCCAAAATTGGACATCTTCCTTGACAGACAAATACCTCTCGAACTCTTTAATGATTTCTTTCCTTCTTCCATTCCCCTTTTTCTTTTCTGAGAGAGGATCTCATGTAGCCCAGGATGGCTTCAGATTTACTATGTAGTCAAGGATGACCTTGAACTTCTGGTCCTCCTACCTCCACCTCCTGAGTTCTTCAATTACAGGTGTGCATCATTTACGTAGTGCTAGGGATGGAACCCAGGGCTTTGTGTGTGTTAGGCAAATACTACCAACTGAGGCACATCCCTAGCCCAACGAAAGACTCTCAACTCACACTGTAAGCTCTTTAGCAACCCCCTACCCCAGGCTGTCAAGCAGAGGAAACATGTGACTTCCATGTAGAATCTGTCTCTACTGTGACCAATGCAATGACACTTTTGTTTATGGGTTACATGACTGTGGAGAATCTGCATGGGATAGGCACTGATTTGGACAGCCACAGAGCTGGAGCTGACAGGGCAGGGAACAACTGGCCTCATAGAAAATTAAGGGTCACGAAAATAAATAAGAAGTATCTGGGGCTGGAAAAATGACTCAGTGGTTAGGAGCACTTACTGCTCTTGCTGAAGACCTGGGTTCAGTTCCCAGCACTCACATGGTGTCCCACGTCTGTCTGTAATGTAAAACTACAGGGGATCTGATGCCTTCCGGCCTCCAAGGGCACCTGTACATATGCGGTGTACATAAACTCATGCAGACACACACACACACACACACACACACACACACACACACACACACACACACACACACACACACACATTCACACACAAATAAATCTTACCGGAAGAAAGAACCTGACCTATTTAGACAAAAGTACTTGTCCTCATGGTATATGAAGAGAATACGGAGTAAGTGTTTGATAAACACCAAGAAAAAGTAAACTGGAAAGACAGATAAGAAATGCGGGTGTGTGTCAGGTTGTTCAGGGAGGCCACAGAAAAGGTCACCAGGAAAATGCCTTAAATGACCCAAGGCAGGAACTAGTCAGACACAAAGCAAAAGGGGGGGGGGGGATTCTGGCAAAGGGACACTTAGTGTAGTGACTTGAGGTGGGCGGGACGCTCGGTGTGTTTGGGGAACTACCAGAGGCCAGGGGACTGTGCAAGAGAAGGAAGTGGGGTCTCTGTTAGCATATCCACAGCAGCAGAACACCAGGAAAGCCCTGGGTTCGAGCTCTAGGGCCTCCAAACAGGCTGGGCACCATGAGTCACACCTGTAACCCTGGCTTCCAGAAGCTTGAAGAAGTTGAGGTTAGGGCAGGGAGATATCTCAGCAGCCAAAGGCCTCCAAGCCTGACGGACGGACGGCCTGAGTTTGATGGCTGGGATCCACTTGGTGGAAGGAGAGAACTGACTTCCACAAGGTGTCCTTTGAGCTCCACACGTGTGCCACAGCACATTCTCCGCCCCCTCCTCTCTCTCTCTCTCTCTCCCTCCCTCCCTCCCTCCCTCCCTCCCCTCTCTCTCTCCTCTCCCTCCCTCCCTCCCTCCCTCCCTCCCTCTCTCTCTCTCTCTCTCTCTCTCTCTCTCTCACACACACATAAACACACACAATTTTTAAAAATTAAAAAGAAATGAAGTTGAGACCCAATCTGGGTTCTATAGAGAGACCACGTTTCTAAAACAGCCTAACACGAAAATCCAAACTGAAACTTTCCAACCCCTGAGACCTGACCAGGACCACGCTGCAGGCCAGGAAAGATGCACAGATAAGACAAGAACCTGCGGGACAGCAAGAGATAAAACTCTGGGAACTGGAATGCGCCTGCAGGTCCTTTTGTGCAATGGTCCATCTGGAAGGCTTTGCAAGCTGGAGCACTAACAGACTCCCTGGGACAAACCCTTCCTAACCAGAGCTCTCGCTTCCCCATTCTTGGTAGTCGGAGACAAGGAGAAACGACGGCTACTTCATCTTCGCTCACTTGCTGCTGCCATTCCTTCCTGTGTCCGAGGGAAAACCGTTTCGAGACAGGGTTTTGCCTTGCAATCTAGGCCGGCTTCAAACTCATAGCACTCCTGATGACAGGCCTCTGTCACTGAGCAATGGAAAACATTAAAAAATCCTCGCAATTCAAACTGTTGTTAGAAAATACCATATTTCCACTCAGTTTGACAGAACTAAGTGTTTTTGGTTTTTTAAATATTTATTTATCATGTGCACAGTGTTCTGCCTGCACATATACCAGTGCTCTTAACCTCTCAGCCATGTCTTCAGCCCCTGGTTTTGTTTGTTTGTTTGTTTGTTTGTTTTTAATCACTAAGTTCACACTTAAAGTCCATCCATTTTAGCCAGCACAATGGATCTCTGTGAGTTTGAGAACAGCCATGACTAGAGGGAGACAATGTCTCAAAACCACAAAACCACTGTGTGTGTGTGTGTGTGTGTGTGTGTGTGTGTGTGTGTGTGTGTGTGTGTGTGTGTGCTTGTGTACATGTGTGTGCCATGGCATGGATGTGGGGGGTCAGAAGACAACTTGCCTCGGTAGACTCATTCCTTCCATCATGTGGGTCCCGAGGACGGAACTCGGGTCATCAAGCTGGCGACAAGTCCCTTTACCTGTTGAGTCATCTCACTGACCCCCACTATCAGTTCAGCTCTCTGTGTTATCAAGGGCACAAATTTGAATCTCTATGTTGTTGATTCTAGTCTATGTGAAAGTTAGAGAGGGGGAGGGGTAAGGTTTTTCAAAGAAGCCAAAATGCAATTGTAGAAAGGAATAGAAACGTGGTTCTCAACCTGTGGGTCACGACCCCAGGGACAAATGACCTTGGGGGGGTCGCGCAAGGCCAGCAGAAAACATTAGCTTCAGACCAGTAGCAAAATTACAGTTATGAAGTGGCAACGGAAATAACGTTAGGGTTGAGGGTCACCACCACACGAAGAACTAACTGTATTGAAGGGTCGCAGCATTGGGAAGGTCGAGAGCCACTGGAAAAGAAGGAAGGATGCAGTTCCCGCTTTCAAACTCAGTGGGTAAATATTTGGTGAGAAAGCGCATGCAACTTCCAATCCTCTCCCACAGAGCACTCATTAACCACCTCGGGGAAAACAGCAGCACCACAGTGGAAACACCTGGCCCCAGCTAATCCCAACGCCAACATCTCTAACATGGGGCCATATTGACACAGTGGGCCTGCTCCTGATGGGTCGAGGAGATGGCATTAACACAGTGGTATTCTTGCCTAATAACGCACAAACATGGAACGTCAGACAGACTCAAACTGAAGGGCAGCCTAGAAACAGCTGCTTTGGCTGGTGATGTAGGGCAGTAGGCAGAGTGCTTGAAGTCCCGGGTTCTATCTTGCCCACTGCATAAACTGAGCGTGGTGGCCGGCGCTTGTAATCCTAGCACTTGGGAGGCAGAGGAAGGAGGGTCAGAAGTTCAAGGCCATCCTTGGGAAAATTCCAAGTCTGAGGCCAGCCTGAGCTGTGTGAGGCTCAACAAAGCAAAAGCAACAGAAAAGCTGGACAACAAAAAAGGCTGGCAGTCTATGAGAGTCAAGGAAAGCAGAGCAGGGCTGAGGCCGTGTGCTGACTGGAAACCAAAGGCACACGGATGAAACCCAACGGATGAGCGCAGATGGGACTCGGATGGAAGGCAGGGCCGTTCTTACTGTGGGCTAGTGTTGAAAGAAAATGGTCCCCAAAAGGAGTGGCACTGTTAGGAGGTGTGGCCTTGTTGGAGGAAGTGTGTCACTGTGGGGGTGGGTCTCTTTCACTCAAGATTCCCTCAGTGGGGCTGACAGACGACTTCCTGCTGCCTTCTGGTCAAGATGTAGTCAACACCAATGTCTGCCTGCATGCCACCATGCTCCCTATCATGATGATAATGGACTGAACCTCTAAAACTGTAAGCGAGCCACCCCAATTAAATGTTTTCTTTCTAAGAGTTTGCCGTGGTCATGGTGTCTCTTCACAGCAATTAGAAACCTAACTAAGACGGCTAGGGAATTGTGTGAAATGTTAACCTTTCTTCTTTTCTTTTGTTTGTGTGTTATATGCACAAGGCCATGTGTGTACTGAGGTCAGAAGAGGACCTGGGGTGTCCTAATGCATCACTTTCCACTTTATTCCCACTGAAACTGGAGCTGGTGTAAACTGGGGTTACAGGAACATAGGCATGGCCCCATCCTTTCCCTTTTTTTTTTTGGTTTTTCGAGACAGGGTTTCTCTCTGTAGCTTTGCGCCTTTCCTGGAACTCGCTTTAGAGACCAGGCTGGCCTCGAACTCACAGAGATCCTCCTGGCTCTGCCTCCCGAGTGCCATCCTTTCCCTTTCTAATGAGGGGGCTGGAGATTAGAAGTCAGGTTGTCATGTTCATACAGATACACTCTTACCGACTGAGCGATCTCTTCAGGCCCTAATGTTCCTTTCTTGATGTTTTGATAACTCTCTTGTGGTTATTTAAGCAAATATTTTTGTTCTTAAGAAACCTAAGGTGTTCAGAGATCACATTTCTAAGTTACTATCAACTTATCAGAAATGGAAAAGGGGAAAACATACACAGAGGGAGGAAGAGGCAAAACTCCAGGAGCTGGATTTGTAGATCCAGATGAAAAGCGGTGGGAGCTTCAGATGGGAAAGTCTGAAGCTCTACCCAAATAAAAAATTACTATTAAGTAAAAAGGAGTACAGTCAGTATGGAGAGGAACGGAGTGAGCCACAGACTTAGGGATTTCAGAGACTTCTAGGTCATCTGGTGAGATGGAGAAGCAACACATAAATTTCATTTATTTATGAACCCATTATATATTTGCTTATGAATAGATAGATAGGGTTGCACATAACTACATACAAATTTTATTTATTTATTTATAGATAGCTAGATAGGCCTCACAGAGCTCATTCTGGCCTTGGACTGACTATGTGGCTGAGAATGACCTTAAACTCCTCTCGGCCATCCTGCCCCTAACTCTTCAAGTGCTCGGATGACAGATGTGTGCCACCACACGCCCTCTGCAAATGCATGATACTAAAAGGGAAATCCCATCAAGTGATTCTGAGGGCGTTCATCTGCTCGGCAACACCGGGCTTCTCAGCGTGGGGCTCGGGGCTCGGGCAGTGAGACTGTGGTCCTTAGAAGGAAAGTATCCAGGCACTGACTCAGCCACTGGTCATCTGACACGCAGCTCTCCAATTTGCTTCTGAGAATGACTCAACGTACAATGATAAAATAGGGTATTCACTGCTAAAATATCAGGGTGACAGTGGCCATGGGCTGCAGGCTTTATTCCCTTTACTCACCAGCCTTTCCCCCTCTTTCTATTAGTGATATTGCACTTTTTAAAAATGTTATTATGTTTTTATTGGTTTACTTTTCATGAGTGTGTGCATGTGAGTGGAAGTCAGAGGCCAACTTGCGGGAATCTCTTCTCTCTCTCCACCATGTAGATTTCGGAGATGGAACTCAGGCTGCCGGGCTTGGTAGCTGGCACCTTTACCAGCCGAGCATGCAAGGGGCCCTGAATTCAATCCTCAGACCCTCGAAACTAAGTATGAATGCCTGTAAACACACACACACACACACACACACACACACACACACACGCCAATGACATGTAGCAGCACATATACCAGCTCTCTTCCTCTATGTCCATTGGCACTTTCTCAAGCAACACAGTATATTTAATACCCTTTGTTTCATTTTTGTGTTTTTTGAGACAAGGCCTTGCTATGCAGTCCACGTTGGCTCGAACCTCTGAGTCTCCTGCCTCAGCTTCCTAGGTACTAGGATTATAGGCGTATGTCTCCCCAGCTGACTCATACTCGACACTTATCATTTCTGAATGAGAAGAAGGAGGTGACCCTGGAGTACGGAGATGTACATGAGGACTGTCCATCTTCTCACAGACCATCCCCCACTCCCTTAACAAGCTCTCCTCTGCATATGGAAGATGCTGGTAAACGTTTATGAACAAAGCAGAGACAGTTTTTTTTTTTTTTTCTTTGCTCGGCACTCTGAGAACAGAGTGGGGAAAGGCAGTGCTCGGGCCTGGAGGGGAGAGTAGTGTGGGGGTCAGCACAATCGTCCCCCAGCAGGGAGACTATGGGAACAAACATCATAAATAGTTACACAGGGGGACTGGAGAGATTGCTCAGTGGTTAAGAACATAGGCTGCTTTTGCTGGGGACCTGGGTTCAGTTCCCAGCACCCACACGGTGGCTCCCAACCATCTGTAATGATTTCCAGGGCAGTGGTTCTCAACCTTCCTAATGCTGCAACCCTTTAAGACAGTTCCTCATGGTGTGGTGACCCCAACCACACAATTATTTCATTGCTACTTTATAGCTGTAATGTCACTACTGTTATGGATTGTAATGTAAATATCTGTGATTTCTAATGGTCTTGGGCAACTCCTGTGAGAGGGTCATTTGATTCCAAAGGGGCTGTGAGTCAACAGGCTGAGAGCCACGGGCTCTAGGGGATCTGACACCCTCTTACGTCTCCCCTAGGCACCAAGCGCGTGCATGGTACACAGAAGGGCTGGCAGGCACTCATGCACGTAACATAAAAATAAAATCTTTATAACAAAGCAAAGCAGGAAAACCAAACAGTAACAGGCGATTTCCCCATTTTCCACCCCCAGCTTGCCTTAAAGGTGTAAATGGAAGTAATAGTAACACTCAGCCCCGCCCCCATCGCAGCCGGGTTATGACTTGTTTGGACACCCTTCCCTGACAGACTCCACATGACTCACCAAATCTCTGCAAGTATGCAGCCTATTTTCTTCATTGGCCCTACTCCCTGGGCAAACGTCTTCAAATATTTTACTTCTGATCTAAGCTAAATTTTTCATAATCTAGAGTGTTTTTATTTCTCTAATTAAAGAAGAAAAGAAAAACCAATGCCCCAGCTTCTGTGCCTGCGACCTAAGAAACTTCAGGCTCTGCTCACACCTCTGGCCTGACAAGGAGTCATGCTAAGTCATTAGGGATGTGGGGAGCTCCCCTTTCCCCTGCCTCAGGGCTTTGATTTGCAATTATGGGAATGAGTCTCAACTCTGGCTGCCCCTTAGAGTCGCCGTGGGGAGCTGAAAAAACTAAGATACCAGCCCCACCCCAGCCCAATTAAATCATATCCTTGGGGGATTACGATGTTAAATTCTATGGGCTCATTATCTCTATTACCTTCGCAATCTGTCCATTTGTTTTGGCACCTAATTCAGGTCCTCATTACCTCTTAGTTCTGCTAATTAAACGGGATGTTAATTGTTCATTCCCTCTCTTAATTTCCTAACAATAGCAATGGCGGCAGTAGTGGTGGCAACGATGGTGTGGTGTGGTGATGACGGTTTGGAAAGCCAGGCGTTAGTGAAGAGTTACTTTGTGTTGGGCACAATGCTGAACTCATTACAACCCACCGGCTCATTTCTGCACAACTCTATGACGTCAGCGTTCCTCTAATCCCCATTTAATAGATGAAGAAACTGAGGCAAGGAGAGATGATGTCATTGGCCTGAAGCTTGGAGAAGAGAAGGAAGCAAAGCCAGGATCCAAATCTGCACTGCTTCCCAGCCCCGGTCCCAGCCAGCCCCAGTACCTCCTCCCCAGACACCCTGGGTCCTCCGCCTCTCAGGAGTTTGGATGAGCAGCTGGACTCCAGGTTCATACTGAGGGCTTTCCCCTTGTGTGTGCCTTTATCTTTTCACTTTCTATTTAATTTAATACAAGGTCTCCCTTTGTAGCCCTGGTTGGTCTGAACTTGCTATGTAGACCAGGCTGGCCTAAAATTTGCAGACACCTGCCTGTTTATGTCCAGTCCACCAGGTTTTTTTAAAATTACATTTATCCTCTCTCTCTCCCCTTCAGATTCATAGTCTCTCTCTGTCTCTGTCTCTGTCTCTGTCTCTGAAGTTTGCTTGTGAAAGTTGGAGGATAACTTGCAGGGGTCAGTTCTCTGCTACTAAGTAGGTCCTGGGAATCAAACTCAAACCATCAGGCGTGGCAGCAAGCACCTAGAGCCACAGAGCCATCCCTCTGCTTCCTTGCTTTGCAATACTAGAATACAGAGTACGATAATATAGAATTTATTGGGAAAATTCTCCACTTTGCTACCTATAAAGCAATCTGTACCGACAGTTCATGCTTCTCTGCTCTCGGACAAAATCAGCGTTCTCGGTTTCCCCCGTGTGCTGTGATACGATACACAGAGCACTCATCTGCAGTGGCCAGATGATTGGCAGCTGCAACTGTAAGCAGCTCCCTGAGAGTTTAGGAAATTTCATACACTTTTCGGTCACCCCAAGAAAGCCACGAGCAGCTGGTTTATTTGAGGGGAAGGGACCAGAAAGAAAAAGGCCAAGAGCCAACATTGAGTATTATTAGGATAGTGTCCTGGAGCCAAGGAGGTGGGAGTAGTCAACACTGTTGGATGTCACCTAGATGGTGCCTAGAAATCATGGAGATGAGCGGACACGGCAGTTAGAGCTGAGCCAGGCTGCCAACGTTAGAAGGCAAGTATGGTGATGCTCACAAGGAGGACGGGACATCCAGAAATATGTGTTAGATTTGAAAGGGAAATCGTGTCCCTGAAAAGGAACCTATGAAAAGACCATCTCAGACAGGAAAGAGGGCATCAAGCCCTGACATTTTGGGGTCTGCTGCAGGGGGCTCCGAGGTGCCACAGGATGGGTGAGGGTAAGCAGAGAGGGAGACAGCAATGAAAGGTAAGTGGATCAGGACTAAAGGTCCATTATTGTGTCTGATTTCACGCCACTAGAGGGCACCAAGACCTCATGCTGACCATCCCAAGCCAGACCCACCACCATGGCCCATCCAGGGCACGACTGCTCAACGCTTTGGTGGCAGGATACAGAACCTGCCACTGGTTCCGTGCATGTCGTGGGACAGCCTACCCTGGGTGGCTAGCTCTGCCCTACATGGTTATTACTGTCCACCTCCTGACAGATGGTTGTGACAGTCATCTGAGAGCCACACATGACATCACGTTGTAAACTACCACGGGCTCTACCACTCTAAGCTGGTCCCGTGATTGCTGGAAACCACACAAGCTCACTGCACCTCTGTTTATATTCTGTGTATATCTTCTTCCTCACAGCTAGCCTCTAAGCTTTTAATGAGCAAGGAGTCTCAGTGTATCTTAAAATGTCCTGGGTGAGAAGATAATATGTCTGGGATTTGCTGTAAAATCAGAGTGTCAAGAAGGGGGATGTGAGTGATGCCAGTATGGAAGTTCATTTTACATAATATACTCTACTTCAGAGATCTTTAAATTTGTCTCTAATAGTTTCTAAAATCGCCACGGATCCCTAACGCTTTGTAGCTAGCATGGCTGGCAGTGAAGAAGCCCTAGTCTCCTGTCTGTAAAGTGAACAGGCTGAGAAAGGAGAAGGTCCTCTATGACTCTGAGACTCCCTGGACAGGACAGTTACCAGATAGCTGGGCAGGCATCCACTCGGAGCCTGCCTTCCTTCCCGGAAGATGGAATGCAAAGGTTCTATTCCAGCATCATTGCCTATATGCTTTGGACTTTAGTCATGAGGAGGTGAGGAGCCCTGCTGGGACCCCATTGCTCTTATTTTCCAGGACTCTCTCCCCTTTCCTCCAAAGGCCAGTGTTACCACAGCTGTGCTGAGGGGCCATTGTCCATGTTTTACTGGATGCTTCCCTGAAACAGCTGGTAGAGAAGAGCCTCTTTAACTGCAGCCTTGCAGCTATGGGGACAAGAGGAGGTGTTCTGAAGGAGCACCGACTGGACAGAAAGGACTCCTTGTTCGTAGGAAGTGGAGAAGGATTTGTAGCAGGTGTCCAGGAAGAACGGAGGGGGGGGGGGGGGGGGGGGTTAATGGTCAGGGCCATGTGTCTTCAATCAAGCATTCCAGGTGGTGCGTGCCTATGTGCTGAGGTGGACGGAAAGGTGAGGCTGTCTAAGACCTAACCTCTTTGTTAACCCCTGACTGTGCCCACACAGTGTGAGGGTTAATCTTCATTGCCAATTAGACTGGATTTACAATCACCATGGAAACCCCCTCCAGGTGTGTCTGTAAGAGTGTTTCCAGAAAGATTTAACTGAGGAGGGGAGACTCACCCTGAATGTGGGAGGCACCATCCAACGGGCAGGATCCCCAGACTGAACAAAAAGGAGAAAGTGAGCTGAGCACCGGCATCCATTGCTCTCTGCTCCCTGACAGCGGGTGCAGCGTAAGCAGCCGCCTCACACTCCTGCCGCCACAGCTTCCCCACCAGATAGCCGCTCCCACCGAACCGTGAGCCAAACAAACCCTTCCTTTGTTAAGCTGCCCTGGTCAGCTATTTTAGCACAGCGAGAAAAGCAAGACACTGGGGAGAGAGACTTAGGAAGCTTCTGGAAGGTGGCAAGGAGTCAGGGGCAGAGGGGCCCAGGCTGCTAAAACAGACTCACCAAGTGTGCTGGAGACGGTGATCTTGTGTCCTTGACTGTAGCGCTGGAGGGGACATCGAGGAGGGGCCATTTCATCTGAAGGTACTGCAGAGGGGACAGAAAACACGAAGCAGGTGAGATGCGGTCTCTCAAGCCGAGTGTAGAGAGGGCTGGCAGGGAGGTCACCAGCTATACGGGAGGCCTACAGTTATAAGCCCACAGGCCCTGGACAGGGGCAATCACCTCCATGACCACATGATTCTTATACAGCACAGCATAATTTATAATCACTCTGCTACCACTATCCTGTCACCATGGCCAGAGGCAAGACGTTAAACAACTCAGCTAAACTTTTAAGTGGGGAGGGGAGGGATACATTCCGATGTGACCATCATCTTCAAAGAACCTATCTGCGAGGCTCAAGCCTTCTTTACTCTCTCTATGGAGCAAGGCAGACCATCAGAGAGATTCCCAAACGGAGGGCCTGCCTGGTCCATCTCCATCTCCTGCAGCATCACCGATGGCATTCCCCAAGAAACACACTTGTGGGAGTGATAAACAAATGATAAAGCGCCGGACTGGGCAGGGCGTACGGTCCAGGTGGTAGAGAGTATTCACAGAGCATCCACAAAGCCCTCGCTCTAACCCTCAGCACCACATATATGGGCCATGGTGGTGGCATGCCTGAAATCTCAGCCCTTGGGAGATAGAGGTAGGAGGATCAGAAGTTCAAGGTCACCCTCAGCTATATAACAAGTTTGATGCCAGTCTAGGATGTATAAGATCTGTCTGAAAAAAAAAAACTCCCACCTGCCGGGCGGTGGTGACGCACACCTTTAATCCCAGAACTCAGGAGGCAGAGCCAGGCGGATTGCTGTGAGTTCGAGGCCAGCCTGGTCTACAGAGCGAGATCCAGGACAGACACCAAAACTACACAGAGAAACCTTGTCTTGAAAAACCAAAAACCAAACCAAACCAAACCAAACTAAAATAAAACCAAAAACCTCCCACCTGTCTCACAGTCAAGGGTTATGAGTAATTATCATTTTTGTTTGTTTGTTTCTTTGAGATAGGGTCTTGTTACATAGTCTTGGCTGGCCTGGAACTTACTATTTAGACCAGGCTGGCCTTGAATTTGCAACAGTCTTCTTGCTTCTGAAACTGGCATACTCAGTTTATAGGTGTGTACTCCCACACCCAGCATCTATTCACACTCACGGATGCTGACCTTTTCACTAGTATCTCTCAACCTTGGAACGATCACCTGGCACCCCACCCACCCTCTGCCATGCATCGTTGGGGGCGGGAAAGGAATTCCCATACCCACATGCATATAAATCCGTGCACACATGCTCTCGAGAGGGGAAGAAAACCACCTTTCCTTACTGTTGGTTCGGCACGGCTGACAGGAGGGAGTCTAGGGGAAGTGGGGGACCCTGGGCTCTGAGCACAGCATCCATGAGTACAGACATCACTCAACCAATGTAGGCTGTGACCCAAGACAAATGACTTAACAATTTGGAGTCTTGTTTTGTCACCTGTGGGGCAAGCTATTATGACTAACTTTACAGACTGTTAGCAGGGACGGGACCACGTCAGGGACCGAACACTGTCTTGCACGTGGGAGATGTTTGATAAATGGCAGCTATTATGTTCATAAGCAAACCATTAGTCTTTGCCAGGAGCAAAAGCAAGCATGTTGTCCTAGAGTCAACAGTGACAGGGTGCTTCTGGGCACCCGACCAGCCAGGCGACGTCTGTGCAGAATTTCCGAGACTAGCTTGAGAATTAGAGGTCTGTGAGGAAGGGGAGGCTCAGAAAGACTTTCAGAGACTGAAGGGAGCCTTTGGATCGTCATTGCTCTTGGATTTCACAGGGGAGGGAGGTACAACTGGCTATGAGCGGGAAAAGTATTGGGTGGGGTGAACAGGGCAGGGGCCGAGTTTTCAGAAAGGTATCTATAAGACTTGTGGATGTAGCTCAGGCTGGCAGGGAGCTTTCCTAGCACACATGAGACCCTGGATATGCTCCTCGGTACATAAACTGACAGTGGTACTGCCTGCCTGTAATTCCAGCTCTAGGGAGTTGGAGCCAGAAGGACCTACGTACTACATAGAAAGTTTGGGGCCAGTCTGGGCTACATGAGACCTTGTCTCAAAAAATAAACAAACAGGGCAGGGAGACGGCTCAGCAGGTAAAGGCACTGAGAAACCCTGAAGCCCCCACACACGAAAAAATAATAATGGCGTTTGGGAGCATGCATGTATAACCCTAGCATTCCTGCTGTAATATGGGAGCAGAGACAGCATTGCCTGGGAGCTCCTAGGGCCAGGGAGCCTACAGTACTCAGGGCGGCAGCAGAAGCAAGAAAGATCCAGCCTCAGCAAGTGGAAGGTGAGAACCAACTCCTGGAAAAACAACAACAGATCACAGCGCACCCACTCAAAGAACCGAGGTTCGCACACAGCCCTTCCAGCAGCAGGAAGGGGCACCAGCCCAGGCTTTCGGGTGAGTCAATAGCTGTAAGCACAGGCTAAAGGGATAGGCCAGCTGCGCCAAAACCTGAGCCTAGGGTTTTTATGATTGCTTTTCACTTGAAAATAATCCATTCCTTTTACTATTCTATGATCAAGAACGCTCGTGTGTGTGTGTGTGTGTGTGTGTGTGTGTGTGACCTCAGATCAGAGTCTTCCCCAATCACTCTACTTTATTCACTGAGGTAAAGATCTCTCCAGCGAAGCCAGACGGTCCAGTCTGGCTAACTAGCTTGCTCCCGGGATCCCCTTCTGAGTGATATTTACACGGGTGCCCGGAATCCAAACTCTGGTCCTTACGCTTGCACACCAGGTGCTTCATCCAGTGAGATGCCCGCAGCCCATTGTGACCCCTTCCACCGTACCAGCCTCCAACACTTCCTTTGTTCTCATGGACTCTCTCATTCCTTGTCTATCTGCCCCCACCCCAAAGGTTGAATGGAAATACGGACATCAGTGTTCTCCTATGGTGGTGGCTTGAGGAAGCCAGTACTTTTGAGTACCAAACGTCTTCCAGAAGCAACAACCCAAATGTTTGTCTGTTTAAGAAACTGAACCTCTGGAACAAACATCTGGTACTAAAGGGAAATGACCCAAATTATATCACCCCAACATGAACTGCAACAGGGGAATCTCAGCGTCCACCAGGTCCACCATGATCTGGTTTCCCATTGTGCCATAAAAACATACGCGCTTGTTGGCTGTTCCAGAGATACCTTTAAATCTTATTGGAGTGGGCCAAAACAATCTGAATTTTGATTTGGGACAATGTTTGGGGCCTTAAATAACACCGTAGGCGATCTTTTGGGTTGTCACACACAGCTGGCTTTAGGACTGCCAAGCAGTCTTGTTCCCCTTGGCACTAATGACTGACATATCCAGCTGTAGGACTCCGCTGTGGAGGGGGCTGTCTTCACACACCAGCAGCTCACCAGCCTCAGCAGCCTCCCAACCTGTCTTGAAAGTTAGAAATGTTTCAGAGTCAAGGATGAAGAGATGTCTCCGCCATTAAGAACATGTGCTGCTCTTGCACAAGACCCAGGTTCGGATCCAGGCACCCACATGGCAGCTTACAACTGCCTGTAACTCAGATCTAGGAGATCTGATGTCCTCTTCTGTCCTACACAGGCACTGAATGTACATGATGTGTTCACACACACACACACACACACACACACACACACACACACTCACACAAATGTAAGCAAAATATTCATAAACATTAAAAAAAGAAGTGTTTCCGACTTTCCCAAATGTCGCCCAGGACGGGGTTAGGGGTGGGGCTGCCTGCTGTTGTGAATCACTATTTTAGTGACTGAGGAGTTGACCTGCAGTCACTGAATTATTTTACCAGGGCACATTCCACTTGACAGTGCGGATGTCGAGGTATGTACATGCATGTCATTACCACACATACACTCACAGTAAAGAGTTCCCCATTACCACACATTCACAGAGTGAGAGCTCTGACTTTCGGCTGCTTTATCTGTCTAGCGGGATATCTTTTTTGGGCTTCCAGTGCCTCAGTGTCCCATGCGGGGCCATAGGCATGTGCCACCATGCCCAGCTCACACACTAATTTTCACTGAGAACAGGAAGCTTAGATGCTAACAGTCTTAAGCCCAGGCCTGGGAAAACAGGGCAGAGAATCATTTTAGTTCTCCTTTTCCCAACTTAATTTTTTTCCCCTTGTGTGTGGTGTACCTATGTGTTTATATGGATGTGCATGCATGTTGTGCTTGTGTGTGTAGAGGCCAGAGTGTCCTGCATGATCACTCTTGGTCTGATTCTCTTTGATACCAGGTGTCTTGGATTGCTCTTCACCTAATATATTGAGGTAGGGTCTCACAACTGACCCCAGAGCTTGCTGAATCCCATCTCTGCCTCCCGAATGCTGGGATTAGAGCTGGGTCACTACATCAGCATAGCTTTTACGTGGACGTCAGGGACCCAAACTCTGGTTCTTACACTGGTGTGGCAAGGGTTCAACCACTGGCCACTCCCTAGCCTTTTTAAGATGTTGAAGAGAGTTGTGGGGTGGACGGCAGAATTTTAGGGCTCACTGAACAGTAGAATGCCTTAGAAGCCTCCAGACTGCAGCCCAAGGAGGGGGGAATTCTAAAATGCTCCCCAGGAATTAGGGCAACAGGAGGCCCCAGACGTGTAATATCCCAAGTCAGCACTAGGTAAACGCAGGCATCTGCATAGTTCTGAATGCCTAGATCACATCCACTGGAAAGAAACTACTTTTTAAAAAGATTTATTTACTTTTAATTTTGATTGTGTCTCTGTGTGTGTTGTGCACATGTGTGTATGGGTACCCTCAGCTGTCAGGGTGTTGGATCCCTTGGGGCTGCAATTACATGTGGTTGTGTAAGCCATGAACTGTGGGTGCTGGAAATAAACTCGGGCCCCCTGCAAGTGCAGTACCCACTCAACACTGGGACATCTCTCCAGCGCCAAGAAAGCGCTTCTTGGCAGTGTTTCCCATGGGAGGTCAGCCCCACAATTATCCTGGAGGTCACTGCACATGGGTGGAGCATGTCTGTAGGGATTAAGTGATGTGTAGCTGAGCTTAGGCTCTGTGCATAATAATGGTGTGTGGACAAATTAAAACAGGTTTTGACAAGCCCCATCTAAGCTCCATTCGACAAGCTGCCTGAGGCTCAGGCTTATGACTGGTGTATCACAGCCGGGCATGAGTGCAGCTGATGTGCTCAGAGCCTGGTTCACCTACCCCCCTCTCTCCTGGGATGGCCACTGAAAAGGCAAAGCTCCGGGTCTTCAAAATATCAGTGCAACTGCTGGACTGAGCAACAGTGACAGCTACTCTGGAGAGCTGTCTCTGACTAAAGGACCTCTTGAATAGTCTCAGCGATAGGAAAGACCACATCATCCTCAACTTACATACACTGCTTTAATATGCCACCATGTTCTGTGACACGTACGGAGGGCCGATAGAGAGTTCCCATTCTCACAGAATCTTGGAATCTGGTGGGGGATCCAGTCTTCTGCTATGCTGGTTTATAGTTAAGCACAGTATGTCCGTGGTTTAGAATGCATCTTTTATTGTTTGGGGCCACCAAGTAGTTTCAGTAGGTAACAGCCTCTGTCACCAAGCCTGACAACTAGAGTTTGATCCCTGGGACCTACATGGTGGAATGAGAGAACTGATTCCTGAAAGTTGTCCTCTGACCTCCACACAGGTGCTGTGACAATCAACCCTCACCCTGACCCAGCACTCATGCTAAATAAATAAAAATGCAATAAAAATCTTTTTGTTTACTTTTATGTGTGCATGTGTGACTGGGTGTGTGTATACATGTGTATGTGCACACCCATGGACAGAGGCCAGAGGAGGATGTCAGGTGTCTTGCTCTATCATTCTCTATCTTATTCTCTTGAGACAGGGCTCCTTACCACACACTGGAACCAGACTGGCAACCAGCAAGCCACAGGGATCCCACTGTTTCCGCCTACCATAGCACTGAGGTCATGGTGGCGCACGCCTTTAATCCCGGCACTCAGGAGGCAGAGGCAGGCGGATCTCTGTGTGTTTGAGGCCAGCTACACAGAGAAACCCTGTCTCAAAAAAACAAAACAAAACAAACAAACAAACAAACAAACCCCCAAAAACCCAAAATTATTTATTTATCATCATCATTATATGTCTGTCTGTCTCTGTGTGTGTGTGTGTGTAAGTGGTATGTGCGCACATGTCGGGGCAAGAGGTCAATTTTGTGGAGTTGGTTCCCTTCCTTCCACCTTTATGTGAGTCCTGGGGATTAAACACAGGTCCTCAGGCTTGCAAGGGCCTTTATGTGAGGAGCCAGCTCCCCAGCCCTGGCATGTGTCTTCACCTTGTTAAGGAAGGGTGATTCTAGTCCTATTTTAACGTTGTTCTTATTGGAACAGACGTTGAATTCACTCAGCATCCACCAAAAATGGTCACGTGGTTTCTGATTTGACTCATTCGTGAGATGCATCCATAGTGACTGATTTTCTCACCTGGGAGCACTTTTGCATTCCCTGGGCGGACCCTAAGAGGCTACCAGGGTTGGCTCTTTTTTGTACTTTTCTGTGGAAGGCTGATCAGAGCGCCACATTCCTAAGTAAAGGTGGACAAAAGCCGTTTTCTTTTGGGTGACATTTCTAAGCTCTGGATGTTACTTTCACTTTGTTAGAGGGGTGCTGTTTTTCCTGAATGTTCCGCTGTCTCTTTCCCAGAGTCCTCCTTGGGCTAAGTGCTCGGCCAGGTGGGCTGCTTCCGCTCCACTCGGGCCTGGGGAAGGGTCCCTCTGAAGGCTGTTCCCTGGAGACCAGAGCCCGCTTTCCTGCAGTGGGGCGGAGACCTGTCCTACACAATCCCCACTCTGCTCCGAGACCCTGCAGCAGATTAACTGCAGCTGTGCCCTGGAATTTCCCCAACACACAAATCTTCGTGATGTAAAACAGCTGGGAGGAAATCCCAGCATGCCCTGGACAGAGGCAGAGCTGCCAATGAGCTATGGAGATTAACCCTCAGGCTCCCAGAGAGCAGTGAAGGCCCCCTGCGCCGGCAGGCCCACCCTGTCTCACCCCTACTCAGGACGCGCTGGGATGCCCAGTCTCTGCTCAAATGCTCCCTGAGAAAACCCTTTCTCTGGGTCACCAGAGAAAAAGCAAGGCTTCTTGTCACAGAATGAGCCCACTGCAAGGCTCCCAGAGGAGAGCACTCATCTCCCGAACTCCAGCTCCTGGAGGGACTCCACAACTCCTGTGGACACAGGCAGAGGACAGAGTCCGTTTCAGGTTCCTAGGTTAGGAGAGCAGCCTTGTCTGCCTCTCTGGTCCCCACTGGTGAACAGTGACCCCTGGGACTTAAGCTAGGGCTCTCTTGAATAAAGTCCAAGGATTCCTAAGGCTGCCTCAAAGGATGCCACAGATGCTGTCACCAAGAGACAAGACCGAGGCAACAAACACCCCCTCACCCCCCCCTAAAATGGCTTCAAGCACAGTGAGACATCTCAAAACAGAGGGTCTCACTATGTAGGCCAAGTTTGTCTCCAATTCACAATAACCCAGCTCGCTCAGTCTCCTGAGTACTGACTGCTGTTGGTGTTACAGGGATGCTCTACCACACCCAGTCCCGCCTCCTGGGTCTCTGTCTCTCTGTGTGTGTGAGCATGTGGACAGAGGCTTTGGGTACTGTTCTTCAGGAGCAGACCGCCTTGACTTTTGGGACACAGAGACTTGGAGCTGGCCCAGTGGGCGAGTGTTCTGACCTGTGAGCCCCAGGGACACACCTGTCTCTGCTTCCAGTGATTATAAGCACTAACCACCAAGCCAGGTCCTGGGGGTGCTGAAGTCTGGTCCTCATGCTTGCGAGGTAAACATAGTCCTCAGTGAGCCACCTCCCCAGCCCTTCCTCTTCCTTGTAAAGGCAGCTGTCCATATAAAGTTGGCAACAAACGGAAAATGTGCAACAGTGAATAATTTCTCCACGGTGGATGAGCTAACTGTACCTCATCAAACCACTGTACCTGTACCACCTACAAAACCCCAACCAGCCAGCCTGTCCTTTGCTAAGAGCCTACCTACCCTGGTTGTATTCAGTGGTCCAGAGATAAAATCAACAAGCCAACCAACCCTCACTGTCTCCCAACACCAGCTACCGGTAACTTCTTTCTGGACCCGAGTATTCTATTTTGTTCTGCTGGTCTCCAGTCTATTGCATCTTTTACTTGTGAGAAACTAACTTTGCTCAAATCCCAGACCCAAGGCTACCTTCTAACAACTCAGTTACTCCCACTGGCCCAGGTGTATTTGGAGTGTCCCTGGAACTCACATGGTAGAAAGGGTATTGTTTGTATACTTTATCCTCTGGGCTCCCCATGGGTCATGCCTGTTCAGTTATGTGTCTCATGTCTGCAACAGAGGAGGGATTTATTTGCGCTCACAATTGCACGGGTGTTTCAGTTCATCAAGGGTGAGGAAGGCAAAACAGAGCTCTGGGCAGGAGATGGTACGGCTCCTAACATATCCCACAAGCAGGAAGCAGGGTGCTGACTGGAACCAGAGGTGGGTACACCCTTCAAAGCCACCCTCAGTGATATACCTCTACCAGGTAGACACCACATCTCAAAGGTTCCTTCACCTCTACAAACAGCATCACCATCCGGGGCCCAAGTGTTCAAATGCACAAGTCTGTGGGGAGACATTTCACATTCCAGCCATGACAGCAGGCAGAAAGTACTGAAATCCTCAGCCACTGTGTCCTGACAAGTGTGCCACGCCCATTTGTCAATCCAGCGGACTAGGGTGGCCAGTCTGCTGCAGTACCCTTTGGAGATTGGTTTGTATGCAAAGGAGTCTATTTCACTTTTTTTCTAAGGGGTGGGGCTGAGGGTGGGGGAGACAGTGTCTCACTAGGTTCCTCAAGTGCTGGCATTAAAAGTATACACCACCATTGTCCAATTTACTCTTGAGCAGTTGATCTTTACTGCTGAATGACTGCTTGAGTACTGCTGGGATTTGGAGGGACAGCATGGAGTCTCTGTTGCCCAGCCCTGCTGATTCCTAGAAGTCTGTTTAAGACCCTTTATCTAATCAGGGGTGGTGGCTCACACCTGTAGTCCCAGCACTCGGAAGGCAGAAGCAGGAGGATAACCATGAGTTCCAGCCCCCTGCCCCCACACTCGTGGGGTCTGGGAGAATGGTTCTTTATCTCCCACACATAGATTGCTCTAAGTTTAAAAGTGCACCAACTCTGGAGAGTCACCTCAGTGGTTAAAAGCACTTGCTGCTGTTGCAGAGAACCTACATTCGGTTCCCAGCACCCACAGGGTGGCTCACAGCCACTTGGAACTCCAGTTCCAGGAGGTCCTACCCCCTCTCTGACCTCTGAGGACTCAGGTATGCATGTGGCACTCATACATACACTCAGACACACACATACACACAAAAACAGAACAAGTAAATATTTTAAAAGGGAAAATACACCAACTCTGAACAATCAGTCTCAAGCAAAAAGACAAAAATACCCCCCAAGGGGGAAAATATTTAATTTTCAGAAACCACTGAAGAAGGGTAATGAAAGAAAAGAAAAATCAAACATCATACTTTGACTCTTACATCCTCTCTTCTCTTTATAGAGTGGCTTTAAGCATTCGCATATAGGTACTGGGCGGCATTAAATCCCGAACACAAGCTCTTTGTCCCACCCCGGTGCGGAGGGCCCTGTTCCTTCCTGAGGTTGGTGAGAGACGAGTCCCCCGAAATAAATTCAATTTGTCAGTCCATGGGGATCTGTAACTAGCTACTTCTGGAGTTAATACAATAGATAATTTTTTTTTTTTTTTGGTGGAAAAGTTCTTTAAAAAAGAAATCACACTTTGGGGCTGGAGAGATGGCTCAGCAGAGAGAGCTTACGTGCGCCCTTTTAGAGGACCCGAGTTCGGATGTCAGCACACATGTCAGGCAGTTCAGTCAGTCACCTACCTGTAACTCCAATTCCAATTCCAGGGCATCTGACTCTTCTTCAGGCCTCCAGAACAACACACACACAGACACACAGACACACACACACACACACACACACACACACACACACACACACACACACACACACACACACACACGGACCAGTAAGACTTAGTCTTCTTGTAAAATCGTGCACACTCCACCTTGTCCCAAGCGACCTGCAACTATCCGTGTCTCCTGTCCCAGGGAATCTGGGGCTTTCTCCTACCAGAACTTGAGCTCGGGTTTGATTTAGAAAGCTGGCTCTCTGGTGGAAAAGCGGAGCACCAGAGACCCAGGCCCCATCTTACCTCTCTGGACTCAGTCACCTCACCTATGAACTAGGGGCATTTTACTCTATCAGTCTAAAGACAAGACCTGGACCAGACCTGGGCCTACTAGAGGAGGAAAACCCGAACCCAAACCAATGCAGCTGTTTGTCTAAACACAAAGGCATGTCAAAGGACTCCCCATACATCGGGAGTCCCAGCTGATCTGGGGGACCCTTACTTCTGAATACCAGCTGATCTGGGGGACCCTTACTTCTGAGGACGTGTTCTCACCTACAGAGACCAACCACTCCGTTGGTGGAGCAATCACTCCAGCGGGGGGGGGGGGGGGGGGGGGGGGGGAATTATATATATATAGTGATGTCACTATTTTCCCTTAGCTACTGAGGCGCTGAAGCAGGTCAGTTGAGCCCAGGACTTCAAGCTCAGCCTGTGACATAGCAAGATCCTGTTGGAAGGGAAAAGAAACTATGCAGTGAGTCACTCAATTTTAGTTACTTTTATTCATGGAGCTAATGGCTTGCACTTTGCCCACGGATGGGGAAGATCTGGCAGAGTGTGGGGGGACTCAGACAGCTCTGGTGTTTTGTGGGGGAGAGGTCCCATTCAGTGGTGCCCCAGTAAACCCTGAATGCTGCTTCCTAAGCAAAAACTGAAGTCCAACACCCAAGTCTATCGTGTAGCATTTGTGGTATCTGTGGTGCGAACGTTCCCACCACAGTTGGTTTCGAGGGATCATGGTGAGTCACTGTAAGCAGTGGGAAGAGATGCTAATCATTGGCCTGGTACCAACCGGCCAGCCACACACCACCGCTGGTAGGCAGGGGTGGAGAGGGCTCTTTGGCCTGTCCTGACTTGGAGAATTATTGACTCCATTCACAGATGTCTAGAAAGCTACACATGTGATGCCTAGTTGATTGGGCCTGAGGTCGTCATGGAGACCTGAACACGTGGCCAGGTGCATCTTTCTGGCAGCTACATGCTCCTCTCCTTTCAGAAAGAGCAGGGAAAACTGCCCTCTGAGCACTGGACATGGACACTCTGATGGCCTAGACCAAGGTAGCCCTTGGAGCAAAGCTCGAGGCTTAAGATAAACGAAAAGCCAGTTGGGTGTGGTGACACACAGTATGGAGGGCACAGAGACCCCAAGTTCAAAGCCATTTTTATATACTGAGACCCTATTTCAAAAACGAATGAATCAATCAATCAACCCAAGTCAATGTTGAACCCGCTTTCATGTCCTCATTTCCATAGTCTACAGTTCTCTGGGTCTAAACCGCCTTCTCCTGGCTTTGACCTGGAGCTTCAGGACCCGAGTGATTTCTACACTCAGCGCTTGACCATGAAAGTGCCATAGAGAAACACACGTGGGACCCGTTTTCAGCGCCTGGCCTTCCTCTGACCACCCCACACAGCAGCTCTCCCTGGGGTCCATACTTTGTCACTGTTGTGTGGAGGAGGACTTCACTGCCAGCACGTCTTTTCCTCAGCTGAGGCCAACTGCCTCGGCCCCCTGGTGTAGAGCCCGTTTGCTGGCTCCGGCCCTTTACCTTCAGCCCTGCACTCTTGCCTTCATATATGGCCCTCACCTTGTTCCAGCCACACAGGCGAGAACGGGGTCCATATCTGCTCTTACCCAGCTGCCTCGTTGAGGTCGACACTTAAGCCAGTGTGTTCTTGCTTTTTTTCCTACAATAAACACCCCCTGACTTCCACGAACGCGCATCGCTTGGCCCCTGTGTGAATACGGGGGTCACAGGACATGTTTCCAGTTGTGAGGCGAATGGTTAGATCCATGTATGTATATGCAGACTTGGTAAGACCTTTGAGAAGTCAGCACCACTCTGGGCAACGCAGGAGTGAGTTTACCTCTCCATACTTATATCGGCACAGGGCATGACATGCTCTGGCCTCTGCCAAGCTGTGGGCAAAACCAGCACGGAACTGGTATTACGGTGAGTATCTCTCTCTCTCGTTGTACTAAGTGAGGCTGGGCCTGAGCAGATGCCCAGGCAGCATTCTGAAGGGCAGCCACAGAGGACACCACAGTCCGACGGGAAGAGCAATGGGGAGTGTGAGGCCACCGCGGGCTGACGCCACAGGAAGGGTCTGTGTGGCTTCCTCACCGTGGCTGATCTTCACCGGGGAGGAGACGGTAGACTTGACGGACCCTGCGGGCTCGGACTGTGTGAGAGCAGGGGAAGAGAAAAGGAAGGGGTCAGGGAAAGAAGGAAGGGGGAAGCGGAGAGGGAAGAAAAGGGACGCTGAGGGGAGGAGGGATGGAAGGAGGAGTTGGAGATGAGGGAGGGAAAGAAAGAGACAATGGCGAAAGAAGGAAAGAAGACGCAGGAGGAAAGTGGGAAATGGAGGAGGAGGGAAGAGGAGGCGGGGAGGAGGGAAGAGGAGGCGGGGAGGAGGGAAGAGGGGGCGGGGAGGAGGGAAGAGGAGGCGGGGAGGAGGGAAGAGGAGGCGGGGAGGAGGGAAGAGGAGGCGGGGAGGAGGGAAGAGGAGGCTGGGAGGAGGGAAGAGGAGGCGGGGAGGAGGGAAGGAGTAGAGAGAGAAGGAGGACCTACTTGGGCAGCCTCCACTTCCTCAACCTTTCCGGTGGCTCCCTAGCACTGTCTCTCCCACCTGCCTAGACCCTCTACTGTCTTCTCAGGCCTTAGCTGGCTTTCCGTGGACAACCAGGGCGAGCGTGGGCCGCTCTCAGGCCCCTGTGCACCGGGCAGCTCTGGGGAGACAGGCCTCCTGCCGGAAGTGCTCTGCTCCTGCCCCGGGCAGATGCTTGCAGGTTCTAAATGCCTTCTGCTTAAACTTACTGACCTAACTAAATGTCCTGGACAAAGGGCTCAGGAGAAAGGCCAACAAAAGCTGGATGGACACTCACTAAAATGTCACCACGGAGTTTTCAGCATTTCAGGCAATTTATTTGCTTCTGTTCTTCGCTTCAGTTACTTTTTTTTTTTCTTAAACAAGGTCCATGTGTTACACCGTAGCAGCAGGACACAAAGCTATTAAGAGTAATCTCCTGATTACTAATTTTCACCCCCGGATTTGTGCCCTCAGTTTACACAATCAGAAACCTCAACATCTATTTTAGCATCTTTTACTGTTTCCCACTGGCAGTAGAAACTTCCAAGCTCCCAGCTGGATTCTAGACACTTCTGAAAGTGTGCCCTGTCTGGTGCATGTGGAGAACCTTGGGGTGGCAACCTGTTTTGTTTTGTTTTGGGTTGTTGTTGTTGTTTGCTTTTTTTATTTTTCCCTTAAAGTTTGCATTTTAATTATGTGCACGCATGTGAGTCTGTGTGGGGGGTATATCCCCATAAATGCAGGTACCTGCATAGATCTGAAGAGGACACAGGATCTATGATGCCAGAGTTACAGGGTGTTGTGAGTTGCCCAGTATGGGTGCTAGGAACTGAACTCGGGTCCCTCTGCACAAGTAGTGTATTCTCTTAACCACTGGGCCACCTCTCCAGTCTCTTTTCTTGGTTTTATTTTTCTCAAATTTGCTATTAGCTGAAGATTGCCTTGAATTTCTGATCTTCTTACCTCTACCTCCAAGGGATTATAGACATGTGCAGCCAGGCCTGGCTTATGTAGTTCTGGGGATTGAACCCAGGGTGGTATGTGTGCTAGGCGAGCACTCTACCTCCGGAGCTACACTTCTAGCTTAAGCAACTTGGTTTGAAGGGAGCAGGTAGAAAGTCTGTGAAATATATCAGCAGGTCCCTTTGCCTCAGCTGGACTAGATGCCTCTACCAAGGAACGGGTGTTGGGTAGAGCTGGGAAGGTCCCAAATGCTGTGTCCAGTGTTACCACTGTTTCTGCCACCAGCCTACACCTGCCAATCCATCTTTCACTTTCCTTTAGAAATACCCTTTCAAACTATACAGCTACACGAACGGGCCTGGTGATGGTTCAGGAATAAAAATCACTAGTCATGAAAGCCCGATGACTCGAGTTAGAGCCAGGAAACTCAGTAGAAAGTCAGATGTGATGATGAGTATCTGTCATCTCACTGCAAGTGAGAGACAGCAGGTGGGTACAGCGCCCTTTTATAGACTACCGTGAAGGGTACAGGACCTTATTTTTGCTTTCTAGAAGTGTCAGCCTAACCCTGCAATCTTGGAACATTGACCATGGGGCACAAGTATGGTGCACCCCTTTTCATGCCCATGCTAGACATTGTTAATAGATTACTGAATACTTCTCAGTTCTGCCAGATGCAGGCTCAGAGTGCTCAACATAGTAAACCAGGTGGCTTTCTAACTGGGTGAAAATCCCTGTGAGGTACCGTCATACTTATTTTCTCTGATTGAGAATTGATGATAGATAACAGATATTCTGTCTGGAAAGAAGCACGAGCAAGAGCCAGGTCCCATGAACCTTTCCCTCCTGGCTGGCACAATCAGAAACATTCTTGGAAGGGGGCAAGGGTTCACAGAGAAGGCCATCGAGAAGCAAAAAACAGTCCTAACTTGCAGAGTCCAGGGACCAAAAGCAGGCCTGGGAATTCTGAAGTTTATGGATTTTCCCTCGTGGGAGGGGGAGCTGGAAAACATCCCAGGTATTGAGGAGAAAGGAAGCAGGGTCTGTGTAAAATCAATAGGGAACAGGAAGTGGTTATCTGGGGCCAGTAAAATACACAACACAAAAGAACAGCCAGGCAGCAGAGGGCTGGCTCCCAGCAAACAGAGCTCCTAGGGCCCCTCCATGCCATCTGCAAAGCCTGACCAAAGTCAGCGGCCCCTGGTGCCAAGAATATCCCTCCATAGGTGAGCAGGCCTCGCAAAGGTCTCTGATCTGATGGGTGAGAAAAGACTGTGATTTCTACACAGGGCCATGACCCTGAGAAAGGGGTCCAAAGCACAGCTTCCTGCACTTATCCTGAAGGGAGGGCACAGGAAATGAGGATGGCTAGAAGGCTAAGAAGTGAACATCGATGGTGGCCAGGCAGTTAAGTCAGACTCTATATGCATTATACCACAGCCTACACCATTGCCTTCTCATTCCATGAAATGAATGCCCATCCCAGTGAATACCCGAAGTGTTTATTCTAATGGAATCCAAGTGTCCAGCATGCTCAAGCATCTGGGTTTGATCCCCAGTACTGTAATTAGCAAACAAAAAAAAATTACTGAAGTCTATATGTGCATATTTTTCTAAAATTTAAATTTCCTGGATACTGTCACTTATAATGAAGTTCCACACATGTATGTATATCACATATATATGATATATATATTATATACATACACACACACATATGACTTTTTTAATTAAAGAAATTTAGAGGGGAAGGAGATATGGCTCAGTGGTTAAGAGCACTGAATGCTTTTCTAGAGGACCCAGGTTCAATTCCCAGCACCCACATAATTCTGTTCTGGTTCCGTGGGCACCAGACACGCACTGGTGGATAAACATACACACAAGCAAAATACCCATGCATGTAAAATAAAATAATTTAAAGAAAATAAAATATTTTAGGGGCTGGTGAGATGGCTAAGAGCACATGCTTTTGCAAAATTCATATTCACTTCCCAGTACCTACATGGCAGCTCAGAACCATCTGTAACTCCAGTTCCAGGGGATCCAACATCCTGTTCTGGTTCTGAGGGCGCCAGGCACAGAGTATGTGAGTATGTGACTATATATATATATATATATATAAAATAATTGTACACCTCCTAAAATTTTAAGAATTCTTTTTAAAAATTAAATTACATTTTCTTGTGTATATTTCCAAATGTATAAGCACACATTTCAGTCTTTATGTGGTCTTCAGAGTATAACTTGTGGGAATTACTCCTTCCTACCATGTAGGTCCTGGAAATTGAACCTAGGTCCTGAGGCTTGGTTGCAGTACCTTTATCCCCTGAGCCATCTTGCTGGGCATATATATGTTTATTTGTTTGTTTGTTTGTTTGTTTAGAGATAGGGTTTCCATAGTCACATAGACTAACCTGGAATTCACTATGCAGCACAGGCTGGCCTTGAACTTGTAATCCTACCTTTGCCTCCTGAGACCTGGGATTACAATACAGGCATGCACCACCAGCACACCCAGCTCCCCATCTTTAAAAGTGAGAAAAAGCGACTTTGTTTAAAGGAAAACACTAAGTACATAGTATAGGTGGTGGGAAGTCAAGGTCACACAAATAAGTGACATTCGGGGCTGGCTGGTGGAGTCGGAGCTGCAGCATATTCTTGGTAAGGATAACCATCGAGAGAGGCTTGCACATAAACCCCAGAGGCTGCATGTAACTGCGTCTCACCTAAAGCCCAAGCCGCCATCCTCTGGTGCACACTAGGTCACAGCAGCAGACACCTCACTCTCCACTGGCTTCCTCCCTTTTTATCATTTAGCTAGTCCGGAAGTCCCATCTATTGGCTGCGGAGGCATCTTTCCCATCTCTAGCCTTGACCTTGAGATGACTCACTTCCTAGTGTGCTTGCCTCTGTCCCTCCTTGGCTTACCTTTCTCCTCTTCCCCCCTCTCAGCTTCTTGGGGACAGGAAGCTTGTGTGTGCTCTGGTCACCACAGCACTTGACATAGCACATTGTCTGTGGTAAGTGCTTGATGACCAGAGGAGGGCATTTCAGGAGGAACTGAATGAGGGGCGGAAGTCCTCCTTCCTGGAAAGGTTTCCGCCAGCCTAGGTGAAATGCATCCAAAAGCAGTCAGTGGCTCTTCCCGGGGTTGTCCCTGATCTGGTTGGTCCCCAGTGAAGGCAGTGAAGCTGGGAACAGGTGGTTTCACTATCAATAGGCAGCACACCAGCTGAGTAAGACTCCATTAAACATTAGCTGAGGGGCTGCGTATGGTGGCACACGCTTTTAGTTCCCGCATTCAGGCAGAGGCAGAGACTTTCTGTGAAGTTGAGGCTAGCCTTGTCTACAGAGCAACTTCCAGGCTGGTTCCTGTCTCAGAAAAACAAAAACAACAAACACCATTTATTGAGCCAGAAACAACGTGAATACCTTTAGTTCCAGAATTTGGGTAAAGCCAGGAAGCTCACTGAGTTCACTGACGGCTTGTGCTGTATGGGATAGAGCTCAGTGGCAGAGCATTTGCGTAGTGCATGTAAGGCTCTGGTTCAAACTCCGGCAATCCCCAGTGGAGGGCATCATGATCTGTTTCCAAATATAATTCTCAGCTCCTTCTCCAGCACCATGTCTGCCTGCACGCTGCCACATCCTATCATGATGATAATGGACCAAACCTCTGAACTGTAAGCCACCCAATTAAATGTTTTCCTTTACAAGAGTTGCCCTGGTCGTGGTGTCTCTTCACAGCAATAGAAACTCTAAGACACAGACCTTCAGTGATTGTATCTATACCGAACACACATACCACTCTCCGTATTGTTACTCAGCTGTTTGCATAACATCTATGTTAAGTAAGTATTTAAAGTACTCTAGAAATAATTTAAAGTATAGGAGAGGCTATGCCTAGGAATACACAAACACCCCACTGTTTATTAATTAATGTTTATTAATTAATGCAGCCACATGTGTGCCATGATACGAGCATGGTGATCATGTGGCAGGGTCTCTCTATTTAACTGCTGTGGACATCGGGCTAACCGGCCTGCAAGCTGCTGGCCATTCCTTCGCTCTACCTGCCATCTCGATGGGGATGTGCTGTGATTACAGTTGCTTGGACAACTGTGTCTGGCTTTTTTATGTGGGATCTGGGGATCTGTACTCAGGTTGTCAGGCTTGTGTGGCAAGCACTTTACCCACTGAGCCATTTGCCCAGTCCAGTGCTACACTATTTTGAACCACAGACTTGAGCATCCACGGAATTTGGTATCACCTGAAACCTGCCCCCATGAAACAGCACAGCACAAATGTACATGTAGTTCCCTGGTCCTGGTGATGCTGGAGTTGTACTGCGTGACCCTGCTGTGGAACACAGCATGCTTAAAATCTGTATTCTAATATTCATATCATTCTACGCAGGAAAATGTGTGTGCGAAAGCCAGGGGCAGCAGAGACGGTTAAGAGCACCGGACCCAGGTTCATGTCCTAGTACCCACATCAAGCACCCCGCAACTGCCTTGTACCTCCAGTTCTAGGGGATCTGATACCCTCTTCTGGCCTCTGAGGGCACCTGAAAGTATGTGGTATTCACATAGACAAGTTGGCACATACATATACTCATAAATTAAAAAAAAAATCAAGGGAAAGACATCACAGTGTCTGCACAGAGATTCAGAATTCTTTAAAGAAAACATCTGCAGACCACCAAGCTATTTTCATGTGTTCTATCATTTCATCCTCACGGACTTTTTAGATGGTGCCCCCCCACAACAATGAAAGGACTATGGCACAGAAAGCTGAATAACTAAGCCCAAAGTTCCATCTCATCCAAAGACCACACTTTTAACCCTTTAAATATACTACCGCTGAAGGGGGCAGCGCACACCATCACTCCTGCAGCCCATCCTGGCTTTCCTCAGACAAGGACACTCAGACAAAAGTGGTGAGCTATCCCACCATGGTCGCAGAGGCCACCCACCTAAAGGGAATTGGAACACACAACCCAGGTGTCCCCTGCCCTCATTGTGGAAGAACTATGGTATACCATGATATTTTCCAGAACCCGCAAAGGTGAACATAAAAACAGTTGGAGGAGGATGAACTACTAATGCAGGCAAATCAATATTATGAGTGGCAATCTGCAGAAGTCATAAAACACTCAACAAAAGAATAATTGTATCATTTAAATTTTTCTTATGGCTAAACCAGAAGGCCTTCTTAGTATGCATGATGGCTCCACACTGCCCCCTGGTGATCCATGTGTACCCACTGGGAGCATGCTAGCTAACGACTATGGGGAACAAAGCCTGCAGATCATCAAACTTGATCTGTGAGACAGCAGAGATGTTCTGGACCAGGCACCAAGCCATCTGGAAAAATCTCTAGGCTCCACTCCCGTTTGTCTGCAGAACCTGAGATAAAGAAGCTATGAATTCTGTAATGAGTTAACTACTTTTAGTCTATCAAGCTGGCAAGGGCCTTTTTGATTCCTCTTTAATTACCCTGGGCACTTTTTTGATGCCCTGTTGGAGGGAGAATAAATTAGTAAGTCTTTTCTTGTGCAATTTGGAGGCATGTATCAAGTCTTGCAAAGGCATACCACCTCAAGGAATGTATCTAAGGAAATAATTAAGGATGTGAGCAAAATACAGCTCAAAGAATGCTCACTGGAGCTATTTATGGGAGCTGAAAGCCATTAAACAACTCATGCTACAATGATATTTGAATTTATGGAGCAGGTGAATATTAAAGACATGCAAAGGTACTTACTAGTCACTCTCAATGGAAAAAGCAGGACACCAAACGAGTAGAGAATTCACTTTCGTAAAGCAGGCATCTTTATATGTGAATGGAAGAGTTTTACGGACAGACAGGAAGATTTGTGTTCCACTGGACCAGAGAGAAAGACTGTAGTGGAGTCATAGTTCCTGGAGGAGCTATGATCCATTGATTCCCATCCCTCCTCCCCCTGACACTCAACAGTTCCAAGGTGGGTCCCTAACATTCTGCCTCATTTAATTGCTCCCTGGGGGATGCTGGCGTGAGGTCAGAGCTGCCCCACAATGCTCGCAGGCACCCCTCCACTAATTGCAGTCTCCACCTGCTGCTTGGGCTTCTAATTTAAAGATAGCTCCGGGGACCCATTCCTTTAACGTTCTGCTTTTCTTTCTGTTGGGCCCCATGCACCCTCGGTGTGCATTTCACCACTGAGCTACAACCCCCCACCCCACGTCCCATACTCAGTTTATGCTCTTCTTTTATACCCTAGAGCAAGCATCCACCCATCCACTCACCCATCAGGCATTTTTCAGGGCTACAGTATGCCAGCTTCTATAGTCTTTACCTGTCTAAATCCTCCCAGAATATTTATCTGCAATACAGAGGATCCATCAGAAGATCCATGTGGACATTTCTGGTACATATGGAAAATTCACAGCCTCAGAGCACCTCCCATTGGGTCTTGTAAATGAACTACCAGAAGATCAGGCCGTAGACATCCACACTGGGATTCCGGGTGGCATACTAGACAAGAACAGTAAAACCAGTATTTCTTGGACATTCCTAATGGTGTCAACACATTCCACTTTATTTCTGGGTTGAGAGGAAAGCTGCAGTGCCTCCTCCGAGCTCTCCAGCCAGTTCCAGGGCTTGGTCTTTATGGAATTCTAGGCATCCTGGCTCAGCTAGGAGGGTACATTTCTGAACACACTCTAAAAAACACATCTCAAATTTCACGTCATTTCCTGAGTGACGTCAGTAGCACACTGGTCCTAGGTACAGCCTATGCATGAGATTGGGTGTGGAGCTGAATTTCATAAGCAGCTATTTGGCACCAAGACTGAAAAGTGACCGGGTCTTGTTCGGGTACCACATCTGTTCATCCAAAGATGTTCCATCTCTGCCATTTCCTTCATGGGGCTACAGTTCCTACCTTACTGACTTGAAAATGCAATGATTGATTTGGATGATGACTCCATCAGCACCACACTGGAGGTTTGAAGTTCACTGGCCAAATTTTCCATCTGATCCATTTTGATTTTCCATATTCCATGTAATATCCCACACCTTAAGTCTTTGTCTTTGTCAGGGGTCTTCATTCAGTCATGCAAATGTATGCTGAATTAAATAAATTGGAAGCCATAGTCAAATGGATCATTGATTTCTTCTTCCTCAATTTCCATTTTCCAGCAGAAGTTTTGAAGTCAACGTAAATGGGTGCTCCAGGTCAGTCTCACAGTGGGGCAGGCTGCTGCGTGGCTGCCACTTCCCCTGCTGAACTCTTTACAAAACCAAACAAGGGCTGCTGACATGGCTCAGAACTTGCCACTGACCCTGACAACCTGAGTTGGATCTCTAGGACCCACATGGCAAAAGGAGAGAACCAACTCCTGCACATTGTCCTCTGGCTTCTTCCACAAGCGTGTGGCATGCATCCATCCACAGAACTAATTAATAATAATAACAACAATACTGTCCTTCTTTCTTTCTGATCTGTTGTTCTCACTCAGGTTATTGCTGACTTCCTAACTACTGAAGTCACTGTCGTTTTCCAAGTCTCTGCCCCAAGAATTCACGGCCTCACCTTGTTTTACACCCAACCCCCCTCCATCTTGACCAGTCCCTGGCCTTCATGTACTCCTGGAAATATGGCTTCGTGAATCCTCCTCTCTGCCTAACTTCATCCATCCTGGCTGGTACCCACACAGTGATCCTAATCTCTGTATGGTGAAATATTCTCTCCTGGAGGGATGAGGGAGGTTAAGGTCCGGAAAGATAAGGAAATTGAATTCACAGAATCAGGAAGTCCAGAAAGTTCCACGATTCACAAGGCCCCCACTAAAGGTCAGAGAGAACAGGAGACAGGGAGACTGTTCAGTGGAACTGTCTGCAAGCTGGGCAGAGAAGTCCAGAGAGAAAGCTTTCGTGAGCATCGCTCTTGCTGGGATAAGTTTTTCAGTGACAGAACTGTCTTAGGGTCAGCCACATCGGCTTTCGGTAAACCCACCGGCTCACCACACTACGCCTAGGTGGGATCCACCGGCTCACCACACTACG
Source organism: Peromyscus californicus insignis (assembly GCF_007827085.1). Taxonomy (NCBI): domain Eukaryota; kingdom Metazoa; phylum Chordata; class Mammalia; order Rodentia; family Cricetidae; genus Peromyscus; species Peromyscus californicus. Next base: position 87,972,102 of record NW_026294584.1, read on the forward strand.
CCTAGGTGGGATCCACCGGCTCACCACACTACGCCTAGGTGGGATCCACCGGCTCACCACACTACGCCTAGGTGGGATCCACCGGCTCACCACACTACGCCTAGGTGGGATCCACCGGCTCACCACACTATGCCTAGGTGGGATCCACCGGCTCACCACACTACGCCTAGGTGGGATCGTCCCTTGGTTTGTCATTGTGTAGTTAGTGTCTGGGATGAACAGATGTTTGTTTACATCTCTCAAGGAACAATCGTGTAACAGTAGATGATCTTGACCTCTCTCCTCGTTTCCAGTTGCTTCCTCTGCCCCTGGTCACAAGCAACTCAATCCCACAGACTCATCAAAAGCCAGTTTCTTAATGACCAGGAAACCAAGGCTCTTCTGAAAGCAAAGGGAGCATTGACCTGAGTCGGGACCCAAGGCCACACTGATGACTGAGCAAATGTTGGGGACACACTTGGCTCCTTCCCTTCCCTCACCTACACCTGATAGAGGACCAAGTCCTACCATCCAACTGTGGGTTGTCAGGTGAGCCATCTCCTCAGGGTCCCCCTGAAGCTCTTGAGAAGATTCCTCGCTAGCCATCTCCTGGAGCTCCTCCCAAGCCACCCTGTCCTTCCTACTACTGACTGTGACACCACCCTGCCAGAAGCTCTGTTCGATTCCCTGACGCTGCAGAAGTGCCCACCTACCCCATGGGCATTAAGACCCCAGCCTCCTCATCCTATCTCCAGCTACCTAACCAGCAGCATCCTTTGACCTTGTTCTGGTCACCCCAACGTCTCAATGCACTGAGCTTTCCTTATCTATGCCTAGAAGACTTGCCAAAAGATTGCCATGCATTTTCCAGAGGCTGGACCACCACTCTGGGTATTATCTGTTATTTGGTTGCTGGGCCAAGTCAAAGTGGTGGGCTTATGAAGGACCATGACTCTCCCCAGTTGCATTGAGAAGGTATGTGGTTATCATAACACACACACACACACACACACACACACACACACACACACACACACACACACACGGCCCTTCTTATATAGCAGGAGGCATGTCTGTTTTCTAGAGTTCTAGCCACTGACCTTTGGAAGGCATGTGAAGCCATAGCAGGTGGCTGATATCTAGTGCTCCTCTCTATTTCCCTACCCTTGACAGCTGCTCCTGTTGTCTCTGCATAGTATCCCACAGTAATGAGATGCAAGACTCACTCAAAGGTGGTATTAGGCACCAACCACAGCCCATACTTCTGCTCTCCGATTTCTTTGAGATTTCTCAAGAGATCCTGTGGTTCTCAGGAGTCTCTAATTAGATAATGGTTCATTCTTCCATGTGGCTGGATCTTTTTCTTTTTGGCAACATCCTGATCACAAGTCTTCCTGGGAGACTTTAAGTCCAGATCTTTAACAAGTCCTTAATGAGACACTGGGAGCCACCTCCTCCTTTACCTTGGTCCAGCAGCTCTTTCTTCCAAGCTGGCAGCCTCTGCACCCTGCAGGCGCTTTCCCCCTTATTCCACTTGGCTAGTCAGAGCCCCCGGGACTAGAGGGAATTCCTCAGGAGAGGAAGCCCTAAGCCTACATCCTGTTCTCTCTGGCTGTGACAACATCCACTTCCACTACTCCCAGGGCTTAGGCTGGCTTTGGGTTAGAGTTAAAGCCTGCCTTCCTGTCTTGACAGCGTCTGTCAGGACACACAGGTGCTGGCAGAATTGTCCTTAGCATCCACTTCGGGGAGGACGCCTCCACTTCACCATCCAGGGAACTGCTGACAGCGGATCTTCAGCAAGCTGGCTCCCTAGACCCAGAGCTCATGCGCTTGATAATCACAACTCCACCCAAAATGCCTTTTCTCTTCTTTCTGGAGGGGAAAGGGGAGCGCTCTACATAGTCCTGACTGTTCTTGAACTCACTATGTAGATAAGGTTGGCCTTTAACTCACAGAGATCCTCCTGCCTCTGTCTCTGGGATTAAAGGAGAGTGCCACAAAGCCCAACTCTCCTTTCTGTTCTTTTTTTGTCTTCTCTCTCTCTCTCTCTCTCTCTCTCTCTCTCTCTCTCTCTCTCTCTCTTTTCCTTTCTCCCGCCCCGAGACAGGGTTTCTCTGTGTTGCTTTGCGCTTTCCTGGAACTCATTCTATAGCCCAGGCTGGCCTCAAACTCACAGAGATCCACCTGCCTCTGTCTTTCCTGAGTGCTGGGATTAAAGGCATGTGTCACCACTGCCCGGCTTGTTTTGTTTTTTTCAAGACAGGGTTTCTCTATGTGTAGCTCTGGCTGTCCTAGAACTCACTCTATAGATCAGGCTGGCCTCAGAGATCCACCTGCCTCTGCCTCCCTAGTGCTGGGATTAAAGGTGTGTGCCACCACTGCCTGACTCCCTTTGTGTTCTTGTATGGAGTGACTGGTGGTGGTGGAGAGTCAGAGGTCTGACCTGTGTGATGAACGCTGATAGAAACCAAACATCCCGATACAGGCCTGAAGTTTTATGTTATTATAGTTTATTTGTACAGTGGGCTATAGGAACTTAAATTATTTTACTATTATCATTGAAAATAATGTTGATAGCTTGGGCTTTGGAATACCACACATACACATACAAGCAACCAATTCTGGAAGCAGTTGATAACCACATAATGCATGAGCATCTATTCAGATTACATCAAAGATGACTACTTAGGAACGGCACAGACGTTACTGACAGGGAGACTCTCAGAGAAGGCGCACAGGGCCTGTCCTGAGCAGATTCAGTGCTGCAGGAAAGCAAGTGCTTCGATGTGGTAGCAAGTTTTGAGGCCCCTCAGAACTCACCCGCATCCCAGAGGTGAGCATGACTCTGGCGATGCTGCTCCTTGCATGGCCCCCTGTCTGACACTGAAGGGGCTGGGGCCAAACTGAGCTTCCTGAAGGCAAGGGAGGTTTAGAGAGCGCAAGCTCTTCTGCACACGTGGACTACAATCACTGAAACATCTTTCACCTGGGTGTCCCAACCAAGAAGTGTGTTTGTTTAGAGACAGGGTCTCACTGTGTAGCCTGGGCTGGCCCCAAACTCACAGCGATCTACTTGCCTCCGCTTCTGTTATTCAAGGCACGTGTCACCATGCCTAGCCACGGGGTCTCTTTAGACAATGAATTCAAAACACCTGTATTTCTTTTGTTTAAATCCTAGTCCATCAGGGCTGGAGCGAAGAGTACCTGGTGGCTCTTCCAGCAAACCCAGGTCTGGTTTCCAGCACCCATATAGTGGCTCATAACCATTGCTTGGTGGTTTCACGGGATGTAACGCTTTCCTCTGATCAGGCAACGCACATGGTATACAGATATACACGGCAATCAAAACATCCAAACACATTAACAAAAAACAGATTATAGTCCATTACCAGTAAAACAGGGGCGGCAGCTCTGCCTACCACCTTATTTTTTGAGACACGTGTCTCAGTGACCACCAATTGAGCTGTGCTGCCTGGCCGCCCCAGTGCTGAGGTCACAGGTGCGGGGGGATGGAACTGGGGTCCTCACTAGCCAGCACTTTCCTGATTGTCCCATCTCCCCACCTCCACCAGCACCTTCTTGTCACACTGTTGCCCCATGATGACGGTGGCAGCTTGCCTGAATGAGGGAGGGCGAGTGTGCAGAGCCTGACCTCCAAGCACGCCTTACCTCCAAGCACGCCTTAGTTCCAGTGGCTGCAACTTGCAGTCTTGTGACAGGTCTGCTGGAGAGACTGGGCATCTCTTGGAAGTTTCCAGAGACTTTCTCTTGACGCCCATACAGTGCCTGGTGCTTTAGGCCCCGAGTTCTGAAGACTGCCTGAATGACTGGGGACTTGCGGGGAGTCCGCGCAGCGCACGGGACACTCTCTGCTGACTCTGCCCTCCTGTTCTTTTCAGATCATTCGGCATCCTGGCCTCTTGGACTCTCCACTGGCACTCTTCTGTCCATTGTTCACAAAAATGAATCGAGCTATGACATAGGGCTTGAATTGAACTTAAAATTGTATGGCTCTAAGGGTCTTCCATCCAAGTTTTTCCCAAAAGATTATTCTCCAAGGGAAAAAGAAAACAAAATGTCCAAATCTCCAACATTTTTCAGTCTCTATTATCCCACGCCTCTCTGTACCCCTTGAGACACAATTTTCAATAGTAAATGGGGCTGAAGTTTGAGGGCACGGCCTGGAGAAGTTGTTTAATTTCTACCACTAAAGACAAACTGGGATTCTTTCAGGCAGCTTTCCCCTCAGGCCAGCCCGCTGCTGTATGGGGCCAAACCACCGAAAGAATAAATGAATGCAAAAAATTTGCCTCACAGCGGTGGACGCTAAGATTTTTTCTGCAGATACAAATTCCCAAGCAAACCTAGCCCAGAGATAATACAAATGAAGGCTGGCTTTATTGGCCTGTTCAGGGCTGGCTGCCCGATGTTCTTGAGGATATGAATCTGTTTACTCGGGGGAGAAGGTGATGGTGGCGGTGTGTTACTGACAGGGCAGTTTTAGAAAAATCAGTGCAAGCCCAAGAAACATGGATCAGTTTGCAATACACTCCGCCCGTCATTCCCCAAATACTCATGGTGCACCCACGGTGCTGGAGCACTGTATGGGGACGTGGTGGGGGAGACAGAAGGACAACATGGCTAGGCAGGTGGCCTTCACCTAATAAGGGCGGACAAAGCCTATGTCCCAAGTAGCAAGTGATTGAGAGCTGGAGAGGGTGATGAGATTTGACATAGACTCTGAATCTAGGTGATGACTCACACAGAGGAGGGCTCTACGCTAGGGGGCGGGTGCACATGCACGTGTGTGTGTGTGTGTGTGTGTGTGTGTGTGTGTGTGTGTGTGCATCTGTGCATGGAGGGCAGAGGACATCCTTGGCTATTGGTAGTTGAGATCTGTCCACTTTGTTTTCTGAGACAAGGTCTCCCACTAACCCTGGGGCTCACAGATTCGGCCAGGCTGGCTGGCCAGGAGGTTTCGGGGACCCACCCACCCCCCAACTCCCCACTACTGGGATTACAAGTATGTGTTATGATACTTGCCCTTTTTTAAACATAGGTTCTGGGGCTCAAACTCAGGTCTTTATCTATAAAGTGGCAACCAGCCTTAGAAACAATATTAACAAGTAACAGTTTGAATAGTTAAAAAGATCCATGGGCCGGGCGGTGGTGGCGCACGCCTTTAATCCCAGCACTCGGGAGGCAGAGCCAGGCGGATCTCTGTGAGTTCGAGGCCAGCCTGGGCTACCAGGAAAGGCGCAAAGCTACACAGAGAAACCCTGTCTCGAAAAACCAAAAAAAAAAAAAAAAAAAAAAAAAGATCCATGGTACTGTTTTCCTAAATACAATTATGAAGGCCATCATTAAAGTTGGCATGGGTGGGGCTGGAGAGATGGCTCAGCGGTTGAAGAGCACTGGCTGCTCTTCCAGAGGACCTGGGTTCAAATCCCAGCACCCACATGGCAGCTCACAACTATCTGTAACTCTCCAAGATCTGATACCTTCACACAGACACATATGCAGGCAAAACACCAATGCACATAAAAGAAAAATCAATTATGAAAAAAGATTGGCATTGGCCTCAGAGGTCACTGTGGTTACCTGTGGGAAGGAGGGACATAGAGGCAGACCCACAACAAGTGTCTACAAGGATGTCCACACACTTACAGTTATAACTCAAGCCCATAAGCTGTTGAATACAGTAACTCCCAGCCTGGCAAATAAACCTTCCTAAGACACAAAAAGGCGAGGTCCCAATATAGAGCACCTTAGATTTTTCACTTGTAAGTGAGATGTGGCGGTGGGGGTAGTGAGCCTGGTCCAGCAGCATCCTCCGTGTCTCCCATGCCTGCTTCTAGCTGTGTCTCAGGGGGGTCTCCTAAACATCACAGCTGCTCTTTGGGAAAGCAGCGCCAAGGGGCCAAAGTCGGACTTTCTAAGGGGGGAACAGACTCGTAAAGTGGGGGTCCCGTTACTTAGGTTTAGGGGTGATGCTGCATTCAGTGGATTCCGTGTCCTGGACTGTGGGGCACACCGTATGGTTCCCATTAGGGTGATGAGAGAAGCCGCTCTGTCTCCCTGGTAACGAGCACATCAGTACACTTAGTCCTCCCTTCGTCCAGCGAGCTTAATAATATCGCTCCCTCCCATTACCTCACAGACGAGGAAACTGAGATTATGGACCTTTTAATTTATCTAAGGCCACACAGCTAGATATGGTAGAGCCAAGATTTTAAATGTTAGATGCTACATGTTGTGGCCTAAAAATACTCGGAGGAAAATCATTTCCCAATCCTGAATCATGGAAAAATCAAGAGTGGGAAGGAAGTGAAATTCATTATGTTGAACTCAGGATGGCTGGCAGGTCACAGCAGAGAAGGAATCCAGGGGTCCTGTCTGCTGGGAAGTCCCTGTGGGGTCAGCAGGGTGTCCCACACAGTTCAGGGCATAGCAGACCCTGTGCTTGGGATCTGGGCTCCCCTGATGAATATATAAGCTCGGTGGGGTGACAAGACCGCTCAGAAGCCACATGTGGCCTTGTGGCTCTCTGTGAGCTGGGAAGGCGACCTTAGGCGGAATGGGGACTTGGAGACCTTTCTGTAGTTGCTACTTTGGATCCTTTCTTCAGATTTTGTGAGTAAAGCGGTGGCTTGGGACGAGGAAGGCCCGGGGTCTGGCCGCTGTACAACTTCATTCCGTTTCCCCAACGGCAGAGTGGCCACTTGGACACTGCCACTCCACGGTGGTCCAGGGTCCCCATTCCCTGTTGCTGGGATGGCCAGAAAAGGCCTCCAAGGTTAGGAAGGAGGTTTTTAAAAACATCTTTCATTCTTGTCTGTTTTGGGAAGTGGGAGGAGACAGGGTTTCCCTGTGTAGCCCTGGCTGGCCTAGAACTTGCTAGGTAGAACAGGCTGGCCTCACAGAGACCTGCCCGCCATTGCCTCTAGAGTGTTGCGATTGATTTATTTCTTAAAAACCAAAATGAAACAAAACAAAAAACCATTTATTTGCGTGTTTGCACCTACATCAGGATTGAGGGGGGCGGGCAGACATCAACTTCAGGCTTTATTTATTCTCATTTTATGTATGTGTGTTTGCTGCTTGCATGTATGTGCATGCCTAGTGTCTACAGGAGCCAGAAGAGGGCATTGTAATCCCCAGGAACTGGAATTACATAAGGTTGTAAACTGCCTGATATGGGTGCTTGGAGCAGACTCCATAAACTCCAGACTAAACCAGGAAGGACACTCTGCAAGAGCAGCGGGTGCTCTTCACCACTGAGCCACCTCTCTAGTCCCCCACCTTGGTTTTTTTGTGTTTTTGAGACTGGGTCTCACTTGGCTGAGGCCAGGTTAGGCTGGTTGGCAGTGAGCTCCAGGGATGCGCCTGTCTCCCCTCCCCTACTGCTGAGATTATAAGGACACCACCACATCAGGCATGGTGTACATGAGGTGAGTGTGGTACAAATGCTCGCATGGGATGCTCGCACGTGTACGGGTGTGCTTGTGGAAGCCAGGAGGACATCCTGCTCCATCACTCTGTACTTTATTCCTTTGAGAAACGGTCTCTCCCTGATCCTGGAGTTAGGCTGTCAGCCAGCAAGCTTCAGCGACCCTGTCTCTGCCCACCTACCCCTCACACCCAGGTGGAGGGTAGCACATCCAACCCAGCTGGGTGCTGGGATCTGAACTCGGGTCCTCTCCAGACTCTACCCAGCTTTTCAGCATGGGCTCTGGGGTCAGGTCCTCCTGACTACACAGTCAAGGCTTGAACCTACAGAGCTATTGCCTCAACCTAAAATTTACTTCTTAAATGTCCTCAACAAACGAAACGCACAAACAGCCACGAGCAAGTGTACACCATCCCGCGCACAGCTCGATAGATCTTTAATACGCAGATATTATGGAGGCACAGCCCAGACCAGCACAACAGGCTGCTTCAGAGTTGGACTGTAAACTGCAGCAGACGTGAACACACTCTCTTGGTAAAGCAGTAAAACACAGCTTGTGAGCTGACCCCGGCCAGCACCCGCCCCCAACACACACAGGCTTCGCTGTTCGCTGCTAGCGTCCAGAAGCAGCGCTCACCCCTAGGCATGCATTCCCAGGTCTCTCGGCAGCGACGCAAGCCTGACCAAACAGGTTTGAGGGCTTTTCCCTTGAACGTTCTCTCCGCTCGCCCCTACAGTTCCTCCATACACCCACCCCCTCTGAGCTTCCTCTGTGGTGCGGGCTGCGGGGTTCTCCTGGTTTTAGCAGGCTAATGATGTTCTAGTCAGGCTCCTTTAAGACGCTGGAGACAGCCGAGGTAGAAGGGACCCAGGACATCAACCTTGGGGAGGCTTAGGAGGCAGAGGCGAGGCACTGTGGGCCCCTGAGCAACGGGGCAATACCGAAGCCAGAAACTGCCCGAACTGGTTACATTCCAGTAAGATTAACACAAGGCTGGGCCTGCTCTCGCCCACCCCTCCTCCCCTCCAGGCCTTGAATAGGATTTTTAACTATTTCCCTCCTACTTGCTGTCCAGCCCCACATGCTGACAACGCTCCCTGCTGTTTGCACATTAACCTCCCATTTGCCAGGCAGCTTCGCGGAGGCTGCGGATTAACACCCACCAACCCAGACAATGGTCCTCGGGGAGGGATGCAAGGGGCCCAGACAAAGGCTCCAGACATCAGGCCCAGTCAATCACGATACAGTGACCATTAGGCAGAAGTGCAGGGGCTCCTTCAGGGCACACAAGAATCACCACAACGGGTTCATTGCTAGCTCCAGGAACCTGCCCCGTGTGGAACTGGGGTGGGGAGCATTGGGAGATGCTCCCAAACTCAGGCCTATAGAAACCCAGAAACCTGTCCCAGTCTAACTTGGGAAGTTCTGGCCTCGGAGGGGCCTAAAGTCTGGAAACAGGAACAGCCTGGAACATTCAACCCACTCTGCGAGGCTGCTCCCAGGGGATCCCACAGCTAGCAGAGGGCTCTGGCCCCTGCTCTAGGGCTCCCCGCAAACGCAGCTTGAAGGCGTGACTCCACAGATCAGCGCCGTTTCCTCCTCCCTGTGTATGCAGGTGCATACACATCCACCAACTAAGAAAGGTGGCAGCCTGTTGGCAGGGAAGGCCTGACTGCAGGAGAAGCCCTGGCGTTTGTCTGTACATCTCTATAAGTGACTCCGATAGTGTCAGCTAGGCGGGTCACAGTGAATGTCCAGGCACCATCCGCTGAGGCGCTTTTTCTGTGCCAGGGTTTGAGCAGACAGGTCTGAGTGGGAACACCCGATAGTGGAAGTCTCTAACAAGCTGCCATGTACTGCCCTCCTGGCAGAGGACACTCGTGAGGGAACCTTGAGGAAACCACAAAGCCCCTACTTATTATGTTTTTCCACATATACCTCTGCCTCCCAGTCTAGGCCAAGGGAGCTTTTTCAAAAAAGAAAAAAGAAAAAAAAAAAGAAAGAAAGGAAAGTTTTTTTAAAAAATTTATTTTCAGTTTTCTGAGCCATGTAGTTCCGGGGCTGATGCCAGATGGTGGGAGTGGGGGGGGGGCAGAGTTCAGGGCAGGCCAATGAGACTATAGAGGCCCACAGTACAAGCAGAAACCAGATCTCCTGCCCTAGGGCAGTTAGCGTGCAAGAAACTTAAGGACAATTAAAAAGCAACAACCACAATTGATATGGTTTACACAGGCAAAACTCATTAAGTGTGGGTTGGGGTGCTCCATTTACCTTGGCTAGGCAAACTCTTCCTTTAGACAGCGCACATTAATTGCAGACGAAACTCCTGGGGGATGTTCGTTTGCTGTGAAACAAACTTTGAGCCCTCCAATGAAGGGCAGAGGACTCCTGACCTAAACCGGCGCACAGAGGGTTTCACCCAGGGAGCCAATCGCCAGCCTGGCAAAACTCAGACGCCAAAACCTTGCCCATCAATCCCAGCACTCAGGAGGCAGAATCAGGCAGATCTCTGAGAATTTGAGGCTAGCCTGGTCTACATATAAATTGAGTTCCAGGTCAGCCAAGTTAGTGTGAGACACTGTCTTAAAAAAACAAAACAAAACAGCTTTAAAGAAGAAGGAGGAGGAGAAAGAAAGGAAGAAAGGAAGGAAGGGAGGGAGGGAGGGAGGAGGGAGGGAGGGAAGAGGGAGGAAGGAAGGCAAGAGAGAAAGACAATAGACAAAACAATAAATCTTGCCCCTTGAGCTAAGGACACCTAACTTACTGGTTAGAGTTCCTGTCTAGCATGCACAAGGCTCTGACCCCACCCCCAGCACTACCAAACATGACAAGAAATTCCTGCTTTGAAAGGTTTCGTGAACTAGATGGCCCGAACTAGCTGGCCCATTCATACTGACATCCACCCCGGGTGTGAATGAGCCAGACAATGCGGCCAGGGCCTGGCACACTGCTAGGGCAATCACTACCCTGTCCTGGATACAGGGGACATTTGAGAAGGGCTTGTGGTTTGAAAGGCAGTAAGTCTGCAGGTGACACAGAGCACCCTAAATCAAGTTCTGCCTGGCTGTCCCTGCCCAGAGGGGATTCCTGCTCTTCCCTCTGCTCCAGGCCAGGAGCAAAGGGATGGGAGCTCCTAAAAGCCGCCACTCGACGTTCTGTTCGCCGCTCGTGGCCCTCCCTCGGTGAGTCACAGGTGACAGTGGAGTCCGGCCGGCCGGGCTGACTCTTGGCTATATACCCGCTTCTGGCACTCAGGTCCCACGCATTATAATGGCATTAGCATGGGGCTGGTCAGAAGGCTCAGTGAGCTTCATCACCTGCCACCAAACCTGACAAGCCGAGCTCTGTGGCCAGGACCCACAAGGTGGAAGGAGAAAACTGACTGACTCCCACAAGTTGTCCTCTGACCCCCACAGGCATGCCACGGAAGGCTCCCTCCTCGCCACCCAAACATATATATAAAGATGCTAGTATGGAGTTGTGTAGCTCAGAGTGCTTGCCTAGAACATATTAGGTCCAGACTCTATCCCCAATACTACATAAACCGGGCTGTGGTACACACCTGTAACCCAAGCACTCAACAGTTTGAGGCCAGCCTGAGCTACACAGGACCTCTCCCCTCACCCCCACCCCCACCCCACAGCCGCCAAAAAAAAAAAGTTAGCATCATCTAGGTAAGGTTGTGGCACAGTTTAACTGAGCAAACGTTTAGCTGGGTAAGCTCTTATAATGGTGACAAATGGTAGGAAGGGTGTGGTTCTGTAGGCGGGTATTGGGGGTGTGGGGAAGGTGTGGCAGTCTAATGCCCTTGCTTCTTTGAGGGTCCAAGGCTTCCTTTCTCAGACTTCAGAACAGTTCAACCACTTATCTTGTCGCTCTGACTGATGAGCAGCCAGGTTTGCGCACCAGATCGGTCTTTCTCGTTGTCACTGTTTTGTTTTGTTTTGTTTTTTGAGACAAGATTTCTCTGTGAAACAGTCCTGGCTGTCCTGGAACTCTTTGTAGACCAGGCTGGCCTTGAACTCAAGTCTGCCTCTGCCTTCCGAGTGCTGGGATTAAAGGCGTGCGCCACCACCGCCCGGCTACTCATTGCCATTTTCTGCAATGCTTGCCCTAATGCTTGCAATTAGTGAAAAAAATAAAATAAAATAAAATAAACCCACTGATCAATACACGTTGTGTTGACCCTCCAGCATAAGCCAGCCAGCCCGGGACACAGCAAGAATGCCACTGTGATCAAATGAACCAGCCCAGCCCTCCTGCCCACAGCAAGCAAGTTCCACTTAGATTTAGAACAATAGGAATGGCATTTTGGTGAAACAGGGCAGCACTCTGACCTGGTGCCAAGCTCGCCATGGTAACTGCCACCAGCATCTACTTTTTATCCACACCGTCCTCCAGAGGTTGGCCACACAGTGAAAACCAAGTGATCCGGTGAGGCTTCCCATCTTCAGAAACACGAACCCCCAACACTTCCACTCAGCGTGACACACGCTCTGAACGTGTTGTTCAGCGTCCCACCGCACTGTCCACGGATAGGGGGTCACTGAGTCAGGGACCACCTTCTCCCAGGGTGAGACATGCTTCGGTCGGGAGCGACAAGAGTCTAATTTTAGGCCTTCTGAGACAGTGCAATGGTCCCCCGCCACACGCCCAGCCTTACGCCTACAGCAGGCAACAGGGGTCACGTGCTCAGCATTTCTGGGCTTCAAAATCATAAAGCCCTTCTGTTTCCTTGAGGTGTCAGCCACTCAGCCTAGGGGTCGGCTCACGGGAGGTTTCCTAAGAGGGGCCAAATAGGAATTGGGGCTGGGTTCCCAGGGCAGGGACCGGCTGGCAGTGGGCATGGTTGAAGCTGCACATTTACTTAGATGACACTCCTCACCTAAAGACATTTCTAGATTCTTCTTTGGTCTAGAGAGCATTTGTCCCTCCACCCACACAGCTCTCATGGGTAGCTTTTCCTTCTCCTGTTTGCCGAGGGGGAACTCTGCTATTCTCTCTCGGGAGCCAGGGACTCTCTGGAGGGGCCCATTGAGGGGTCACATTGAGTTTGGGTCAGGAAGTAACAGGACACGGCCAGCAGTGTTTGCTCATTTTGTGTAGTTATCACAACCAGAAGTGTAGGTCCCTGCGGCTGCCAGCGCCGGGGCTCAGGATCAGGGGCCCTCAGACGAAAACTACCAGGAATCCAGAGGCTCCAGCTGGTGTGGGGAAGGAAGCAGAGGGCCAGAACTGAGCTTCCCGAGGGTATGGATGCAACTCCTTCTGGCCCTCTTTCCACCTCAGCCTCCCAACTCCTCACAGCGCACAGACAACCATCGTGTGCCGCCTTCGACAGAGAAGCATCTAGATGTCTGTTAACTGCATTCTGAAGGTGAATGAGGAATGCCTGTTGGTCTAAGGGGCAAGCGGAAGGAAGCTGCTTAGAACATTTTTCTGAACCAAATGTTGGACTCAGACTTGCAGGAGTGACCCCTACAGATGCACTATCTGATAGGAAGCTTTCAGCTGAACCTCATGGGGGTCATAGCCCGCTGGCGGCCCCTCTCAGCATTAAGAAAGGGAAAAGTAGCAGGCTGAGCCCAGAGACATAAGCTCCGACCTGACTACCAGATCTGGGTCCTCACTGGTCTCTTTCCTTGATGGCGGCCAGCAGCTAGGAGAGGCCTTTGTGGTAATTAACATGTATTGAGCACCTACAGTTTACACCATCTCCTGTGCCCACTAAAAAGCAGAGGGTTTTTATTCCCTCCTCACAAGCTTCTCTTTGTGCAGGGTGGAAACGAATACTGATTATCATCCAGACACAATAAAATCCGGACACAGGTCATTAAACAGGGCGACGGCCTACCCACTTGGTACGCTGACCTGTTCTTGCTTATTCCAAAACATTATTCAGACAGCAAGATAAATCGGTTAATTTTTCTTTCCACTCCTAAATCATTACATTAGTTAGAAAGGAAAAGAAAGAAAAAAAATAACATGCAAACATCCTCGGTAGAAATTAGGCCCCTGCTCCTGCCATCTGTTTTACTCCAGGCTGGTTTCACTCTGACCCCCTGGTGCTCTGGGCTATCGGTTCCAGCATTTGGCCAAGAACAAACTGCTCTTTAGAATCCAGCTGTTAATTACCTCTGTAACACCCTTTCGCTCAGTCTCTATGCTAAGCGTCCCCTACAGACCTTAGTTTCTCCTTTTCTTTACAAGTTGTACCCCAAATACACCATTCAGTTCTCTTGAAGGGGAGGGGGAGGCACCAATGAGATTGGCCAGAGCTTTTAACACATGCAAAGCACGAAATAATGCAACAGGAAGTGAGCAGGCCTATTAAAAGTCGCACCATTGAGCTAGGTATATTTAATACGCTGTCACTGATCTCTCTTTAAAAGGATCAAATTATCAATTGTTGTCTGTGGTGGGGGAGAGGGCTTGGGTGGGGGAGCCTTCTAACTTCAAGTAGGCGTCACAAATGTCTTCCCATGGCGGCTCCTGGCATCTCTCCCAAACTCAGCGCTCAGCCACGTTAGTGGTAGTAGTTTGAAACCAACCACAACAGGAGTGTTTCCAACAAGCAAACAGGAATCAGGGCACTCTCATCCACCATAAGAGCTTGTGGTAAAGCACAGCCCAGTGCCTCACACACAGCTTGCCATCCATTCCCCCTTCTCTTCCTGTCATTAGTAAAAGAGATGCTTACTGACCATACAGTATAGTGGTTAGACCTCAGACCCCAGAAGCTCATAACTTCTTATTGATTTCATGTACATGTGCATGTCCAGTGACCGGGGGCCCTGAAGCGGGCATCAGATCTCCTGGATCTAACTGGAGTCAGTGGCAATTGTGAGCAGCCCAATGTAGATGCTAGGAACCGAACTTGAGTCCTCTGGAAGATCAGCAGTGTTCTTGACTGCTAAGCCATGTCTCCAGCCCTAGGGTTCATCCTTTCTATAAAGCACAAAGGTGTGAACACCATGAACAGTGACTCTTCTGCACGGTGCCCGGCACTCACTGCCCAGGTCTGTCTTCACATCTGCAAACTCACTCAGTCTTTACGACACAGCTGGACATGGAAGTGCTTCTTCAAAGACACGGGTGTGTGTGTGTGTGTGTGTGTGTGTGTGTGTGTGTGTGTGTGTGTGTCGGGGGGACCCACTCAGGGTCACAAGTGGGAACTGATATGTGCAGATACAGAACCAAGCCCGCACCCAAGGAGTCTATAGGACTTCTACCTCACAAAAGGATGGAAACCCAAGTTCAAACCTCAAGAGCAAATGGATTTGATGGAGGCTTTGTACCAAAAGGGGTTCTTGGAGGCGACAAAAGTCATTTGGGTTCTGAGGATAGCTCAACAGACAAGAAAAGACCGGGCGTGGTGGCGCACGCCTTTAATCCCAGTACTCGGGAGGCAGAGGCAGTCGGATCTCTGAGAGTCAGAGGCCAGTCTGGTCTCCATAGTGAGTTCCAGAACAGTCAGGGCTATGTAGAGAGACTCTGTCTCAAAAAAAGGAAAAGCAGCTGAGTGGTAGTGAGGCCAGCTTGAGTGGGTACACAGCGACCCCTTATCCCAAAGTCCCTTCGCCTAACCTTCCTCCACAGGAGCTTAGGAGAAATATCCTTAGATGTTCACGGCGGAACAACTAGAGAAGGAGGCAACCCTTAGTCCACATAGCCTGGTTGACGCCATGGCAGACCCCCAAAGGTCTCACCTCTTAACCTTGCAAGTAGCCAAACAAAGAACGAGGCCTGTGCACTCACGGTAGGGTCCTGGGGTGGGGACACTTCTTTCAAGCAGTCACAGCAGGTAGAGGAAAGAAACACTTTGTGGTGGCTGGGGAGGTGGCTCAGATGGATCCTAGCACCCAGTAGAGGTTGAAGGCGCATCTGTAACCTTATCAGGGGTGGGGGTGTCCTTGGCGGGGTGGGGTGCATTGTAGAGACAGTGACAGAAGGATCCCTGAGCTCACTGGCCAGCAGTCTAGCTCTGGGTTCAGGGAGAAACCCTGTCTCTAGAGGCGAGGTAGAGGGTGACTAAGGAAGACAATGGACATCAACCTTTAGTGTCCACTTGCAAGTACACCCACGGACATGTACACACATCTCTGAGAAACCTCCTGCCTTCAGAGACACAGCCTATAATAGTTAGTAGCAAATGTTTTCATTTCTTATTTCTGCTTCACGGACAGAAAACAGTCATATCCCACCAGCAGTCAGACATCAGGCCGGGCCTTTCCTTCTGATACTCAAGAAAGAGCTGAATTCACTTCCCCTTTCCCTCCTTCCTTTGGATTTGCTTCTGCAGGGAATGAATCAAGTCAGTCAACAAGTATTTATGTAGCGCCCACATATCGCAGAGGCGGGTAAGGGGAGCCAGGGGCTTGCTGGAAGAAGCCCAGGCCAGCTCTTACTCGAGACAGTTAAAGGAAATGTCTGTCCTCAGGCCAGGTCTGAACAGGGGCCGCAAAGAGCCGACAGCCACCCTGGGTGGGTTTATCCTGGACCAACCACTCATTTCTGGCTGAGCTGCCCCTGTTATCGGAAAGGCCAGTGTGGGCGGATCAGCCATGCCTGTGCACATTTTTGGAGAATGGCAAACACAACGCTAGCGATCTTGGTAGTTGGAGGAATGGGGGCTGGGGACTGGCTGAGATCCTCCTCTCCCAATCCCCAAAGTGGGGGTGGGTGGGGTGGGGGCTCCCAGAAACAATCAAAATCAGCTAAACAAATGTTGTCGGATGTTCACCATTTTCTCCTCCGCAGATGTAAATGCTCTCGGCAGCTGGCTGGGAGAGGCTAGGAAAATCCGGGGTCCATGGAAACCACCTCGGTAGGACCTGATCCTGCTCACAACGTGTGCCATCAACCAGTGTCCTGAGCACCTCTTAAGTGGTTAAGAGCACTGGATATTCTTAGAGAGGACCCAGGTTCAATTCTCAGCACCTACATGGCAGCTCATAAAAACTGTCCCAGCGAATCTGACAGTCTCTTCTGCCCTGAGGGCACCAGGCATTCCCATAGTAAATGAACACACATATACATGCAGTCAAAACACGCCTCCCCCCCCCCCAAACAAACCACAAATAAATTAATTGGGGAGGGGTAGAGTTTGGAGCTCCAATCTACAACCCAGAGGAACTTCCCACTGTAATCAAGCAGGGAGAAGTGTGCTTCTAGATGACCAAGAGGTGTTACCACTAACTGAAGAGGTTTTCCGAGGTCACATTTGGGATACACCTGCCTTGCCCATTGTTGGGGAGAAGTTAATGGGCTCCCTATATATTCTATTCACAAAAAGCCTAATGATTTATAAATACATCATCAGTCCTGATTTGAAAATAAGAAACTGAAAGGGCCTGGTCATCACATTTTGTTCTCTTTGGTTTTCAAATTGTTTTGTTTCATTGAGATAGGGCCTCAATAGATAGTCCTGGCTGTCCTGGAACTTCCTAGTAGACCAGGCTGACCTTGAACTCAGAGATCCATCTGCCTCTGCCTCCTGAGTGCTGGGATTAAAGGCGAGGTTGTTTTTTAAGAGACAGGCTTTCATATAGCCCAGGTTGGCCTTGAACTCCTGATCCTCTTGCTTCCATTCCCAAGTGCTGGGATTATTGGTTTATATCACCACACTGGTCAATTGAGACTTTTTCTTTTAAGTGTGTGAGCGTGTGTGTGTGCATTCATGCCCTGGTGCACGTGTGGAGGCCAGAGGGCAACTCTGTGGAGTCAGTTCTTTCTCAGATCACCAGGCTTGCTTAGCAGGCACCTCATCTGCTGAGCCATCTCTGGCTTGGAGCTAACAGAACCAAATACTGCTCACCACAAAGCAGACCTTTCACGTCTACCTCATGGACTGGAGATTTCTTAAAGTCCCAAGGGATGTTTGAATAACCTGCAATGGTTACAGTTAGGATCTCGGCATCTGGGGAAGTCACCGCAAACCCCCCACATATAAATATGGTGATTTTAATAACAAATAACACATTTGGAGATTGGGATAAGTATGCTGGCAGAGGGAGCCACCGAAGATGTTAATTTGCATGTGCACAAAGGAATCGAATCCAGCTGCAGCATTCATGCCTAACTCTGTGGGGCCACAGGACACATGGACAACCTCACCATGGGCATGCTCTACATTTAAAGCTTATTTTTAAACCCTCAAAGTTTTGGCAAAAAAAAAAAAAATCAAATTCTACTGCTGGAAGAATGGATTTGATTGTTCTGTGAATCCTAAAACAGTGTGAATAGAAAAAAGTCCATATAGATTTTACAAATTAAATAAAAATGTCCAAACCAATTTGAAGCAAAGTTTCTCAGAATACTCACCTGGGGGCAGGATCCTGCCATCCCCAAATGAGAAGAGACTTTTGGCTTAGAAGACTTTGGGAATTTAAGGACAAGTCTCTAGCATAGTTGTCTGATGCTTTCTGGTTTCCTAGACTTGTTTCAGTATTTAAAGTAAAATGTGAAAATTGTGTTAGACTCAAAAAGGAGGATAAACCTAAACTCACTGTGGTGATACATGTCTATAATCGAAACCCTGGGAAGCTGAGGCAGGAGACAGAAAGTTCAAGGGCAACCCGTGGTCAATAGTGAGACTGTCTCAAAAAAAAAACCAAAACAAGGCCTGGTATGGTGGCGCACACCTTTAACCTTAGTTCTCAAAGGGCAGAGGCAGAAAGATCTCTGTGAGTTCAAGGCTAGCCTGGTCTACATAATGAGACATTGCTTCAGAAAACAAGATGACAGGCTTGATCTACAGAGATCTGCCTGCCTCTGCTTCTGATAGCTTAATGGTCAAAGCACTGGCTGGGCCTGCAGAGGACTCAGGTTTGAGTCCCAGCACCTACACGATAGCTCACAACTGTCTATAGCTCCAATTGAAATAGATCCAACACCATTTTTTTGCCTCTGTGGGAACCAGGCATGTATGTGGTGCACAGACATACATGAAGGCAAAGTATCTTATTATACACATATAATAATAATAATAATAATAATAATAATAATAATAATAATAATAGACTAAACTTCTCAAACGACCTTATATGACCGGCTGTCCTTGTGCATGGGTATTAGGAGTAACAATGGCCACAATAATCATAACAGGCTATGGCTAGTTTGGGCATTTTTGTTATCCTGGTAAGCTTGAATTCTGTTCTATCTTCCTTTCTGAGAAGTACCACGACCAAAGGCAAATCAGAGGAGGAAAGGGTTTACCTCATTCTACACTTGCAGGTCACAGTCCATCACTGAAGGAAAACAGGGCAGGAACCCAAGGCAGGAATCTGGAGCAGAAACCACGGAGGGTCACTGCATGCTGGCTTGCCCTGTGGTTCTCTTAGGTGCATGCTCAGCAAGTTTCCTTATACAGCCCAGGGCCTTCTATTGAGGAAATGGCCCTCTGCACGATGGGCTGGGTACTCCTACATCTATTAAGACAGTCAAAACAATGCCCACAAACCAACCTGATAGAGATGGCCACTCACTCGAGAGGCTTTTCAGCTGGTTCTAAGCTGATTCAGGTTAGTGGATGATGCTAACTAGGTTAGTTTCTTCATCAATATGGATGGAGTCTGCTGAGCCACTTATGAAATAAATACTTCCTCAAACATTTCTGAAGACAGAAGGGGTCTCTAGTATGGGTACCAACTCAGTAGGGGAGTTAAATAGGACATGGTGATAATATGATGGCTTCTTACAGTTTTGAAAGAACTAGCTGCCACCCCCACCCCCCCCTGCTGGAATAGAATGAGTCGTGATGAAGCCTGTTTGTCAGTTACCACCTTCTACCAAGCAAGATGCTGGCCAACCCCTTGAGGGGTCCCATGTATTGGATAATGACCAGACAGCAGGATTTCATGAGATAAGGGGAACTGTTTCATGAGTTACATGCTTGGGAGGACTGCAGCTCCGCCAGATTCCTGGACCCGCGTGTTAGTAATACATGCCGGAGGTTGGGGAGTGCCCTTATCAAAGGGACTATTTCCTCTGCCTCAGCCTTCAACAGCTAGATGATGAAGTCAGGAGACCTCAGGTCTACTCAACAGAAGCAGCTACTCCTAATATTCTTACAACTATGTGCAGATCTAATGAGATGATGGGTGTGAGTCCTATGTGTGGCCGTCTGGAGTATGTGGGTAAGGCAGTGTGAATGTGTGTGTGCTAGGTCTGGGCCATCAAAGATGGTGTGTGGTCTCTCCATTGCACCTGCCTCCCTAGCCCTCCAACAAGCCTTTAGTATTTATTTGTTCATTTGTTTGTTTTTGAGGAAAGGTCTAACTACGTAGCTCTAGCTGGCCAGAAACTCACTGTGTAGAACAGGCTGGCCTCAAACTCCTAGAGATCTGCCTGCCTCTGCTTCTGAGTGCTGGGATTACAGGTGACAGCCACCATGCCCAGCTCTTGCCTTTACATTTTAACACATTAAAATCCACTACACAATAGACTCTGTTACGAACTAATTGAGCTTTTCTCTGAAGGCAGCTCAAATCTCCTCTAAGCCTGAAAGGTTCGCAAACACTGGAAGGTGAGACATCCCCCCCCCCCCCCCCCCAGCACTTTCTCATAATGAGATATCCATGTCAGTTTTCCTCCTGGTGCAAGACCAGGGGCTCTGCCACATCTGCAGGCCAGATCCATGCTACCATAACACTATGGCATTAAGTCTGCCCTGTGTGCCATCCTATCTGAAGACAATGGTCAGAAGAAACAGCAGATGTCCCCATACCACTTCAAGACCCATGCTGCCTGGGGCAGAGGAAGGGGCATGGCTTTTCGCTGGTGACTTCCATTTGACCACACCCCTTCAGGGGATGGAAGTTTATTGGCCCATCTTAAAGAGACCCTTGGGCCTGATGCTGTATCTCCAAATTTACCATATGGTCCTTGTCCAGTCTTTTCCTTTGCTCTGTAGCCTGCCTGAAGCCTGTTCTGTCAACGGACACCCTTCCCCCAAATGGAAGAGGGGATGGTGTGATGCCTGGCATAGAAACTCGCCTTCAGCCCTTGGCTCCCAGAAAAGAAGCTCCTAGGGCCTGTGCCCCTACACCAGTGAGGGACCATAGCCAGCCAGCTGGCCAGCTACCCATGGGAACCTGAGCCTGAACCAGTGACTACATTGGTGTCTCTAGATCGGATTTCGAGTGTTCTGGGACACTAAGGTGTGTGTGCCTGGGACTTTGGAGAGCAGCCATCAGTGCCTGGCACGTGTCTCTGCTCCCAGCTCTAGTGGAACATTAAGTTCATCTTTTGTGGGCAGCAATGACCGCCTTTTGAGGCAACATTGTCCTAACTGAAGTGCCCTTCTGCAGCTTCTGACTCCGCTCTTTCTCCTTTGTGGCCATATATTTCTCCTGGAAGCCCCGGAGTCCGGTCCCGCCCCCGGGCTGTCCGTTGTCAGCCCCTACAACAGTTCCCACTCTTCTCCTAGCAAGAGTGAAGACCGGGCCGGGCGGTGGTGGCGCACGCCTTTAATCCCAGCACTCGGGAGGCAGAGCCAGGTGGATCTCTGTGAGTTCGAGGCCAGCCTGGTCTCCAAAGCGAGTTCCAGGAAAGGCGCAAAGCTACACAGAGAAACCCTGTCTCAAAAAAAAAAACCAAAAAAATAAAAAAATAAAAAAAGAGTGAAGACCGGAATGCCCACCATGCACTTCGCCTTTTCTCTCATTCCCCGGGGGTCTGCTACTCTGGGCTCATGACTTCCTGACGGCTCTTTCCTGACTTCTGGACCCAATCACCACCCTCACCGGATGTCACCAAATCTCTACCCGCTGCTCCTGACCATTTCCTCGGAACCCTGATCCCTCCGCGGCTTTTCCCACTTCCAGCAATGGCTCCTCCTTCCATCCTGTTGCTCAGGCGGCATTCCTGACTCTTCTTTCTCTTGCACCCTAAGTTTATCTTCCCACAAGTCCTGTAGCTCTCTCTCCCTTCAGAACAGACCCACAACCTGACTCTTCCCATACCATTTCTGCTTTACACACCCCCGTTTCTACCACGGTGCCCATTTCTTCTGACGGCATGCTCTTCAGCGCCACCACCGAGCCCATCCGCTTTGCTCCCTGCTTCCTAACCTGCCCGGTACGAGCCCTCTTCAGGATGTTTCTGCTTTTCCTGGATTGCCTTTTCTGCCACCAGCCTTGTACCCTTTCATCTTTACTAAAAATCACTTTCAACAAGGCCTTTAATAAATGTCCATTAAATGAATGAACAGACGAACTGATTTATTTCCCTGAACTCTCACTGGTGACTGGGACCGCACGATTTGCATGGTTGCCCTTCTTTTTTGGGGGGGGTGGGGGGGTGGGTAGGTGGTGCATCTCCCACCTCTAGGGGGCACCATTCACACTGTGGTCCGTGATCAGCAGCAACTTCGCTCAAAGCTCACTTAAGTCTGCAGAAACACGTGCAACACAAAGTATGTATTTGGCTCCTTAGGGTGCTCTGTGTGTGCGCGGAGAGCGACACAACACATATCTAGTGACTCGACACGTGTGACAGCAGCGCCCCCGGCTTTCACCCCGAACCAGCATCCTGCCTTTCAGATTGCCACCCCTGTGCCTTGGGCTTGCCTTCTCTCATGCTCTAGCTTTTCCCTCCTGGGCCTCTTCTCTCTCTTTCCAGGTCCTCTTAGGCTATTCAGAACACCGAGTACCCTGCGAATAATGTGAGGACACAGCTCTCCCATGCAGAGCCACTGGGCACATCCCCAGCTCCCTCCTAGACACTGCACAGAGGTGGGTACTAACTATGTCAAACAAGGCTCCTCATGGATAAGGTACCAAAACGACCCTTTAGCAACTCCAAACAAGGCCTGGGAGCCCTGGGCCCCTTACCAAAAACTTCCCACCCCGCATCTACAAGCTATAGTAGCCAGGTCTTCCTTACGACCTCTGGGTTGATGGTTAGATACACCAGGTGACCTTAAGACCTAAGGTTTGAAATGGCTGTAACACCTATCCAATGGGTTCTCTTTTATGTACATTCGCAGTACTGGGGACTAGACCCAGGGCCATGTGCACTCGGGGCAAGTGCTCCACCATTGAACTATATATACTCCAAGACCAGACTCGGGGGTATTTACTTACTTATCTATCTATCTATCTATCTATCTATCTATCTATCTATCTATCTATCTATCTATCTATTGTAGGGGTGGGGAGACAGTGGCTCACTATGTAGACCACACTGTGTTTGAACTTGCAGGAAATCCTCCTGCTTCTGCCTCCCAAGTGCTGGGATTACAAGCATGTGTTACCATACCCAGTTCCAGAATTAACATTTAAGACCACAGGATAACGGATTATTAATAAAAAAAGAAAATAACCAGCACTGAATTAACACTAACCTCGAATGTTAGCAGAGTGGGGAGAGCCTTCCTTAGCGGGAGGGCAATTCAGCCGTTACTCACTGCTGACACCTTCCCTAGTATTTTGGTACACTGAGGTCTGTAGATGGGTGGGAGGCCCCACGATGACAGAACTGTAATCTAAATGAGGAAAGGCAGGAAAAACATGCCCTTTCGTTTACGACCTTTGAAATTGCAGACTGTGAGGAAAGTCTGACGTAAAACAGCCTCGTCTAACAACAGGGAGGCAGAAATGAGGGGAGACTGAGGTCTCGGAGTGGCGGGGGTGGAGGGTGGGGGGTGGGGTGGGGAGATAGGGGATTTCTTGAATGAGCCAGAGAGTTAAGTATATAAAGACGAGAAACAGGACACATTGCCCATTGCAGGCCCTGAGCAGAGGTGGCTGCTGGAAGGCGGGAAATGCCCTCAGGATGGAACACTGAAGCAATCCACCAAAAATACTTGCCTTCTCCAGGGAGCGGGAGGGAGGGCCAACAGGCTTCCATGACTTAGCAAAGGCTGAGGGAGAGGTACAGCGCAAGAATGGGCAATGTTTGCACATCCACTGTCACCAAGGCCTCAATGAGGGTGGAGGGAAGGCTGGCTGACACAGCCTAGAGCGCTGTATCTGGCATGGCCCGTGCTGTTACTTGGGGTATCCACAGATGAAGTGTGACTGTGTGTGTCTGTCATGTATGTGTCCGGGTGTGCACACCTATGAGGCCGGAGCAGGACATCCGGTGTCTTCTCTACCACTCTACTTTAAGGCATTGAGAACTGGAAGCTCACTGGGAAGTCCAGCTGGCTGGCCAGTGATCTGTTAGAATTCACCTGTCTCAGTCCCCCAATGCTGGTGTTACAGGTACACGTGGCCACGTCTGTTTTTTAAGTGGATGCTGGGGAATTCGAACTCAGCCTCACACTCCAAGGGTTTCTGCCCACTGAGCCATCTCTCCAGCTTCAGGAGGGGTTGAATTCTTAAGCACGATGTGTCTAGTAGAGACCCCAGACTTCATCTGATATGGAGCCCATCTTGCTGGGCCCAGGTGAACAGGAACGCCCAGGAGAAGCCAGAGGCCATGAGGGTTCCAGCCTCGTGGTACAAGGGGAAGAGAATGATGTGAACAGAAATGAGGACATTATGGAGACAGAACGACGTGTTGAGGGACATCTCTAACCCCCTCCCTTCTGGGGCCTTGCAGGTAAATATGGGGCCCAGGTAGCAGAAGAAATGCCCATTGTCTTCTTTTGAAAAGTCTCTTAGACTTAACGATGTTTTTGCAGAGGGAAGCAGGGGAGCAGGGGAGCTCTGAAAGGAATAGTCACTGAGCAATAAGAACAGACTATTCCTGGAGTCATGGGGTTATCCAGGTCCTAAGAAAGTACAAATAACAGTGTCTTAGCAGAATTTAGTTACAATACTAAAAATAAGTGGTGGCTACATTCAAATTATTATTATTATTATTATTTTTAAGTTTTAAACCAATAAACTAAAAATATACCTGGAGCCTAAATTATCTAACATGAACAAGGACTGCATACATAAAAACACATCCAGTTCTCTGGGCCAAAGAGTGGGAGGAAGCCCCCACTCCCATCCCCGTCCCTTCCACTCCTTTCCTGTAGACTTCCATCTGTAAGTCAATCAGCGAACGTCTACAGCACTCCATCCTGGAGAAGGTTCTGGGGCTAGACAAAGCGTTCCAAACAGTCAAGCCAGGCAACAGTCATGTTCCAACTTTGTTTTCCTACACTGACAGAAAAAGCCAAAAGTGCTGAGCTCCAAAGGACAGCCTGGGTAAAACAAAATGTTGCAAAGGAAGACAAGCCCTTTTAAAGGGTGACCTTGGGTGTGCCTTTCCCAATCAAGTGAAATGTCACTGCTCTGAGAACTGGTACGTACTGATTTCCTGATTTTGCAGAATTCCAAAGCTAGCAGAACAAATTCAAACCCTCCAGCTTCCTTCCTTTCTCCATTTCCTTAAAAACAAAAACAAAAGACGCAGATTTCACATAGCCATTAAGAGCCAACGTGCCCCCAAAGTAGCACTGGCTTTTACTGCTACCGTGGCTTAGGAAGAAAATCGATCCTCCTTTTCTGATGTGAACAGACACGGAGCTGTGTCCCACATGGCTGAGACTATAGTCTCTATCTATTGAATGTCACTGTCAGAGGTCACTGTCTGGGGGTGTTCTCAGTCACCTTGCTCACAGCTCAGATGGCAACTGTGAGGCTCTGGAGAGAGATGCCCACATCACACCCTTGCTGACCCCGGCTTCAGCACCCCACCTTCTGGGATAATAAGTCCATGGTAAGAACCTAAATCCTCCACAGCCTCTAGAACCTCTAGGAGAAGCAGGGCTGCAAGGATGAGACCATCTTTATTGTATGGTGGGAGAAAGGAAAAGCTCCCAGGGCCATTCACAAGTGTGGCTGCTGGGACTTAAGCTGATGTACCACATGTACACACATCCAAATCAAGCGTCAGGAAGAGACTGTCTGCAAGGAATTAGGCGGAGTGACGGCGTAGGGCCCTGGGAGCCTTCCTCTGGCTTCTGTGGGTAGGGGTAGGTAGACACATGTCCCTTCATACTTGGGCATGTATTAGTGCGAGGGAGGGAGGGAAGGAGGAGCGAGAGAGGGGGAGATATTTAGGGGATGGGAAGATGGCTCAGCTGATAAAGTGCCTGCCACATAAACACGAGGACCCGAGTTTGGGTCCTTGGAACTCTCATAAAATAGGTGGGCTGGTGGCTCTTCTGTAACTGGGGATGCCCAGACAGGTGGGTCTTTGAAACTCACTTGCCAGCCATCACTGGGACCTGAGACCCAAGAGGTCAGAAACCCAGACAGTCTTGGTCCGTGCCTCACCAACATCCCAGCCTGCTAGGGGGAGAAAGATAGGGAAGAAACAGAACCACCCCACAGGGTCCGGACAGGCGGTACCGAGACAGGCTGGCTGCCCACAGCCAGTGCCGAGGTGCCACTTTTGACGGAGAGGGATGTGCTGGTGGAGCGCGTCGCATACACGCATGCTCACACAGGCTACCATTTGTTTGCTTTGTGGTGCTAGGTCCCCAACCCAGAGCCTCACATGATGCTGGGCAAGCGCTACCATGGAGCTACCCAGCCTCCGGCGGCACTGACAGACATTTAAAAATAATTATCTGACTGCCATGCAAAAAGGAGACAGGAAAAGGCTGCTCTAGTTTGCTTTTCTGTTGCTGTGATAAAGACATCGATCCAAAGGAACTTAGGAAGGAAAGGGTAGGTCACACTCCATCACTGAGGGAAGCGGAGGCTGGGCCTGAAGCGCAGGCCACGGAGGATCCCTGCTTCCTGGCTTGCCCTCATGCCTTGCTTAGTTTTCTATCTCACACAACCAAGACCACCTGTCCAGGGAGGGCACTGGTCACAGGCCCGGGCCCTTCCCCCGTCGACCGTTAATCAAGAGAATGTCTCACAGACATTCCCACAGGCCGTCTGATGGAAAAGGTTCTTAAATTGAAGTTCCTTCTTCCCAAGCGACTCTAGTTTGTGTCAAGTTGACATAAACAAACCAGTGCAGAGTGGGCAGAGGTTGAACCCATGGGGGTCCCTTGTTGAGGGGGTAGTATACCCAACTTTCCTTTTTGGACTTAACTGTCAGATTGAGGTTCCCCGTGTGATGCATGTGAGCTCCTCCCAAATACTTGGAGACCCCGGCCGGTGGTCCCCATACTCTCTTTTCCCAGCTGCTATGAGGGCCTCACACCCTGATGTGGCCACAGACAGACAGGCAGCCCCCTTCTCCATGTCCTCGGCACAGTGCAGACAGTTTGTCTGTAGGCAAAGCTCTCCTGATTTGTGCCCCAGGAAATCACCCCAGTACCCCAGTGGAGGCAGTGGATTGGGCCCAGGTCCTTCTCTGATACACTCTGGGATTTTCTCACCCACCTTTTAGAACCGCGCTGGGTGGTAAAAATTTAACACGAGCTACAGGGATAAACTGAAATCTTCTTCTACTAGCCACCTTCAGAATGAACAGGAAGGAGAACAAGAGAGTACTGACGTGAGGCAACCAGGGGTGACTGAGTCCCAACTCCACGTGAGGCGCACCAGGGAAGAAAGATGCTGAGTCTGACTCCCCACCCTGAGAGGCCGGGGTGAGTGACAGAAGTCCTGGATGGCAGGCGTCCACACCCAAGCTGATGCTGGAGAGCCCTCCTCTGGCTGCAGACAGCGCAGAGACCGCTCCAGTTTCGTATCTCCTCCCGTTCCTCTCAAACCCCTCAAACCCTTCACCCCAGGGTGAAGGACCGGGGTAATTTATGTGTGGCCCTGTCTTCCACACTAGCTCAGGGGGCGATTTGTGTCTGAGTCTCTAAGCCCTCACTTGCTGCCCGGTGCCGGGACTCTCCTGGGAGCACAGCTGGGACCTCACCATTACTCAGGTCTCTGCCTGAACTGAGACAGGCAATGAGACTCTTCCCTCCTGCTGACCCCAAAGGCCAAGAGCTGTCCAGGGCGGAAGCATCTCTCGACTGGAATGCCACCACCTGCCCTGGCCTGCCTGTCTCATCTGCCCCTGTCAGCCCGAGCTCTTAGCATTTTTCATTCCCACCCCATCACCCCTGCGTTGGCGAATATGCGTCCTAGGTATTTGAGAAATCTGGGAACCTGTGTGCTCTCTGTCCTTTGTGTCCCATGCTCCTGTCCCTCCCCACCCTGTACAACCCTGTACCCCCATCTCTCCCCGCTCCTTCCTCCTCACCTCAGAATTATCTTTAACTTTGTCCCCTGCCCCCACTGTTTACACAGCTGCAGAATGAGGGGATGCGGCTTCTCCCCCGCTTCGCAAGCCTGGGGTTAAATATACGTGTATTTCCGGCTCCCCACAACTCAGGCAGTGGGAACGCTATCCCAGGACCCAACCTCCTGCAAACAGACCGTGCGCTGCTAATGGCGCTTTCTGGGGATGGAAAAGCATATTGAACCACTTACTGTGCATGACCCTATGGAGGAGGCTGGTGCAGCTTTTCCTGTAGCCCCGGGAAGGGGCTGCTGCTCCACACATAGCCTCTGTGAAACAAGTGGCAGCCAGAGAGGCAGTCACACTGCAGACCTCAGAGTCACCAAAGTTCCAGCCAGAAAGCACAGTTAGAATGGAGACATTCGATTGGAGTCCCCTGGAATCTAAGACCCGGCTAAGTGCTGGAGTGGGCACATAGACAGAAACGAAAACAGTGCAAGACAAAGTATCCAGGAGTTCCTGCGGTATTTGGGGTGTCCGCAAAGTATTCTAAATGACTGTTTCTGGGACCACACCCCAGGGCAGATAGGAAAACTAAGCCTGATAGTTCCAGAAAGTACTACCTTAGCCAGAGCTGGTAGAGGCATCAGCTGGTAGAGATGAGAGAGTTAACTAAAGAACCTGAGACTCAGCCCTAAGGTCTCGAGAACCGGACATAGCACAAGCTGGTGCGTTGGTGTCGCGGCAGCCAATGGGTGTTGGATTTGGTCGTCTTAGTCACTGCAAATGTCCCTGAAATCCCTCCTTTCTTCTCCCCATCATTCTACAATCCCTTGAAAGCCACGAGACTTTGGGGGCACCTGCTACTGAAAGCAGAACTGTCACACTCCATTGTGACTCTCTTTGAGGCACTCTGCCTGGAGCCTTTGTGGTGTGCAGGCAGAGAGCAGGGCAATGGAGGGAGTGGGTATGCCTAGCCCACCCCTCACCAAGGCTCTCCCCTTCCACACTTACAGAATTGATCAAAAGTTTGCCTTTTCTCTCTTTCTCAAGATAGGGTCTAATTTATTCAAGAGTGGTCTTCAACTCACTATGTAGCTGAGGATAACCTTGAACTTTTGACCTTCCTGCCTCTACTTCCTGAATTCGGGGACTACAGAGGGTGCCATCATACCTGACTTGGTGCTGGGGACAAAACCTCCTATGCTGGGTAAGTACCCTACCAGTTGAGCCATATCCCCAACCCCAAACATTTTGTATTTAAGACATTACCTCACCTGTCTTACTCATGGGGTGGCCCCAACAGAGAAGCCCAAATCTTCCAGTTACCTTTGTTTTGAAACAGTCACTAAAAAATTCTGGATTTTGCTGGGCATGATGATACATGCCTGTAATCTTGACACCGGGGAGGCTGAGGCAGGAGGATTGCTAAATGGCCAGACTTAGCCTACTGGGGCTACGCATAGCAAGACCCTGAGTCAAATAAAACAAACAGGTCATCAAATGTATGGGTCCCTAGGGATACACTGGCAGGGAGCAACCAGGGCTCTGACCCAGATCAGAGACCCCTCTATAGAAGACCTGGGAAGACCTGATTCTATAATCAAGAATGTGTCCAGGGGCCCATGAAAAACACATGACCCGGATCAAAGAACGGAGTCAGGAAAACTCTGCACGTCTGAGCAGGGTGCTGCTACAGGGCAACCAGGGCCGGCCACAAGCTCATCCACAGGCAAGGGGCCTGGGCTAATTACTCCCCTCAGGGTCACCAAAGTCATCTTGCCCTGACCTATAGAGTTGCTAGGCAGCCACGTTTTGTTGCTGTCATCTCCAAAGGATGCGTGACTCACACCTGGGCCGGTGGAGCACACCACAGGTGTAAGACGCAGCGGCCTCTTGGTCACTACACAGAGGAGCATTGCCCATGGCCACATCACAAGGCCTCTGTTACCGGAACAGAACCCTCCTCTTCCTGCAGTATCCCTTTGACACCCAGGGGAGGACGGTAACCAACTCATCACTCGGTTGAGTTCTACCCTGCAGGACAGAGAAAAGAAAAAGGCCTGGGAGAGAGGGGCAGCATCTCTAATCAAAAGAGACTTTTTTGGGGGGCTTTGGGCTAATGTTGGTGTGTTACGTCTACTTAGTGTGTACCTGGGCTCAAACTAAAGGCAAAGGAGACCGACTCTGACAGCCATTTCCTCGCCTTCTCGCTCCACCCAATAGGCACCAGTGGTTAACAGTATGGTGGCAACAAGTGGGTCAAAGGTCAGCCCTTCAGCCAGGGCTGGTTTCCATGGAGACGAGTCCTATTCACGGAGCACACAGAGCCTCTTCACAGCCACTTACACACAATTGAGCTATTACTGGGAGCCCAGGAGAGCTGTGTCTGGACCACAGTGCTCTAGACAGGGCAGGGCTTAATGGAGCTGATTAAATGGTAGTCAGGGAATTACCCTGAGCAGGATTTAGGAATACCCTTCAGAAACAAGTTAAATCCCAAAGCCTCACCCCAGTCCACTCCCCCCCCCCCCACCCCTGCCACGACTCCCTTGAATAGTCTTCACATCAACGCCCCCTGTGTAGGACAATGCCAGTGTCTACACACTACTGCTAACCTCAACTTTCTTCCCAAATGCCTACGGCTGAGAGGACCAACCCAGCCTGAGATCCTGCACCTTGACGGCTCCACCTTGAGCATCATTATCTGTGGTGGTATTATGTTCCCCAAGATATTGTGCACCCTAATAAACTTATCTGGGGTCAGAGAACAGAACAGCCACTAGATACAGAGGCTAGAAAATGGTGGCACTCACACACCTTTAATCCTAGCCTTCTGGAGGCCTGGCTCTCTGTGAGTTCAAGGCCACACTGGAAATAGCCAGGCATGGTGACTCACGCCTTTAATCCCAAGAAGTGAGGGCAGAAAGCAGAAAGGTATATAAGGCGTGAAAACCAGGAACTAGGCTGGTTAAGCATTCAGGCTTTCGAGAAGCAGTTCAGCTGAGATTCATTTGGATGAGAACTCAGAGGCTTCCAGTCTGAGGAAACAGGATCAGCTGAGAAATTGGCAAGGCGAGGTGGCTGTGGCTTGTTCTGCTTCTCTGATCATTCAATGTTCACCACAATACCTGGTTCCAGGTTTGATTTTATTAATAAGACCCTTTAAGATTCGTGCTACAATTATCCTGTCCTCAGTGCTGTGGTGTTCACAACGTACTCATGCCGATTGTTTTTGAGATGAGTCTAGTTGCATCGCCTTTAATCCCAGCACTTGGGGAGGCAGAGGCAGGTGGATCTCTGTGAGTTCGAGGCCAGCCTGGTCTACAGAGCGAATTCCAGGACAGCTAGGACTGTAACACAGAGAAACCCTGCCTCGAAAACAAACAAACAAGTCTAGTTATGTAGCCCAGGCTGGACTCAAAATGCTGAGCTCCAAGGCTCTTGTCATCTTGGTCTCCCCAGTAGCTGGGACTACAGGCATTTAGCACCACACCAGTTTACCAGAGTAATATTATTTTTTTAATCTAGAGAGAGATCAACTCAAGGCTGGGGATATTGCTCAGTTGATCAAGTGCTTGCCCTAACATCATATAAACAAAACATAATGGTGCAGGGCTGTAATCCCAGCACTCAGAGGGTAGAGGCAGGAGGATCAGAATTCAAAGTTACCTCTGGCTACCGGGGAGTTTGAGACCAGCCTAGGTCACATGAGACAGTCTCACAGAAAAAAGATATTGCTCTAGTTTCCTTTCTGCTGCTGTGATAACATATTCTGGAAAAGAAAAAGAAGAGCCGGGCGGTGGTGGCGCACTCCTTTAATCCCAGCACTCGGGAGGCAGAGGCAGGCGGATCTCTGTGAGTTCGAGGCCAGCCTGGGCTACCAAGCGAGTCCCAGGAAAGGCGCAAAGCTACACAGAGAAACCCTGTCTCGAAAAACCAAAAAAAAAAAGAAAAAGAAAAAGAAAAAGAAGAAAGAAAGAAGGAAGGAAAGAAAGAGAGAAAGAGAGGGAGGAAGAGAGGGAGGGAGGGAGGGAGGGAGGAAGAGAGGGAGGGAGGGAGGGAGGAAGAGAGGGAGGGAGGGAGGGAGGGAGGGAGGAAGAGAGGGAGGGAGGGAGGGAGGGAGGAAGAGAGGGAGGGAGGGAGGAAGAGAGGGAGAGAGGGAGGGAGGGAGGGAGGGAGGGAGGGAGGAAGGAAAAGAGGGAAGAAGGGAGGAAGAGAGGGAGGGAGGGAAAAAAGGAAGGAAGGAGAGAAAGCAAGCAAGCAACTTAGGGGGAAAAGGAATTTAATTCAGCTTACAATTCTAGGGGATAGCCCACCATTATGGAAAGCAATCAAGACAGGCGCTTCAAACAAATAGCCACATGACAGGCACAGCCTGGATCTGAGAGGAACAGATGCATGCACTTGCATGCTCGCTTGTGCCTCGAGAATGGTGCCACCCACAGTGGGCTGGGTTTTCTCACCTCAGTTAGTTAAGACAATCCCTCGCAGATATGCCCACAGGCCAACCCAGTGTAGACAGTTCCTCATTGAGACTCTCCTCCCAGGTGATTCTGGGTTGTGTCAAGTTGACAGTTAGGGCTAACCATCACAGATAATCAGTTTAAAGACAGGTTAAGGAGGTGACGGATCTACTTCAGGCATAAGATAAATTCTGTGGATGGAAGATGTGGCTTCTCAAGGGAAGGGGCACTTGGGTGTCTGCTCGGGGTTCTTGACAGCATGAGGGTGCCCTCAAAGGATGTGTTGCCATGCGGTCTTTGCCAGATTCTATCAACAGTCTCACAGCCTTTAAGTTGGAGTAGAACAAGAAGGGTGAAAAGTAAAATTACTAACAGGGGAAATGCCTTGTTAAAAGATGATTCTCCCTCTACCAAAAAAAAAAAAAACAAAACAAAACAAAAACCCTAGCCGGGCGGTGGTGGCGCACGCCTTTAATCCCAGCACTCGGGAGGCAGAGCCAGGAGGATCTCTTTGAGTTCGAGGCCAGCCTGGTCTCCAAAGCGAGTTCCAGGAAAGGCGCAAAGCTACACAGAGAAACCCTGTCTCGAAAAACCAAAAAAAACCAAAAAAAAACAAAAAAAAAAACAAAACAAAAGATGATTCTCCCGCATAAAAACGTTCATGAGTGTGAAAAGCAGAAACAGTCTGAATCTCCCTCAAGGACTGAATGGATGGATAAACAAACATGACTTCATCCACACAACGGAACACTACTAAGTAATGAAGAACCACAGCTCCAGGCAGCCATATGGACAGATGTCAAACACATTTTCCTGAGTGAGGGAAGCCAGGTTCCCAAGGCCGAATGGGTATAAACCCCTTAGATGTCATTCTGGAAAAGCCCAAGTGATAGGGATAAAGACCAGACCAGTAGTTGCCAGAATTTAGGGCTGGCTACAGGAGAAGTACTGACTGTGAAAGGGATGCCCCGGGAATATTTTGGAATGAACAGCATTGTTCTAAAGCAGCCGTTTTCCATCTGTGATTCGAAACCCTTTTGGGAGTCACAAATCAGATATCCTGTGTATCAGATATTTACATCACGGTTCACAACAGTAGCCAAATTACAGTGATGAGTAGCAATGAAACTGTTTCATGGCTGGGGGTCACCACGACACGAGGAGCTGTATTAAAGGGTCCTAGCCTTAGGAAGGCTGAGAACCGCTGTTCTGAATGATGGTGTTGTTGTATAATCTGAAGCCAGGTGGAGTGGCACATGCCTTTAAATCCCACTTGGGATTAAATCACTTGGGAAGCAGAGGCAGGCAGATCTCTGTGAGTTCAAGGTCAGCTTGGTCTACATAGTGAGTTCTAGGACAGACAAGGCTTCGTAGTGAGACTGTCTCAAAACAAAACAACAACAACGAACAAACAACTGTTGTGTAATCTTGTAAGACTCCAAAAGTGAATTTTATGGTACAGTTTGTGTGTGTGGGTGTGCATGTTTGTGAGTGCTCGTGTGTACAAGGATGTGTGTGCATGGGTGTTGAGGCCTTAGGCCAACTTCAGGTGCTGTTGAGCTTGTTTTTGAAACAGAGTTTTTCACTGGTCCAGAGCTCACCCAGGAGGCTAGGTAAACTGGGGGCTTACAAGTATGTGATACCATGCCCGGCTAAAAAATAAAAAACAAATTGGACTCATCGATTGAACTCTGGTTCTCATGACTCCATGGCAAGCAGTTTACTGATATTTCCTATCTCCTCAGCCTCTGTGATTCATTTTTAAAATGCTTTGACTTGAGCTCTTCAAGGAGCGTGAAGGAAATAGTGCCGAGTCTTCAGGCTGGGATGAAACAGACATCTACATTGTGTCCCAAGTTAGAGCTGCCACTCTGTGAGGGAAGTGCACCACCACTTTTAACTCTGGACTGCTCAGGTACACACTCTTCTAACTACACACTATGCACACACATGCACAATAATAATAAATTTAAAAGGGGGAAATAGCAGAAAGGAAAATGTGAAAGGAGCAGTTGGGATCTCAAGGGTTAACACCCCTGTCCTGGACTGTAAAGAAGGAATGCACACAGCCTTCCCAGGAGCTCTCAGACTTACCATAAGGACAGGAGACTAACCAGGAGACTCATGTCCCTGCTGTGTGCAGTGTCCAGAAGAGCATCAGGCCCAAAGAAGTGCACAAGCCGAATTTGATGAACAAGAATTACTCGAAGGTAGAAACTCATAGAAAATGGGATTAAAGAGAAATGGAGATTAAATACACGGAAAGATTAAACAGACTGTTCATCTAGGCCGAGTATCAGGACGCAGTTCTGTAAGATTTCAGACAGCATCAGAGGGTGGAGACAACAGCTCTGTGTTTGAGCACCTGTCTGGATGCCCGAGGCCCCGGGCTCCACACTCAGTACAACACAACAAACAAACAAACAACCAAACAGGGCTGGTGGGATGGGTCTTGCTCTGCTTTCTATTGCCATGATAAAGACCACGACAAAAGCGACTTGGAAAGCAAAGGGTTTATTTGGCTATACAGGTTATAGTCCATCCTTGAGGGAAGGCAGGGCAGGAACTCCTCCGTGAACCTGGAGACGGGAACTACAGCAGAGGCCATGGAGGAACTCTGCTGACCGGTTTGTTATTCATGACTTGCTCAGCCCGCTTTTTTTTTTTTTTTTTTTTTAATAACCCAGGACCACCTGCCCAAGGGTGGCAATGCCCGTAGTGAAATGGGTCCTCCCACATCAACCTTTAGTCAAGAAAATGCCCCATAGGCTTGCCTGTAGGCCAGTCTGATGGAGTCATTTTCTCAACTGAGGTTCTTTCTCAGATGACTCTAGCTTGTGTCAAGTGGAGAAAAAACTACCCAACACAGTGAGGAAAGGCACTCGCCATTGAGCCTGATGGAGCTCCATTTCTGGAACACCATGGGGGAAAGAAAGAACACACACACACACACACACACACACACACACACACACACAAATAGAGGCATGCTAGAATAAAAAAAATAAACAACGTCCTCCAAAGCCAGAAAGTAAATGGAGATAAGAATTAATGGGCGAGCCCAGCTCTCTAAGTTGCCTACTGATTGAGGGGAGGGGGGGAACTGCTGACAAAATTCTGAGAACATAAAGAAGATTCCAATTCTGCGCTGGATGTGGTGGCACACACTTTTAATCCCAGCACTCAGAAGGCACAGGCAGGCAGGTACCTGTGAGTTCAAGGCCAACCCAGGCTACACAGTGAGACCCTGTCTCCAAAAAGAAGGGGGGTGGGGAGGAGAAAAACTCATCAATTGATGGTCATAACTGATGGCCCAGAAGTTAGTCTCGGCCCTTTATTTACTAGCATTAACTCACTGAATTTGAACTGAAAACGAACAGGTGAGGGCTATTGTGAGTCCCAATTTATGGATAAGGAAACTGAGGTACAAGGAAACTCTGTCTAGCCCCACAGTAGGATTTGAACTTCCCTTGACCAGAATCCTCAGCTCTAACCCCATACAGTTCTCTGGGAAAATGAAATAAAGGCATTAGGGTGAAGGTTAACAAGGGTGAATTGTAGTGGACTGCTTTCCACTGTTTAGGGTGGTGGGAGAGTGTATGGGAGCAGAAGATGGCTGAATTGGCAGAGAGATCAGGAGAATTAACTCAACAATATGGTTACCCCAACAAGGAGGCTGCTTCAATGGCTGATGTTTTCCATGATGCCCGGGGATCACTCTGTCTGGAACACACCATTCCTGATAGTTTGGAGTAGAATTAGGCTCCAGATATTCAAAACTGCGTCCAGAGGCCCTCTCTGAGGGGTGGAGAGCTGTTGCATGGACAGGGGAACTCAATATGCTCTGGGCTGGCCTGTCACTGCAGGTGTTCAAGCAGACACCAGACAACAAATTGTTGACCAGATAACCCCGAGATCTCAGCTGAAGATTAATTACTCTCAGATGCAAACAACTGCTTCTCAGGCCTCCTGGAAGGACATGCAAGGGAAAAAGGCCAGTTCCAACTTAAAGAAGAAATGCCAACAAGGTGCTTGGAGACACAAAAGACATGCTTGGGAGGCTGGGTCCCCGCACCCCACACCCCCACCGCATCCCCAGGAAAACAGACTTCCATCGCCCACCGGGTGTTCCTGCTGACTAGCTCAGCAAGATCCCTGCAGATGTTTCAAAGGACTCTCCATGCAGCCTTGCAAGATCCCTGCAGATGTTTCAAAGGATTCTCCATGCAGCCTTGCAAGATCCCTGCAGATGTTTCAAAGGACTCTCCATGCAGTCTGTAACATTTCCGGGAACATTTCTATGCTCTTCCCCCCCCTGAAATACAGCATCAGTCCTGAGGGGACCAGAAGTCAAGGGATCTGCCCAAGTGCAGGCTGAGTATTTGGAAAGCTTTAGACATGTGTTCCTTCATGAAAAAATGGAACAGTAAATTAAAAGGTGATATACAACTGTCCCCTCGGGCTTTCCCCCTGGCAACACTGTATGCAGAAGAGAAACAGACACTTGAACCTATTTTTTTTTTTTTTAAGGACTTATAATAATCAGAGTGGTTGTTCCTAGTAAAGAGCTGCCCACAAAAATAGTACCACGTGGGGGTAAAGGAGAAATAGGTTTCCCACAGTTGTCCTGGAAACAGACAGCCTCACCCAGCCCCTTGCAAAGAAATCTGGTCATAGGACAGGGCTTTAAGATGTCCCTAGTTATACATTTGACAAGCCCAAGTATGGGAAGCTATCTAGAGTAACAATTCTAAAACGCTTGATACAGGGCTGGGGAGGCTCAGTTAGAGTGCTTGCTGTGGCTAAGAGCTGAGTTGGAATCCTCAGAACCCAAGTAAGTAAAGGTAGGTGTGATAGGTGTGATAGGTCTGCAATCTCCCTATGGCGGGATGGGAGGTAGAGACAATAGCATCCCTGGAGCTCACTGGCCAGTTAGCCTGGAGTACTCAGTAGAAAACAAGAGACCTTGTCTCAAAGAAGGTGAGGAGGGACTCTTAAGGGTGTCTTCTGACCTTCACACATGCTACCTGATATGGGCACGCAAGACAGACGAGACGTAGGGAGGCACAGAGAGGAACACTACATATTTGTGCACTATTTGTGAAAATAAAATACCAGAAAAACGGAAGTTTCTAAAACCAGAAACAGCTAGATGAGTCGTTTGGATACAGTCAAAGAAGCAGGTCATCAACCGAGTCTCAGTGAGAAGAAGCTGGTGTTCAGAAGGACAGAGAACCAATCATATGATCCAGGAGAAAGCCAGGGGTGGGTGACAGGATCATTAGGTGACATTAAAAAAAAAATCTCCAACTTCCCCCAAATGAACATACATACTTTCATCTCTTTCTCTTCTAGTAGCTCAAGTAAGACCAGCAGATATTCCTTCTCTGCATCCCTCCTTCCCCGGGCTACTGTGAAATTCCCAGGCTTTTCGTTCATTTGTAACATGGAGCTACATATAAATCCGTACGCCCATGTTCACAGTTTTCTTCCTGCCCTCCCAGGCACTTCTTCCATTCATTTCGTTTTTGAGAGAAAGTCTTGCTATGCAGTGGTGACTGGAACTCTCTAGAGCCAGGCTGGACTTGAACTCACAACAGACTCTTGTCTGTTTCTCCACTATTTGGGATTACAGGAATGTCCTAGATCAGGTATTCACGGAAACTCTCCTCAGTGTTCTTCTAAAAAATAAGTTAAAAAAAAAATCTCAACTTCTTCTTTAAAAAAAAAAAAAAACTCAATTATTATTCCTATTTTTGGGGTGGGTAGGGGCACACACAGCGATGTGTGGAGGTCAGAGGACAGCTTTGTGAAACTGGGTTTCATCTTCACTGGGTTCCCGGGATTCATCAAGCTTACACAGCGGGTGATAAACCTGCCGAGCCATCATGGCAGCCTGAGAAGAACAGTGTGTGTGGAGGGTGGGGGTTGGGGGGGGGGGGTAAGATGACAGGATGACCTCAGAAGCCAGTCCACCTCCTCTTGCTCTTCTCCATTCCTCTGCCTGCCTTTGTGAACTCCCTGGAGATACCCCAGGGGCCTCATGCCATGCCTGGCCCCTGTGTCCTCTTCCAAGGTCTGGCTCAAAGAGTCTCCATCTGCAGATGAACTTGACTCCTTGTTCTCACAAGACACTCCATCCCCACAGGCCTAGGACCTTATCATTTCTGCATCTCAGCTCCTCAGACACTGCCGGGGGCTGCTTGGTCATTGTTTATGGCGTGAAAAACAAATACCAGAATATCACACACACACACACACAAATGCTTATGAATAAAATTCAAATATTTACTTGGAAATCTGTCCATAAAAGACAGATTCACAGAATAAAGCACATATAAAATGGGTAAGAGCTAGGTGTGGTGGCACACACCTATAATCCCAGAGCTCAGGAGGATCAGGAGTTGGAGACCAGCCTGGGCTATACATACCCCGAGGCAAATCCCAACTCACAAACAATGGATGGGAAATAAGACCAGTGGCTTATGACTAAGGGGCTGAAACAGACTGAGAGGTAAGCTTTTACCACAGCTGGGTTTGTAGTATTTAAAGGACCGTCCTTTACTCTGGGTTCCGGGGGCTCCTCTTTTTTGTCGCTGTTATTCCAATAGTCTTTTGGGAATGAAATTATAAAGATAGTAAGAGTGAGTCTCTTCTTGGACGACCCTTCTGCGGTATAAGAGAGGCCCATAAAATGGCTTAGTGTAAAGGTGCTTGCTGCCAGGCCTGACCACCTGAGCCACACGGTGGAAGGAGAGAACTGACTGTCCTCTGTACTCCACATGTGTGTATGCGTGTGTACACACACACACACACACACACACACACACACACACACACACACACACACACTTTTTTCCGAAGACCCTGCTAAGCTCTTACCCTAGCATCCTGCAAGCATTCTGAAACTCGTGTGGATCAGGAAACTCCGAGCGGAAGCCAGGAGCAAGTGGTCCAGAAGCCGACAGAAGAATGGTCCGATCAGCAGAGCCTGGGGCAGAAGCACTTCGTATGTTTCTGCACGGACAGATAGATCTCAAGGCCTCCTAGAGCTAACAACACTTTCACTAAGCAGAGAAGCAGCCACAGATTGCTGGGGTGGGGGCTGCTATCTGTGGGATATCCAGATATCCAGAGGGGATATCTGGACAAGGCCACAACCTTTCTAACCACTGCCAAAGAAATGAGACCCTGTGTTCATTCTGTGTCCGGTGAGGATGCTTAGACAAGGTCACCAAGAAAGCAGAGAGAGTAGAGATGGCTCAGTGATAGATCACTTATGACTCAAGTTCGATTCCCAGCTCTGTCTTCTGTGGGCACCTGAGTTTGCGCGCACATGCCCACACACAGACAGACATGCACACAAATAATTAAAAAACACGTCATTTTTTTCCTAAGAAGAGCATGCGTGTGTGTGTGTGGGGGGGGGGGGGGAATGGATGGATAGATAGATAGATAGATAGATAGATAGATAGATAGATAGATAGATAGATAGATAGATAGATAGATAGATAGAAGGGTTACATAGGAAGGTAATAGCTGGTATCAGAGCACCAGTACTGTGGTCTAGACTTAAGCCCACAAACCATGTGCTGTAGGGTTAGAGCAATAGAGAATGAACGGGCCCTAGGACGGTGGCTAGCAAGGGACAGAAGGGAGGGAGGACCCAGAGGACGCTAACCACAGTAGAGATTCTGTAGTTATAGGCATCCCTCAAATCTGCTAGGAAGAGACAAAGACACAGCACACCCAGTGGTCTAGACCCAGCTCATAGGCCCGCCTTTCCCAGAAGCCTAGTCCTGTTCTGCGCTAAGTGGGAAGTAGAATTTGGAGGACACGTGAGCAGCACGGTTGACCACCATTCCTGAAATGACCATTCTTTCCAGGCCTTTGCAGCAGACAAAGCTGGAAAAAGCAAAACAAAACTCTTTTTCTCTCATACCTATGAATATAATGTGTTTATATCCACCCGTTAGTTTTCAGTCAGAACATCAAGTTTCTATTATCAGTTTCAAACCTTCCTTCCTTTCAGCTTGAGGAACCCGCTTTCGCGACACCAGTTAATCACTTATTTATGCCACTCAAAATGCATACAACAGCATGGAGTAACCCTTAATACTTCATCAACAATTCGGCTCATGAAAACACTTTAAGGGATCGCAGGGTGTCTTTTAATTCTTATTCTCTATTCCACCAGGGATATACAAACTCCTGTGTTTGTACAACTAGGTTCTGCACGGGTCACCGATTTCCAGCCTGACTCAGTCCTTAGGAACTTTCAGCTGAGCTGTGACATCCTGCCCTCTCTTGGCTTGCCCCACCCCGGAGCTGGATACATGCAAACCGGAGCAGAGATCAACACAGCAGACACCTAAACATCTCCTGCAGCAGTATGGACGGACGAGTGCTGCTCTCGACAAGGAACCCAGGGCGGACCTCTGTTTTACACAGGTAATGTCCAACCTTGACGTAACTCCCTCACAGGTGATTGGCCAGAATCTATTGGAGCATAGCATTCCACAAACTAACTAACTCCCCCCACCCCCGTGTGTGTGTGTGTGTGTGTGTGTGTGTGTGTGTGTGTGTGTGTGTTTTCAGTTCTGAGAACTGAACCCATGAAATTGAGCATGCAGGCAAGCATGTTACCATTGAACTACATCCCTAGCCCTCCTCCCCCCACTTTGGAATGGGGCTCCAAAAAGTTGCCCAGGCTGGTCTTGAATTCATGATTTCCTTCCTTCTCAGCCTCAAGTATCTGAGATTACAGATGTACACCACAATAATCTGCCAAGACTCTTTCTAAAAATAACTTTCTTTGGCACATGTACATGTGTATGATGTGTGGGCATGTGGAGGGCACAGGTTTTCTGCCTGTGTTTTCCTGCATTGCTCTCCGCCTTCCATACCAAGGCAAGGTCTATCAGCTAAACCCAGAGCTCCCCAGTTCGGCTAGTCTAGCTAGCTGGTTTGTTCTGGATCTCTTGATATGCCCCCTGTGATGTGGGACTACAGGTGAGCTGCCACACTCACCCGGCTTTTATGGCGGCTCCGTCCTGACTCTGGTCCTCATACCTGCACAGAAAGCGCTTTACCCACCGAGCCATCTCCCTGGCCTCTAAAAATGACTTATGAAGAAGACAAAGTCCTTTCCAGTGGAGTTTTTTTCCTTGGTTTTTCCTGTGTAGCTGTCCTGAAACTCGCTCTGTAAACCAGGCTGGCCTTGAACTCAAGAGATTTGCCTGCCTCTGCCTCCCAAGTGCTGGGATTAAAAGTGGGCACCATTATACCCAGTCCAGCATTTTTTTTTTTTTAGCATTTTTTTTTTTTTAATGAGCAGGGTCTCTCTATGTGGCTCTGGAGGGACTGGAACTCACTATACAGACCAGGTTGACTTCAAACTCAAAGATCCATTTGATTCTGCCTCCAGAGTGCTAGGAATTAAAGGCGTGCACCACCACATCTGGCCATAATTTTTTTTTAAATGCAATTATTTTAAGTGTTATTTTTAGGGCTGGTGAATGATATTAGCCTGGCAATTACACAGTCCTTAGTTTTATCCCCAGAACTCACGTCAAAATGCCAAGCATGGCGTGTTTGTAACCCCAGTACTTGTGAGGCAGAAACAGGAGCATCCCTGGGGCTCAGTAGCCAGCCAGCTACGTCACGTCTCAAAGTGGGTGGATAGTGTTCCTGAGGATGACACCAGAGTTTGTGCTCTGGGCTACACACACACACACACACACACACACACACACACACACACACACACACACACACACACGTGCATGCGCATGCACATTATTTTTAGTTATGAAATAGCATCTTTGTACAAAATTATGCACACTTAATTTCAAAATGCAGAGCAAATAACTAGCCATGTTAATGTAATTATCTAGACTAAAGACATTTCCCCATCAACCTAAAACTTCTTACCTCTTCCCTCCCTCCCTCTCCCCCCACCCCTTCTGTTTCTTAGAAAAGTAGACTGGATGCAGCTGAAGTCCTCAGCTTTAGCTCTCCTTTTTCCCCCATACTGCCCAGGCGTAATTACTGTCTCCAGGGTACTGTTAACCAGGCCTCTGCTTGTCTCCGTAATTACAAATGCATTACCCACAAACCAGGC
This sequence comes from Peromyscus californicus insignis, assembly GCF_007827085.1. NCBI lineage: Eukaryota > Metazoa > Chordata > Mammalia > Rodentia > Cricetidae > Peromyscus > Peromyscus californicus. The sequence goes on from NW_026294584.1 coordinate 88,014,203, forward strand.
AGAGACTCCAGCAGAGTGTCTTCCTCAACTTTTCACCTTGAACAGCTCCACATGTACAAGACAGTTGTGGAACACTGTGAACTCTGACCTTCAACCATTCTCGCCATGATTAGTATGCATCCTTCCTCGCTGGTTTTTCAATCCCTCTGTCTGTCTCTACCTATTCCCACACATACTTCTATCCGGCCTAAATCAACCGTAGACACTGTCATTAACAAACACATCACCTTAAATACCCAGCCTCCGTCTTCTAAGCACATGCGATTCTCCCACAGGACTGACTGCCAGTTTTGTTCTCTCGGGAGCTTTGTTTTGAGTTGTGAGTTGCACCTGGAACCCTGCACGAAATTCTAGCACTGAGCTACACACCGAGCCTGGGGTGGGGTGGGGTGTCCTGAGGCATTTGTGAGCCGCACCATATTGTATACATCCAGCCAACACTAGACCCCCAGCAGTCATCCCTGTTAATGTGTGCAGACCTGGTTGATTCTGCTGTGACTGCATGTGTGTAGTTACTATGTTGATGACCACGGTTTCCGCTGTAACAGGCAATGTAGCAAGGGACACTCTTGTTCATGTCCTTGGTGTATAGGAGACTTGCTGGGACTGAGATAGGCATATTTACTAGACTTTTATCTTAGCATCTTTTATCAGCCAGTATCCTGGCCAACATCTGTATCCTGGCCAACATCTGTATCATCTCAAGCTTTATTTTTTTGTCATACTGTTGTTTTCCTGTGCATTTGTATGGCCTCGTTTCTTTTGTATTTTTTATAATTGTAATTTTTTTTAAAGCGTATGAGTATTTTCTCTGCATGTATGTCTGTGTACCACATGTGTGCCCGACACCTGAGGAAGGTGGAAGACATCAGGTCCCCTGAAACTGGAGTTACTGAGGTTGTGAGCTGCCATGTGGGTGCTGGGAACTGAGCCTAGATCCTCTGCAAGAGCAACCGGTGCTCTTAACCTCTGACTGATCTCTTCAGCCCGGGTGTTTCTTTGAGCAGAAACTCTTGCTGGAACATCTTACGTCACTATTAAGACCCTCCTTCATAAGATGCCCTTTGACATGGTTACTTACGCTCCTCTCTGCATGAACTACTCTTTCCCCAGGTGTCCAGGTGATGTTTAATTCTGCCCTGCCAGCCACTCCTCGAATGATGGTAAGGACTTGTTTTCTAGTATCTCCTCCTACATTTTAAGCTCTGGAGGTCAGGGATGGGACCTTATCTCATTCTACTTACAACCACGGAAGGTGTGCAGAAACTGTTAAGTGGATAGATGCATTCATGCACACCAGTGTGTGTGTGTGGGGGGGGTGGTGCTAATAATGTTGAGCTGATTAATTCACAACATACATGTATTGCCATGAGCAAAACAAGGCATGGGACATGTCTGTGGGCGGGAATGCTTGTTCTTTCGTTATTTTGCTTTCTGGGGCAAAATGCAGAGGGTAGGACGTGCAATGAGTTAACTCACTGCTGGCTAACGGGGATTTGTTTGGAATCCATCGTTTCCGAAAACCCTAAGCGCAGTGGGACATGGGGTCCCCAGATGGCAAGGGGGCTTGTCAGATCTTCACGGGCAACGGAAATGGGCAAATTGCATTTTGCACAGTCACATAACTCCCCGACAGAACTTGACTATTATTTCCACAGCAGTCAAGTCCTTTGGAGTAGAGGAGGGGCTGATCGAGGTGCCTGGAGCCAGGGTCCAGACAAGGCTGGGCTGGGCTGGGTGGACCAAGGCTAACTTATTCTCTGAGAGCCCCCCTTTCATCCCTTTGGAATAAAATCTGCATTCCCTTTCTGGGAGAAGGGCAGGTCTCCGCTGACAACCCTGAGCGTAGTGGACTCGGTGCCCTCAAAGTCAAGCTCCTCGAGGAAGCTGAACCCAGGCCAGCGTTAGTACAAGAAGAGAAAGAGGGATTGTCCCTTTTGCATAGCTCAACATCTCATTCTCTTCGAGGCCTCAAAACCCTAATTTGACCACAAAAACCTGGCCTCTGGTGTTTCTGTTATGAGTATCGGATTCCTTCAGCTGAACTTGGCTGTTCACTGCCTGAACAAATTACATTAACAATACAGAGAAATGTATACAGGGCCTTAAAAACACTGCTGAGCAGGGACCAAAACAAAGACGGCAGTATCCTAGCAACAAACCTCACCGCCCCCCCCCCCCCCAAGCAAGGCTGTGGGCTCTGCCAGGGATTGTAAGCCATTGAGCGCCTCTCTTCTCTGAAAACAATTAGGGACAGAGAAGTCACAATTACAGATGGGATTTACAGCCAAAGGGGCAATCTATAAATCACAGAGCTCCCACCCCCAGCCATTCCCAGCCAGATAATCAGAGCCAGATGTTCGCCACAGCTGCCTCAACGTGGGTACACTGTTGGCCAACCTGACCACACTCCTGCTCTGAGCCAAACAGACTAGCCAAGTCAGAGGGGGCCTCTGCACCCTGGAGCCTTCCCAACTGTAGGAAAGGTTGGGGCATGTGGGAACTGTTTGCTGGAGCAAACATGGAGACACAGGCTCCCCTCTGGTGAGGACCTGTGGCTTGCAAGTTCCTGCAAACCTGGAGCAACCGGTGATGGTGGTGACCGTGGCAGTCAGCAGTGGCCACATCTTCAGCATCTCTCGCTAGGGGCTGAATGGGGCCTTTTAAGGCATGGCTGTTGATGAACAGGGATGAGGCTCGGTGGGTAAACGCACTTGCCATATGTGACGGTTTAAAAGAAAATGCCCCCCAAAAGGAGTGGCATTATTAGAATGTGTAGCTTTGTTGGAGGACGTGTGCCACTGTGGGGGGCGGGCCTTGAGGTCTCTTATGCTCAAGTTTCCTTCAGTGTGACTGTCAGTAGACTTCCTGTTGCATCTGAGTCAAGATGTAGGACTCTCAGCTACTCCAGCACCGCGTCTGCCTGTACTCCTCCATAATGGACTGAACCTCTGAAACTGTAAGAGAGCCACCCCAATTAGATGCTTTCTTTATTAGAGTTGCTGTGGCCATGGTGTCTCGTGACAGCAATAAAAACCCTAAGACAAACTGAGTTCTGTAAAAGCCTGGCACAGTATAACAAACATCTGGAATCCCAGGGTACAGCTATAGGGAGATGGGAGGTGTTGGGAGGGGAGTCTCCAGAACCTTGTGGATGAGCTAGGTATCCTGAAATGCAGTAATGAAGAGACTGTCTTTGTTTTGTTTTTGTTTTTTGAGACAGGGTTTCTCTGTGTAACAGTCCTGGCTGTCCTGGAACCCGCTTTGTAGACCAGGCTGGCCTCAAACTCACAGAGATCTGCCTACCTCTGAAGGTTGTCTTTTTGCTTCTGCATGTACACCAATGCCTGAATACATGAAGGAAAACATACTCCTCACCCCCATGAAATCAAGTACACCTGTTTATGCAGTACAAGGACTGACCCTGGGTCCCACACATACTAAGCAAACACTCTACCCTATCCCCAGCTCTCTTTTTACTTTTAGTTCACTGTGCAGGACAGGCAGGCCTTGAACTTTCAATCTTCCTGCCTCTGCCTCCTGTATAGTTAGAATTACTGGCCTTTGCCACCAAACCTGGCACAAGTACACACATCTTAATTGTATAGTTTAATCAACTTTTGCGCATATATAAACAATGTCAACACCACCAGATCAAAATGTGGAACATTCTAGGGCTGGAGAGAGAGATTCTACAGCAGGTAAGTGTGCTTGCTGCTCTCCCAGAGGACCTGAGTTCAGTTCCTAGTACCTGTACTTGGTGGATCACAAGGATCTTTAACCCCAGCTCCAGGGACTCTGACCTCTGATGGTCCCTGCCTTGAACATGCCTTGAACCCCATAATTAAAAACTGAATTCTAAAAAAAAGATATGAACGTTCTAGAGATCACTTTGTCTCACCACAGTCAACACCCCTCTGCCCTCAAGGCACTCACAGCTCTGACCTTATAGCATCATCAGCTTTGCTTGCTTTTGAACATTTTTGTGTGTCCTGAATCTCTATCTTTCCCCAGGTTTCGGGTATTCTCAGGGTTAAACCAGGGCCCCCAATTCCAAACCACCACTTATGAAAACCCAAGATAACACAATTAGTCCTGCCTACCACCATCAGGTTCGTGAGAACACTGTCCGACATCTGTGACTCCTCTTCCTGAGACCCCGTCCGAGTGACTGAGACCACCCCTTGCCTTTGAGTGGTGGAGAGACCCTCAGTCATCTGTCTCCGAGCAACGCCCGGTAATCGAATCTGGTAGTAACAAGCTATGTTTATCCCACTCGCCACCCATCATCCTGACAGCCGCCATGTTTCACTGCTCAGGAAGTGCAGCGGGGCATGGAAGATGTGCTTGGGCACTTCGAGGGAGGAGAGGATTAATGGGGCTGGGATGCCTGGGCTCCCCCCTGTGACAAAACGGTTCAGGCTGCTGAGGCCAAGCACTCCTTGATTATCCTTCACATCTTTCATCGCCAGGGTCCCGAGGAACTAAGCCAGGGGTGGACAAGGGTGAGGACAGAGATGTGAGCACCCACTCTCCATACACACACAGCTCCTTCTTTTGGAAATCTGGGGCAGAATCGCTACGCAAGATGGGTGTAGCTGGTTTGAGGCTGGAAGACTCCTCGCTTGGGATGGCACAAACAGATTCCAAGCAAACGGAACTCAATCCTGGGTGCTGGGAGAGGCAGGGTTTTCTTCTGCCTTCCCTCCAGGGTACAGAGCCACCCACCTTTTGCTCCTGGCACCACCCCAGCTTCACTTCCCAGAGTGGCTATTTTTAGCGGTGCTTAGCACCCGTTTGTGGCCGTGGCTGTTTAAAATTCTACAGCTGTTGGCAGAGTATGACATAGGACACTTCCAAAGGATGCAATGCTCCCAGCCGGAAGTGGCAAATCCTTAAGCTCTCGAGCTCGCATTCAAGTATTTCCGGGTGACACACGAATGCGGTGATCTTACATCCAAATAAAGCAGGGAGGCACGAGGTTCTTCCAGGGCTATTTGGGAGTCCTGCTTCTCCATCAGAAAGACAGCTTGAGGAGGTGTCATTTGGACGTGGAAACAGTACAGACAGTGATGAGGACTACCGGAAACTCAGAACTGAACGTTAGCTCCTCCCAAAGCAGGGTGGGTTGGCACACGCTCGCAATGCTAGCACCCACAAGCCAAGCCAAGAGCATCACAAAAGCATAACGAGGCTGCAGGCTAGTGAGAGACACTGTATCAAAAAATAAGGTGGAGAGAAATTGAGGAAGATATTCAATGTCAACCTTTGACCTTCACGTGTATGTGTGACACATGCATATATGCATATACACCCGTATCTCTCTCTCTCTCTCTCTCTCTCTCTCTCTCTCTCTCTCTCTCTCTCTCTCTCACACACACACACACACACACACACACACACACACAAAATTGTGTGTGGGTTTTAAACTTTTGAGACAGAGTCTCAGGCAGCCCAGGATATCCTTGAACATGCTATATAGCTGAGACTGGCCTTGAACCCCTGACCTTGCCTGCCTGCACCTCCCAGACGCTGAGACTAAAAGTGTGCACCACTATGCCCAGCTCCACGGCATTTTCTGATATTGTACAATCACTGTTTCCACCCCAAGGCACATCTGAAAGGGGATTAGGTCAGTGGGCACTGCCTAGCCTATTGTGAGTGACATTGTGCACTTGACCAGACACAGCCATGTGGTGGGTCCAGTCCACAGTCCGGAGCTGTGACTCTAATGTTAGTGTTTTCATAGTCCTTGTTCCAAAATTACAAGCTAAGTGGCCAGGTCCATTATGTTTTGGGGAAACCTACATGCAATCTGGACCTTCCTCGGGAAGACAGACACTCGCCTTTCCCTGCCTCAAGCTAGCACTGTGCACAAAAGATCCTTCCCACATATTTTCTCATTTAACCCTTACAGTGATCTCTGAGGTCAAGAATGCTGCCCTAGCTTCAATTTAAACAATGGGGAGTGTGAAATTAAGTCTCTTACATAAGATCACAGACTTCTCTCTCTCTCTCTCTCTCTCTCTCTCTCTCTCTCTCTCTCTCTCTCTCTCTCTCTCGTATATGGGTGTATATATATGCCTGTGTGTACTAGCATTTTTGTGTGTGGGGGTGCATGTGGAAGCTCAGGGTCAATGTTGGGAGTCTTCCTAATTCACTCTCAACCTAATTCATTGAGGCAGGCTCTCTTAGTTGAATCCAAGCTCGTCTATGTGACTGCTCTAGCTAACTAGTGTGTTCTGGGAATCCCCATTCCCCCTTCTTAGTGCTATAATTACAGCAGTCACCACACCCATCCAGCATTTACTCAGACTCTGGGGATCCAAACTCTGGTCCTGACATTTGTGTAGCAAGGACTTTAACCAGTGGGGGCTGGAGAGGTGGCTCAGCAGGTAAGAGCACTGGCTGTTCTTCCAGGGGACCTGGGTTCAATTTCTAGCACCCACATGGCAGCTCACAGCTGTCTGTGATGCCAGTTCCACTAAAGCCATCCCCCCAACTCAGCTAAGGCCAGAGACTTTTGCAGTTCCATATACATATCTTTCAGCTCATAGAGCTGACATAATTGTTAATATACTGCGTCTCAGTGGTTCCAGACAGGGAAATGAGTGAGTTCCTAAATTAGTTAGTGAAGGGCTCACTTGCAGTAAGTCTATCTCTCCATCATAATCAAACATTGGCTCCCTAGATACCTGAGGAATCAAAGCTCTGATAAAGACTTAAAGATACCAGCACCAGGGGGCTGGAGAGATGGCTCAGTGGTTGCTCTTCCAAAGGATCCTGGTTTGATTCCCACTACCCACATGGCAGCTAATGACTGTCCATAACTCCAATTCCAGGAGATCTCTCTCCCTGTCCTGGCCTCTACGGTCACTGCATGCTTGTAGTGCACAGACACAAATGCAGGCAAAACACCCATACACATAAAATAAAAATAAATAAAGCATCAAAAAACCAAATACATCTCTAGGGGCAAGACCCACCTTGCTGTGTGCTGAGTGGCAATAATACATGGGCTCTGGGCTTTATACTCATTAGCCGTATGACCATAGGGCAAGTTGCTCCAAGGGAAACCAGGCATGCAGGGGGAAGATGAGATGACGGGACTCATCTCTCAGGGTTGTTAGCATGATTTCATTAGTTGCCAAGCTGAGGGTTGCTGTGGGATGGTCTGTATGCCAAATGTGTTGCTCTGAGTGGTCAATAATAAAACACTGATTGGCCAGTAGCTAGGCAGGAGGAAGTATAGGCGGGACAAGGAGGAGAAGAATTCTGGGAAGTAGAAAGCTGAGTCAGAGAGACACTGCCAGTCACCACCATGACAAGCAACATATGAAGATGCTGGTAAGCCACAAGCTACGTGGCAAGGTATAGATTAATAGAAATGGGTTAATTTAAGATATGAGAACTAGATAACAAGAAGCCTGCCACAGCCGTACAGTTTGTAAGCAATATAAGTCTCTGTGTTTACTTGGTCGGGTCTGGGCGGCTGTGGGACTGGCGGATGACAGAGATTTGTCCTGACTGTGGGCCAGGCAGGAAAACTCTAGCTACAGAGGGTCTGGCTTAGTGAGTAAAAATGTGTGTGAGGGCCTGAGTTCTGATCCGTAGACCCCATGTAAAAGCCAGGGGCAGTAGTGCATGCGCTTACAATCAGAGTCAGGCCTTAAGAAGTACTGTTGAGTCAGGGCTGGAGAGATGGCTCAGAGGTTAAGAGCACTGGCTGTTCTTCCAGAGGACCTAGGTTCAATTCCCAGCACCCACATGGCAGCTTACAACCATCAGTAACTCCAGCTCCAGGGGATCCAACACTCTCACACAGACATACATGCAGGAAAAACACCAATTTGTATGAAATAAGTAAGTCATTTTTAAAAGACTTCTTAAAAATGGAAGTATTGTTGAATCAACTTTGACCTATGAAAATTACAGGTCAAAAGGTCAGGCCCTTTCAGATCCTCCTTGTCTGCCTGACTTTAAATATCTGGAGATGCAACATGCCTGCATATTTTACTAGGAAATACTCGCGTGTCTCAAGCTATCAACAGTGTCGTCATTAATATTCTATCTGATTGCCGTGCCTGGAAGCATCCTAGGCCATCATCTGGAAATGCAGAGGCTGCAGCCGTGGATGATGTGTGCAATGCTGCTCTCCCTGCCGGAGTGCATGTCTATGCAGCCCTTGGGGTGCAATGCTACCCTTTCTGTTCCTTGGAGCAGGCCCAGGAATCTGCATCTCAACAAATACCTGCGAGTACTAGAGCACGGTCGGTAGACCACACTCTATGACTGCGCTGGCATTTCACTTGGCTGGAAGCTGCCGAGCAGCCTCTCTGTGGTTCCTCATTCCCTCATCTGACCCAAGAGGCTGCACAGCACACGGAGGGCTTGAGCAGTGCCTCCCAGGAGCATAAGCAACAGAAGCTGCTCACCAGCTAAACTCCCACACTACCCAGTGTGAGAAGAGCTGAAGAATGAATGGCAAGCTAAGTAGCTCACCTGACGCCCGTATGTAATCAAAGAAGTTCAGTTGCTTCCAGCATGGCCGGGCTTATTGCCTCATATGCAAAGGTAAAGTGGGGTGATGGTTAGATCTAGCTGTCCGCTTGACACATCTAGAATTACCTGAAAAGAGTCTTAAGGAGGGATTGTCTACCAGGATTGGCTGAAAACATACCTGTAGGGAATTGTCTTAAGTTAGTTGACATGGGAGGACCCAGTCCACTGTGGGCAGCATCATTCTCTAGCTATATAGCTTTAAGAAGTCTTAAACTGTGAGGAAATTAAGCTGAAAAGCAAGCCAATGAGCATGCATTCATCTCTCTCTGTTCTTTTAGGTGGGATGTGACTACGTAAGTTTTTTATGTGTATGTGTGTGTGCCCGCATGTATTTATGTACCACATGTGTGCAGCAGCCCAGAAAGGTCAGAAAAGGACATCGCATCTCCTGGAACTGGATTTACAGGCAGTTATGAGCCACCAGATGTGGGTGCTGGGAACTGAACCCAGGTCCTGTATAGGAGTAGTGAGTGCTCTTAAGCACTGAACCAACCCTCTGGTACCATGACTATCTGAGTTTTTGTTTCGTTTTGTTTTTTGCATGCGTGCGTGCGGGGGTAGGGGGTGGGGCTATTCCCCCCTCACCCCCCACCCCCCGACACAAGGTTTCTCTGTGTAGCCCTGCCTGTCCTGGATCTTGCTCTGTAGACCAGTCTGGCCTCGAACTCACAGAGCTCTGCCTGCATCTGTCTCCCGAGTGCTGGGATTAAAGGCGTGCGCCACCACAGCCCGGCCCATGACTATCGGTTGTTAAGTTCCTGTCATCTACTTCCGTGCCCCCATCTTCCTTAGGCTGCTTCTGTAGGGACATTCTGTCACAGCAACAGGAATGAAACCAGAGCCGATGTTATCAGAACTTCCCAGCTGCTGCCATCTTTATATGGAGATGTCAGTGACCTTTCCTTCAGGCTTCTTGCCCGAGGACCCACTGTCTCATTTTCTCTAACACACAACCAGAGATCACTCTAGCTGGTTCTGAGGCCCTCCCGGGTGCTCAGGAACGGCTTGCTTGCTTCCTACCGACCTGGGCGTGTGGTGTTTATCTGTCCCACGTGGAGGAAACTCAGAACCAGACCACCCCATTTTAATGTGGCGCCTTTCAGATTAGGAGGTATATGTAACCCTGTAATCCAATGGTCCTGTAAAACTCGTCAGCCATTGGAGAAGACACACAAACGGAGTTGGACCTGCCAAGCCCAGCATATTTTAAAAAGTAATCTTGTTCTTATTAAATTCATACTGACTCTTGAGGGGAGAGAGGAGGGAAAAAAATCACATTTTTTATGATTCATCACTTCCTCAAGATAATAAAACATGATCTGAAGATATAAAAAATATGTGGCCTGCAAACATCTTTTCTCTCCCTTGAGGCGTCCTTTCCACAAAAAAAATAGTTCCCACCATTCCACAGAACCCTGTATTTCGCTTTACCTCTGTGGCAATAACCAAAACTGCACATGTGACAGTCAGCACACACCAGAAACACCCCGGAGTCACGGAACGGGAAGGGTCCAGGGCTGTAGACAGCTCTCTCCTGTGTCCTTCGGGAATCTGCTCAAACACCGCCTTCTCCTGGGGGCCTGTCTGACAGCCAGGAGAAACCCCTTTTCTGACGGACAGCCAGGAGAAACCCTCTCCCTTCTGTTCTTCAGCCTGCCCCACTCTTTCTGGCTTTTTCCCAAGCACTCATCAAATCCTGCTACTCTCCCCAACCAGACGGTTAGTGATCGAAGGGCTAGCACGTTATTGACTGCTAGGTGGCCAGCACAGAAATCCAGCTTGTCAGGGTACTCGGTGAGAGCCCCAGTCCATCTGTCTATCCGTATCTACCACCTACCTTGTCCCCCCTTGAATTAATACCTGAAGTTCATATGATAATGGAGAAAGTAGGTAAAGCAGACATCAACATTTAAAACTTCTGTGTCCCCAAAGACACTATCAATAAAGCAAAATTTTTTTTTGTAAAATTAGAGCCCTGAGATAGGGAAGAATATTTGTAAATCATATATTTAATAAAGATCTAGCCTCCAGAACACATAAAACCTCTTCTGGGGCTGTGAAATGGTTCAGAGCAGTGGTTCTCAACCTGTGGGTCGAACCCCCCTTGGGGGTTGAGGGAACCTTTCCCCGGTCACCTAAGAGGTCGCCTAAGACCATCAGAAAACAGGTATTTACATTATGATTCATAACAGTAGCAAAATTACAGTTATGAAGTAGCAACAGAAATAATTCCATGGCTGGGGGTCACCACGTTAAAGGGTCACAACATCAGGAAGGTTGAGAGCCACTGGTTCAGAAGGTAAACGAGTCGGCCATCAAACCTGATGACCTGAGCTTGAGTCCCAGCATTCATGTGGTGGAAGATGAGAACTGAGTTCTGCAAGTTGTCCTCTGGCCAATACAAGTGCACTGTCGCATGTACACACTTCCACAGACACGCACACAAAGTCATATAACAGGATAAAAACTTTTATAAGTCTCTTCCTTAACAATAAAAAGATAACCACATTTTTAAAAGGTCTGAATATACATTTGCCTTGAAGAAAATATAGCCAATGTGCACATAAAACTCATACCCACAAGTGCATACATAGTCGAGAGGATAGACTGCAGTGTGGTTGGGAGAAGATGCAGAGAAATCAGTGCCCTCATCTACTACTGGGGGCTGTGTAAAATGGTGTGTCTGGGATGGAGCAATGGTCTCAGCAAAGATCTAGCTATGCAAGCAGGAAGACCCAAGTTCCACCCCCAGGACCCATGTGAAAAAGTCAGGTGTAGCAGCGTGTGCTTGCAATCTCAGTGGTGATATGGCCCAGACAGGCAGATCCCTGGGGCTCAAGGGCTATCTTGTTTAGCTGAACTGGAGGGTCCTAGGTAAAAGGTAGATCAAGCTGGGCTCAAACTCACAGATCACAGAGATCTGCCTGCCCCTGCCTACCAAGTGCTAGGATTAAAAGCTTGCAACATCATGTCCAGTGAGACTGTCTTAAACAAGATGGATGGCTCCTGAGGAATGACACCTGAGGTTGACCTCTGGTCTCCACATGAACAGGCACACAAGAATCCCCCTCCACACACACAATGGTGCATCTATTTTAGAAGACAGGATGGGGGTGGGGGGTAGAGCAGTGCCTCAATGGGTTAAATAGAAAATGACTAAGACATGGTAGTCCTGACCTTAGGTATGTACCCAAGATAACTGAACCCATGTCCCAATCTCCACACACAAAACTTGTCTACAAATGTACGCGGCAGCATTGTTCATAATAGCCCTGAAGTGGCCATAAGACAAATGTCTATGACCTGATGAATTACAATGGAATCTCACCCAGCCACAAAAAGGGATGTGTGCTGTTTCACACCACAATATAAATCTTGAGAGCACTGTGCTAAGTGAAAGAAGCCAGTGACAAAAGGCCACAGGTTGAATTATCCAGTTTATATAAAAGTACAGGACAGCTCCACAGAGATTAGATTCCTGGTTATCAGGGATTGGAGGGAGGATAGAAAGAAGAAATACTGTTAATCAGTCCAGGTTTCTTTGTAGGATAACAGAAGTGTCTGGAATTTGATGGTGGTGATGGCACACAACTCTGTAGACTTTAATGCGAGGTTGGATTTTATGGCATGTGAGTCATATCTAAAAAACCTGTAGGGCACAATTTTTAAACCCTTTAAGTAAGTAAAAAGAAAAAAATTATCTTGCATAATATTCCTGAAAATGAGGCTCAGTTTTCTTCATGTCCAGTTGGTAGATCCCAAACAATGGTCTCACCTTGGCTGCCCCGTAGAATCACTCGGGGAGCTTTTAAAAACACAGATGCTTGGCCCTCCTTCCAAGAGCTGACGATCTAATAAGTCCAGGGTGGAGTTCTGGGATAGTGTTTTCAGAAACTCTAAGTTGATGCTAGTGTGCAGCTGGGGCAGAGAACCGAGGCCCTAAAATCTGAGCTGTCGAGAGAGTCCCCGAGTCGTGTTATTTTATCCTTTCTCATAAACACGAAGCTAACAAAAACGTAAATGCTTCCCTGTTCCTGGCTGTTAGAACTCAAGAGAAGATTTTATTGTTTTGTCTACATTTTTAAAAATCAGTAAACGACTATATAAAATAGACCAAGACTTTGGGAGAGGAAATGGTTAAAGTGCATACTGAGCTCACTGTCTTAGGGTTAGCACCTGCTGTGACGAAACACCATGACCAAAAACAACTTGGGGCGGATAAGGTGTATTTGGCTTGCACTTCCACATCATGGTGTATCATTGGAGGAAGAAGTCAGGACAGAAACTCAAAAAACAGAGCAGGAACCTGGAGGCTGAGGCAGAGGCCATGGAGGGGTCCTACCTAGTTTCTCTGTGTGACAACCCTAGCTGTCCTGGAACTTGCTTTGTACACTAGGCTGGCCTCAGACTCATAGAGATCCTCCTGCCTCTGCCTCCCCAAGTGCTGGGATTAAAGGCGTGCGCCACCATGCCAGGTCTGCTTTCTTATAGAACCCAGGACCAAGAGCCCAGGGATGGCCCCGCCCACAATGACCTGGGTTCCCCCCATCAATTACTAATTAAGAAAATGCTCTACAGGCTTGCCTACAGCACAATCTTACGGAGGGTTTTGCTCAACTGAGGCTCCTTTTTCTCAGATGACTCTAGTGTGTATTGAAACTAGCCAGCACAGCTACCATTCTAATTTGGGGCAGGGATCAAACTACAATTTCATCCTTGGGAACTTAATATAGCTCTTTTTCTGCTTGCTTACCCTGAGGAAACCCTCTCCACACAGGTGGTAAGAAAGGCCATAGCCTGAAACTCAGAACGCTGAGCAGTGCCTCAGAGACTGGGAACATTTCAAACTCAAGTTTCACCATGTAGCCCTGACATACCTGGAATTTTCTATGTAGACCAGACTGGCCTTGAACTTACAGAGATCTGTTTGCCTCTGCCTCCACCTTTACCTTCTGAGTGAGCAAAATGCAATCTCCTCCTCAGCCCCCACTGCTCAAGAAAACAACTTCTTATCTTTCATTTGAGACAGGGTCTCATATAGTTCAGGCTGGCCTTGAACTCTTGATCATTCTGTTTGCACATCCCCAATGCTGGGACTATAGGCATGTGGCACCATGGGACTGGGAAGATGAGGTTTGTACCCCTTCCTCATTTTGGGTAAGTCACCTCCAAGCCCTCACTCATATGGACCTTGCCCAGCTCATCTTCCTTATTTTCCCATATGCTGTAAAACCCATGTCAGGTCTTCATTAGGCTCCCCATTTATTCCGGAGCCCCAAAGCTGTTTCCAATTGGCAGAGTCAGGCTAGTGTGGGCTGTTCATTAGTAGGTTGGTGGGAAGCTGACTCGGCCCTAAACCAACCCCAGCCTGTGGGAAATTCTTCCCCAATCAGAAGGCTCTCTAGGTCCCTGAGACTGGGAATGAAGGAGCCACCACCATCTCCCTTGGGTTTCTGCTCTGCATTCCTTGCCCAGCTCCGTGGCTCAGGAACCCTGAACAGCAGTGTTTGGGGTCTAACTTTGTTGGGTAACCGCTCTGTGGTTTTCTAGGCTCCCTGGCTCCTCCATCCCTCTTTCTCGCTTACTCAGCTGCTTCAGAAGTTGAATTTTAATCTGAGTTTCTTCACAATGTCTCCTTTCACGAAAAGCTAATAAAACCCTAAACAGGAAATTCAGGAGTAGTAGCAACGTCACGTGACTGTAACTAAAGGCTATTGGTCAACTGGACTTGGTTTTCAAGCTTGTCCCCCGGGAGGGCTTCAGCCCCTCACCCACATTTGCAGCAATAAAGAAGGTCTTTGTCTCTCCATGCAAGAACGTGAGTCCCAACTTTTCTAGGGGTGCCTGCAGGCAGTCCACACACAGCTCAGGACCAAAGCATCCATCTGTGTTTGCCCCTCCACAACCTCCGTGCTTGATGTGCTGGGCATGGCCCCCAGCTCTGCTCCCCAAGAGCCAGGGTGACCAACCACCCTGGCCTTAGGCAAGCTGTCCCAGAGCCTGCTCACATATGTGTCACCTGACCAGGCAGGTAGGGCTCTCTGCACACTCAGGAGACTATTCAAATTCTCAACTGAGGAAATACTTTTGTTGTAAGCAAAAATCTCACAAAAATCCCCAACATTAAAAAAAAAAAAAAATCAGATCCATTAAAGAGAAGAGCGAAAGCGTCCACTGTATCTCCAGAGCGCTTGTCATGTTTAAAAGGTTTCCATGTCACCACATCGCCTGGGGACTTATTCTAGAATTTTGTTGTGATTGCACAGAGCTAAAAAGAAAAATCCTGGTTCCCAGATAAAAGGCAGTAAATACGAACAGGTAGACTAGTTTTTGATCTTACAGCAATGTTTGGTGGCCTTTCTCCCATTACTGTCCTCCAAGAAGCATTTGTAAACATTTTACGTATTTTGCACTCCACCCCTAAAATCATACTACCACAGATTGTTTATGTTTGGGCACAGTAGTCCTTTGGGGGCCACATGCCATCGTCACAGCTAGACACCACCCGCTCCCTTCCAATTGAGAATTCATTAGTGTAATGGGGCCAAGCCTTGAAAAGGTGATAGAACATTTTGTTTCAAGTTAGAACCTTTAAAATTGTAATACAGAGAGTATGTCTGGGGATAAAACTCAGTTGGTAGAGCAACTGCCTAGCAAGCACTGATTGAGCTCCCTGGGTTCAAATCTCCAGCACCCCAGAAAATGGCGTCTTAGTTAGGGGTTTCTATTGCTGTGAAGAGACGCCACGACCAAGGTACCTCTTGTAATGGAAAACATTTCATTGAGGTGGTGGCTTACAGTTTCAGAGGTTCAGTCCATTATCACCATGGTGAGGAGCATGATGTGCAGGCAGCCATGGTGCTGGAGAGGTAGCTGAGAGTTCTACATTTTGCAGGCAACAGGAAGTGATCTGAGACTGGGTGTGGCTTGAGTATGTATGAGACCTCAAAGCCCACCCCCACAGTGACACACTTCCTACTCCAACAAGGCCACACCTCCCAATAGTGCCACTCCATTTGGGGGCCGTTTCCTTTCAGACCACCACAACCAAGCGTGTTGGCACATGACTGCAATCCCAGCTCTCAGAAAGTAAAGGCGGGACGATCCAAAGTTCAAGATCATCTTTGCATACAAAGCAATTTGGAGGCCAGTCTTGGGTACAGGAGCCCACCTGGTAACTCTCTGCTAGACACTGTTTTAAACATTTTACCTATTCTTACCCATTTACATCTTCCAACCCCACTGTTCGAGTATCTTCCCCCCTTGTGCCCTCACCTCTGCCTCCTCTCTTGGTGGCATGAACGCGGGGGCCTCCAACAAACTAGGTGATGCTTCTCTGCCCCACAGCTACATCGCCAGTCCCATAGTCATTCCTTGGCTCTTGATGAAAACGTTTACAAGTGGGACTAGACGGCCTGCCCAAAGACATCTAGCAGCCATGTGGCTAAGCTGGGGGTCCGGCCTAAGTCCCACCGCCTTCCCACACGACTAAGCAACAGCTCCTGTTTCCTTATTCTGAACATGAAAAAAATGTGAAAATGTACCCCAGGCTGAGCTATGACACCCTGAGCCAAGCCCAGCCAGGGCACACACAAGCATCTGGCTGACACCGAGGAGCCCTGTGTGCCTGAATATCTAACAGAGCCGGTGCTCAGCTACAAGCTCCCTAACCAATGCCACATTTACAATTTATTCCACTTGAGACAGAGTGGCGGGCGGGCAGGGATACGGTATGTGTGCCTCCCTGGCAGTACCGGTTTGAGCACCGGTGGTCTCTGGAATGCTGACATCTCATGAATACTTCATCGTGTGGGTTTTATTTTCGTTCCCCATTTGTAAATGTCAAGAATAGGATTTTAAAAAATAATCCATTCCAGTGTTCAAGAATTCTCCCGCGAGCAGCAGACCCACAGCGGTGCAACTGAAGCACCGGAGGGCGGCTCAGAGCTGCCCAGAGTCTCCCTGACAGTGCTCACACAGTTGGGTCAGCGCCAACTCCTGCCCCTCCCTTCCCAGCTTTCTATGTCCCCAAAACTTGACCATCTCCTCCCACCAAATACTCAAGCCGGACACCACACCTATCCAAGCCAGGCCCCCAGGGAGCACCGGCTGGCACGCTCGCTTGCCCGCGGACTCTTGTCTTCTCGCCTGCCTTCTCAGATGTCCATTCCCCGGCTTCCTCCCTGAGCAGAAGTGCATGCTCATGCCTGCTTTCTTCTCATCCGCTCCCCTCTTGTTCACAGAGTACCTACTGGAGCTAGCAGCTGGGGGATCCGAACACACAGCACCTCACGCTGAAGGAAAAGGAAGAGAGGGAGGGACTAGCAGAGAGTGGAATCGGAGGAACAGTACTGTAGGCAGAGCAAGACCCAGAGGGGAGGCCCTGGGGCTGGAGAGCCTGGAGGGCCATCCAGGAAGGAGCAGCACTCACCGTGCTTTAGAGCATGGTCTAGGCAGGGAACCTGTCTCCCCGACAGGATTCCTACAGCGGAGGAATGAACTAAGGCATGTTTCCTTCTTGACTGTCAGGAGTGATGTCACCCTCCACAGGTGGCACATGTCACAAACACAGCTGTCCTAGACAAGCCCTGGACTGTCACTACATTGGTGTCATCTGAAAGCCCTTTACAAAGCCCTAAGGCATGAGACCTATCACCAAGCTGGCCTGGGCATCGTGAATTGTCGAAACTCCCCGAGGATCTCTGCTGTGAGGAAGGGGTGAGCATTGTGCGGCGGAATGCCTGGTACACCTCCAGCGCCTGAGATACGCCGCCATCTGCTCCATTAGCAGGACTTCCGTTCCCTCCCTCCTACCTGGCTCTTTTAAAAAAGGGCATTCATGTTCCCAATCAAAATGATCTCTGCTCTTCAGCCATCAGTGCAGATGACTTTGGGGAGGAAATGATAAAATCTGTGAAATGCTCAAACTCAAAGAGACAGGAAGTGAGGCGTGGCTGTTAGTGGAAGGAACACTGGATGTTGTTCAGTGGGTACAGAGTTGCAGTTGGGGTCTTGAAGAGGGCTCCGGAGAGCCTGTGGTCACACGGCTTAAACGCACCCAGTGTCACTGGACTACAGTTAAAAGTGGTTAAGGTGGGAGATTTTACAGATCAGCAATTAACAGCACCTGTTGCTCTCTCATGTGACCCAGGTTCAGATCCCAGAACCCACCTGAGAGTTAACAACAGTCTGTAACGCCGCTGGTCCTAGGGGATCCAACACCCTCTTCCAGACTCCATGGGCACTACATGCATGTGGTGTTCAGACACGCAGGCATAATACCCATAGGCTGAACATTAAACTTAATAAATTTTAAGATGTTTACAGTACCATGTACAATGAATATATGCAATTAAAATTTAAATCATCATAATAAACTCTATAAAAGAAAACGAAAGGGCGACAATGTCCCTTAGTTGATCGGGTTTGCCTCGCACACGCGAGACCTTGAGTTCTACCCCGGCATTGCACACACTGAGAACGACCCCCCAGCATTGCACACACTGAGAACGACCCCCTGGCATTGCACACACTGAGAACGATTTCAGGTGTACCCTGAAATCCCAGCACACAGGAGGAAGAGGCAGCATGATCAGAGGTTCAAAGGTCAGACTGGCCTATGCGAGAGCCTGTGGGGTGGAGGAAGGAAGGGAGGGATTTTTGCTACACTGGTGTGAAGCAGGGGTTTGGTTATGCTCAGAAGGCAGAGTGGGGGTATCTGAAGCTGGATGGTTAGCTGCACGGGAAAGCTCTGCTGTCAGTCAGGAGGCCCTGTCTCAATGAGTCAGGAGGAGAGCAGGTCAAGACAGACTCCCAAACCGGGCGGTGCTGGCGCACGCATTTAATCCCAGAACTCGGGAGGCAGAGGCAGGCCGATCTCTGTGAGTTCAAGGTCAGCCTGGTCTACGGAGTGAGTTCCAGGACAGCCAGGGCTACACAGAGAAACCCTGCCTTGAAAAACCAAAAAGACATAAAGCTGGAGGCTGGGGGTTAAAAGTCCTTGTTGCTTCTGCAGAGGACTCAGTATTACTTTTTACTGATATGACAATTTCAAATGAATTTTGCTGTACTTAAAATTTTGAAGATGGAAACATGCACGAGGTTCCAGACAAAATGGTTGTTAGACAGGTGGTTCTGTAACAAGGGCCCTAGGAATTAGGATCCTTGAAGGAACCAGCCCTGGCTCTGTCTCTCCTGAGAAAGATTATTGCCCAGTTCCTGTACCTGGGGCTCACCACCAAATCTGTGTGTGTGTGTGTGTGTGTGTGTGTGTGTGTGTGTGTGTGTGTGTGTGTGTGTGTGTGTATATCCTGACTTATGTTTAATTTTTCTGTAAGTTTCAATATTTCTATAATCAGAGCCAAGACAAATCAAGAATCTCCAATTTTAACTAAAACTTTAAATAAATTCTTTTTTTTTTCTATAAAAAGAAAATGGGCAGTCAGGCATGGTGGTATATTGGAATCCCAGTGTTTTGGGCTAGCTTGGGCTACGTAGTAAAATCCCATTTTTTTTTTTTTTAAATGAGGGGTGAGATAAGGCATGATAACACACACTGGTAATTCCAGCACTTGGGAGGATGATGGGGGAAGATAAAAAATTCCAGCTTGAGGTACAAGAAAAAATAAATAAATAAAGGCAGCCACGGTGTAAACACATGGGTGAAAAAATCCTAACACTTAGGAAGTCACAAGTTCAAGGCCACCCTAGGCAACTTAGTAAAATCTTGTTTCAAAATGAAAACAAAATGGGCTGGCAACAGAGCTCAGGGGTAGCGCTGGCCCATTTCGGTGCCGAGAAACCTAGAAGCAAAAGCAGCATCCAAAGTACCTGATGGATGCGCCTCCCGTATCCATGGACTCTGGTACCCAAAGCTCCATCCACTTTTTCCTTTGTTGTCTTCACAACAAAGTAGAACATACACAGGACAAACAACCTAGAAATACAGTCTCCACGGCTCTGATCCTCATTTCACAAATGAGGAAACACAAATATGGGTAACCTGGGCTGGGGAGCTGGCTTATACACTGGGCAAGCATGAGGGTCTATGTTGGGATCCCCAGCACCCACGTAAAAGCTGGTCACAGTCTCCAGGCCTGGTGGTGAACCCCTTTGATCCCAGCACTCGGGAGGCAGAAGCAGGTATATACTGCCAGGTATACTCACAGAGAAACCCTGTCTCAACGCCCTCCCCCTCAGATATATGAGGGTTCCTTTTTGTTGTTGTCACTTGAGACAGGGTCTCATACAGCCAACAATGACCATGAACTTCAGAGCCTTCGGTCTCCACCCACCAAGTGCTAGAATGGCAGGTATGCATCAAAACAGTCAGTTTGCTAGGTGCTGAGGACTCGAACCCAGGGCCACCGAAACCATGTCCTGAGTCTATATGATGGGAATCTTTAAAAACTTTTTTCATTTTGAAATAATTTCATTTTGTTGTTGCTGGGGGTTTTTTGTTTTGTTTTTTGTTTTGTTTCATTTTGTTTTTCTGGGGCAGGATTTCCCTGTGTAGCCCTGGCTGTCCTAGAACTCACTCTATAGACCAGGCTGGCCTCAAACTCAGAGATCCTCCTGCCTCTGCCTCCTGAGTGCTGGGATTAAGGGCATGCACTACCACCATCTGGCTTTGAAATACTTTCATATTAACAGAAAAATTGTAAAAATAGTAAAAGTCAACTCCTATAATACCTTTCCTAAAAATGATATTTAAGTCCATATTTTTCCATATGTGTTTTCTTTTCTCCAAACCATTGGAGAGTAAGATGCCCTTTTGTTTCTTGGTATTTCCAGTGTGCATTCTCCCTAAAAGACATTCTCTTACATGGCCAGGGTAACTATGTAACTAGCAAATTAGCAAGGATAAAATACCATCATCCCGTCTATAGATTATTCAAATGTTGCCAGTTGATCTAATAATGTCATTTAGACAGAGGGGAAAAAAAACAAAAACAAAAAAGCATCCTTGGTCCAGGATGCTATCCAGACTGAACGCCCACCTTGCCAGCTTCTGAACCTGTCTGAGACCTTGGCCACCCATCTGTGCAAAGAGCCATGAATACAGACTTGTCACTGTCTGTCCAGACTGGGCAAGAGCCTTCCTCTCAGAGCTCCGCCCTCTACTACCTGTGAGGATAAAGGACAGAGGAACCTGGAGCATTTTAGTCAGAGTCATCAACCAATGGGCTCACAGCTACCAGAGCAACCTCTGACTGTTCTGGGGTAGGGACACAATTCATCTGAGTGAAGAAATTAGAAACGATAGATCAGTAATCAATTGGCTCTGCCAGGGCTCTTCCTGCTTCCTATAAACCATGTCATTCAGCCTCCACTCGCAAACAGAGGAGGGACCGAGGGACTTGCTCCGTCTTTCCAATGTGTGACCTCAAGATTAGGAATGGGGAAGGTAGGAAACGCTGTTGTCATTTGCACGATGAGGCATCTTTTCCAGACTGAGATTAAAGAGAAGCTGAAGGCACAGAGACCATGGTCTCCCTGGCTAGGACGGCTGCACCAGTGATTAGATACAGGGCCACACAGCTGGGACAGCCTGATCACACGCAGCATAGAGTCCTGGGCAGTGGAGAAATGGACTCAGACCGCGGTGAAAACAAGACCATAACACTGTGCTCCATGCTGCAAAACTGCTTGTGATAGCCTGGAGTCAAATTTTCATCCCTTCCCAGTGAAAAGTAACCCCCTCAACCCCAGACCAGAGTATGAAGCAACTTCCCCTTGGGAGAAGTTGGTTACTTCCAATGAAGAAATCAACTTCTACATGAGCTAAGTAGGTACACAGTGCTGGCTAATCCTGCTTAGGGTGTTTCCCATCCCACAGCTGGGTAAGCAGAAGCCAGGTGGGCTCAGAGGCTGAGCCAGCAGGGGATCAGGGTCCGTGAGGTCCAGCAGCACCCATCTTACGGGATGAGCTACTGGGACCAGATGGTTTGACCCCAGAACCGGGTTAAGCAGACCCACACCACTCTATTTGACACTGAGCAGGTTAACTGCTTCCTTGGAAAGAATGCCGGCTTTCGTGGGCCTGTGACCTGCTTCTAGGGTGCATGGTGTGTGTGGGGGGGGGAGGGGGGGGCGAACATTTTTTCATCTGCTTGTCCTCAGCCTGATAACTGTCCCTACTCCAGCTGTTGTCCGCTTGTAGTATGTTCCATGCCTGTTTCCTTAACTAAATTGTGAGGCTCTTAAAGACTGTGTGTATGTGTGTGTGTGTGTGTGTGTGTGTGTGTGTGTGTGAGAGAGAGAGAGAGAGAGAGAGAGAGAGAGAGAGAGAGAGAGAGAGAGAGAGAAAGGAGACGGGGAAGGAGAGAGGGAGGGAGGGAGGGAGAGAGAAAGAGAGAGAGAACTGGCCCATGAGCCACAGTGTGCATGTGGAGGTCAGAGGTTGATCTCTCAGCTGCAGGACCTCACCTTCTACCTTGTTTGAGACTGTTTCCTGTTCGCTGCTGCATACACCAGGCTTCTAAGCATTCTCCTATCTCCATTCCCCATATCACTACAGGAAGGTTAGGTTTACAGATATGCATGTGCTTTACATGGGCTCTGGCGATCCAAACTCAGCTCCTTATTTGTACAGCAAGCGTTCTATCACTAAGGCATCTTCCCAGCCTCGGGGGCTCTTAAAGATTGTTGTTAAGGTGGGCTTGACAGTTAACAGCACTTTCTCCTGTTAAGGACCAGAGTTTGGTTCCTAACACACACACATCCAGCAGTCCACAACCACCTGTAACTGCAATACCAGGGAGAATCTGGAACCTCTTACCTGCATACACATGCACATAACCCCCAACAGACTCCCAAAAATAATAAAATTTCAAAAATAATGTTTTAAGGCATCCGCCACCAAAGTGGGTGTGATACTCATGTTTGAAATGTCAGCTCTGTGAGGATAGTTGTAAATCTGAGAGCAACTTGGGCTACCAAGTCAGCATGGACTAGAGTAAGAGACTCTTCTTCAGAAGAACTATTCAAATGAATAAAAAATAAAAATGGCCTTAATGAAGGTTTGTTTCCAAATCACTCCATTAATTCCCGACAGAAAATTCTTCAGTATCTTCTGCAATTCCTGAGACTGCTGTGGCTGCAATCCTCATGGTTTTCCAATGTTTCTTCGGCATCTTGGCCCGTGCTTTTCAAACATTTCCATTATCCTCAGCCTGGCTCTAGGATGCCTGACCCATGGTGGAGATAGAAGCTGGAACAAGGGCCGGAGGTTTTTAAGGATATTGGCTACCAAATAGTACAAGACACATGAAGTCAATTAAGCCTCTCATATGCATATACCACTGGCTGCTCCCAAGTCAGCTCAGAATAGGGCACCTCTCTCTGCAGAGGTCTGGGTGCGCCTTAGGAAGGCTCCGGATTGCCAGTGCAAATACCTCACTACCAATGGTCTGGACTCTACGGCTACATTCTACCGCGAAAATGGCCTTTATCTCTAGATCTCAAATTCTGCTGTCCTTAATACACAAGGCGATCCTCTGCATGGGCTGGTCACACCCGAAGAGGCAGAGTTGAGGGGGACTCTTCAAAGACCAGTGAGTATACACCAGCGCTCCCTGGGGCTCCACGGAAGCAGCAAGCAGCGATGTTCACTCGTTCAACGAGCACTCATTGAGCGCCGCTGGGACGAGGCCTACAAAGGTTGCTACTCTTAGCAGAAGACCAGTGAGTGGGTGTATACAAAGATAAAAGGTGAAGGTCAGAGCCAAAGATAAACGACGCAAGCAGGCCTGGACTTGCTCATTCCCTCTATCCCTCCCATTTTGGGGGTGGAGGGCAAGGCACAGCATGAACGAACCCCAAATGGCTGTCTGGTGTTACTCTTCTGGGCTCCCTCCTGTACCACAGGCTCCTCGGAACAATCGGGGGTTCCTGGAGGCAGGCAGAGCAGGCACATTCTCCTGTGCGGAGCCCACAGAGCCCTCTCAGCTGATTGTGTCCTGGCAGCCAGGGTCTCGGAGGCGCATGAATGCCCCTGAATGGGCCCATTCAGTCTGATGGACAGGAGCTGAAAGCTGGGCGCACACAAAAGCCACTGGGCAGCCGGGAGGGCTCCAGCCTGGGCTTTGCCCACGGGAAGGGAGGCCACCCTACCACAAAGAGCAGTGTGAAGACGTCTCTCCGGGTTTTCAATGACATCCCCCCCCCACCTCAGCCGCCAACTGCAGAGAAGCGCCCCTCCCCCCACAGTGGCAACCAAAGGCCGAGGGCACTCCATGGAGAAGCTGCAGAAATTTACATCCAAAAACAGACAAGCCAAAAGGCGTTGCTCTTTAAGTGCGGGATGAAGGCCGGCGCTGAAGGACGCCTCTGCGTGCCCATCTTGTACATTCGTTTGCAGCATTCCTCACACCCACAGTGACCTTTAAGGACTGCAGCTGACCTGAGATTGTTTAGCATGTCACCAAGAAAAATGATCTTCAAAGGGCACGGTCAATATTTAAATGAAGACTGGAGAGACGGCCCACTCTTGTGTCACTCTTCGGCTATATCGGGAGGTGTGTGTGTGTGTGTGTGTGTGTGTGTGTGTGTGTGTGTGTGTGTAAAATCCCTGAGATGACACTTATATTTTTAAATAAACCAGGAAGGGGAGAACCACCCACCTGGAATTCTTTTCACTGCTGCGGGGGAAGGGCAGACTCCACTCTGAGAAGCAGGGAAGTCTATTCAGGTCAATATTGAAAGTTCACAAACAGGTGACTGCTTGGGAAAGGATGGCTGTAGCCCCAGAGATTACATTGCTTTAGAAACAGCCCCCCCCCCCAAAAGGTAATTAAAGATAGTGCCTCCTTATAATGCAGTACTACAATGAGCAATTAAAATGAAATTAGCGTGTCATAATAAAAAAGATGCATGGCATTCTTAGCCTCTGCAAGCTAGAGTCCGTAACTCAGTCACTCACGGAGGGGGGCGGTTGATGTCTGTGAGTGAGCAGTGGTGTCACTGAGGAGATAGTACGCGTTCGAATCAATTTGGTGAACAGTCTAAGACAACACGGAAATACTTGAGCATCATTCTTTCTGTTGTTTGCATTCATTTTATTTTCAAAATAATTGAATGATCCAAACAGATTTAAGAGGTCAGAGAACTATATAGCAAGGAAACATTGAATCAAATCGTCCCGAGCCACAAATGTTAATATTTGGCTATATTGGCTTCAAGTCCGGGGTCACCCATCTGAGTTTTTATAGGTTTGACGTTGTTGTCAGAGATACAATGTTGCTGTGTTTTCTTTGTCTTGGTAACCTGAAGCAATTGCACATGCACAGGAAATTTAAAAGAAACGTACAGGAAAGTCCTACGCATCCTTTATGAAGTCCCCGCCCCCAAGGGCTGTCCCCTGCCTAACCAACTGCAGTGCACAACAAAAACCAGGAAACTGGGTGGAGAGAAGGCTCCCTCAGGAAAGTGCCTGCTCTACCAGCATGAGGACCTGAGTTCAAGTCCCCAAACCCACATAAACAGGCCAGGTGTGGCAGTGCGTTGGTGATCTCAGTACTGGACAGGCAGAGAAAGGAGGAACCAGTCAAGCCTTAGAAGTAAGCACAGGTCCCAGTGTGAGAGAGAGATCCTGTCTCAAAATGCAAGATGGGAAACTTCTGTGGAGCGTCTCCACACGCACCTGTGCACACACATGCCCTGCACACATACATCACACACACGCCCTGCACACACATGAACATGCACCAGGCCATCATAACCCTGCCACAAAAACCCAGAATGCTGATATTGGCACATCCATGGAGCTTGCACAGATATCATAAATTTTTTTCTTGTTTTTTTTTGAGACACAATTTCTCTGTGTAACAACAGCCCAGGCTGTCCTAGAACTCACTTTGTAGACCAGGCTGGCCTCGAACTCACAGAGATCTGCCTGCCTCTGCCTCCCAAGTGCTGGGATTAAAGGCATGTGCCACTACTACCCAGCTTCATAAACTTATTTCAAGGAACACTTTTATGTATGTGTGCACTTCAATGTAATATTTTACACATATGTAGCTTTGTGTCAACACCACAGTAGGGACTTGTGATCGTTAATCTCAATTGTCAACTTGACAAGAGATAGTCTCACTGGAAAATGGGTTTCCAGGAATGCCTCAGGGGGGTTACATAGGATCCGTTAATAAGGGTGGGAAGACCTACCCACTGGAGGTGGCACCATCCTGTGGGCTGAGATCATGGACTGTAGAGAGGAGAAAGGGAGCTGAACACAGGCATCCATGGGTCTCTGCATCCTGACTGTGCGTCGGGATCTAATCAGCTGCTTCAAGCTCTGGCTGCCTTGACTTCCCCACCGTGATGGACTGTGAAGCTTCTAACTGTGACCCAAAACAAACCTGTTTCCCTTAAGATGCTTCTGTCAGGGTATTTTCACACAGCCACGGGGATAGCAGATCGGACAGGACACTAAACTATATCAACACAAAACACCCTCATACAATACCCTTTATGGGAACACTCTCCCTTAAGGGCCCCATCTCTAGGGTACTTTAACACAACCATGGGGAGAGCAGATCGGACAGGACACTAAACTATATCAACACAAAACACCCTCATACAATACCCTTTATGGGAACACTCATCCCTTAAGGGCCCCATCTCTAGCCCCTGGCAAAGTCTGACCTCCTTATAATTTTGCTGTTTCAAAATGATGATGGCCCAAATCTATAACCACAGTACACAGGAGCCTGAGACAGGAAGATCCTGAGTTTGAAGCCAGTCTGGGCAGCTCTGAAATTCTGCCTCAACAAATAAAAGAAGGAACAATGTAATACGTAGCCCTTGGAGACCAGCTTTTTCGTGCAGTATAATTTCCCTGAAGTTCATCTATAATGTTGTATGCCCCTTTGTTGATGAGCTGTATTCCATAAATGACTTCCTCGGTCATTCCCAGGTTGTAGTTATTTTGAATGAAGGTGCTATGCTCATTCACAGCTGTAAGATCCTATGTGAGCATACAAGAAGAAAATTTAGTTTTTCAGGTCTGGACAGTTATGACTCTCACTTTATAAACTATCTAGGCTTCCTATGGAGTCTCCACAGAAGAGGAAAACAATTTGAAAAAGAATAAAGGAAAAATTCCTTCCGCAAAGGACTTGCTGTATACAACATTAATCATGACAGCATGGGATTGGTGAAGGATTGGAGACATAGATCAATAACACACAACAAAGAAAACAGAAACAACCCACCCCATCCCCACAGCACAATACGCAAGTGAATGTAAGTGTGCCAGAGCAATTCAGTTGTAAGGGGTAGTCTTTTCAATAACGATGCTACAGCCACTGAACATCCATCCACACAGAGGAGGTAATCAGTTTCAACCTTAATAAACCACGTAAAAACTCACTCACAATGGGTCAATGTAGGGCCAAGGCAACAGCTCCATTGGTAAAATGCTTGTCCTGCAAGTGTAAGGACCTGAATCCAATCCCCCAAAATCTACATTAAAAAACATGGTGTGATGTGTGTCTGTAATCTCAGCGCTGGCAAGGCAGAGAGGGCAGATTCCTGGGGCTTCCTGGCCAGCCAGCCTAGTCTTCTTGGCAAGTTCAGACTAAGGAGAGAGACCCTGTCTCAAAAACAAGATGGGGGCTGGTGAGAATGCTCTGTCCCTAAGAGTGCTTGCTGCTCTCACAGAGGACCCAAGTTCAGGTCCCAGCACCCACATCAGGTGGCTCAAACATCCTCTTCTGGCTTCTGCAGGCAGGCACCTGTACATATATATGCATACTAACACACACACACACACACACACACACACACACACACACACACACACACACGATTAAAAATAAATCTTTAAAACAAAACCCAAGATGGATGGCCCTGGAAGAATGTCCAGGTTGTCCCTCCGGTCTCCACACACACACTAGCACACACGTGCACACACACTAGCTGGGTCACCATAAAGCACAAATATAACACGGAGAAAGAGTGGAGTTGCAATCACAGACACAAGAAGAGTCTTTCTGTAGCCTCCTCTCGCCCTCCAGCCCGTCCCAGATGACTGAAATTCCGTAATAGACAGTCATATATCTTTGGCTTAAGGAATCATGCAGAAAATTTCTTTGGGGAGAGATAAGAAGTGGGCACACTCAATCTTGGGAGGACTCGGAGCATCAAGTCCCCTCCAGCTGGCAGCCGTGG
Organism: Peromyscus californicus insignis; assembly: GCF_007827085.1. Classification (NCBI taxonomy): domain Eukaryota; kingdom Metazoa; phylum Chordata; class Mammalia; order Rodentia; family Cricetidae; genus Peromyscus; species Peromyscus californicus. Next base: position 88,041,935 of record NW_026294584.1, read on the forward strand.
GAGCTACGAAGGGAAGTGAAACGTAAAGTGAGTGTGCTGTGCACTTGGAGCGGAGAGGGTGAGAGGGGTCACAGGAAAAGATGACATCCCGACAAGCTACACCTACTTGACTACACAAGGGACGCTCTTCTGAAGTCTATCACAGTTTCAGCATTTTGTGGTGGGGATTTGCCTTTGACCCTAAAACTTTTGAGAAGCGAGTTTATCCTCTCTGCTGATTCAGACGGCACAATGGGAGCCAAAGGGTGGTAGTGACGACACTCCCCAAGCCACGAACGTGTGCCCTGAAATACGAGGAAGGCACAGCACAGAAAGGAATAAGGGTGGAAATCTAAATCGAGCAAGTGTGGGGTCCCATGAGCCAAACAGCTTACTCGGTCCATCCAAGGGGAAGGGGATCAGAGTTCCAACTCTGCATGGCACCTCTCAGCTCCCTGGAGAAGAAGGGGAGATAGGCCTCATAGTCACGGCTGACCAAGAAATCTCTTCGTGTGAGAGGATGTGAGCCTCCTCGTGCTCCACAAAGCAGCAGAGAGCACAGTTATATCAGGAGGCAGTTAGCCTACAGTCAGCCAAGGACCGCCTACCTCTCAATATCACCCTGTGTGAACTAGCCACCGAGTCACACCATGGAGCTGAGGAAATGGTTCAGTTGGTAAAGCGTTTGCCTTGCTATCGTAAGAACCCAAGTTCAGGGGTTGGGGATTTAGCTCAGTGGTAGAGCACTTGCCTAGCAAGCACAAGGCCCTGGGTTCGGTCCTCAGCTCTTGAAAAAAAAAAGAACCCACATAAAAACCTGGCCATAGCGGTACGTGCATGTCATCCCAGGGACGGCAGGATGGGAGGAGGTGGCAGGCAGGTCCCCGAGCTCACTGACCAGCTAGCCTAGCCTACTTGGCAGAGTTCCAGGCCAGGGAGTGACTTGGTCTCAAACAAAAAGATGGCAAGTCTCCCTGAGGACCAGCCCCCAAGGTTGTCCTCTGATTCCCCCACCCACACATGTGCACATGTGCAGCTGTACACACATGAACACACGCTCACAACTCAACACACAAAACTACCACAGCCCATGAGTTGCAGCTCTGTAACACCCTCTAACCCCAAGGGCCAGAACCTCAGGGCCACTGTGACACCTCAGGTAGAGACCTCTTGATCCTATCACTCAGACGCAACCTCTGTGGGACACCCACAGCAGTCACGATGACCCTTTCTGCAGCTGGAGGCCACTCTGAACCAACAGCACTTTTCCGGGTTCCCACTTCGCCCAGTAGGAGGACCCTTCACTGAGGGTTCCTGAAGTCCTAAGCCGGTGTGTTGCACAAGCTGGTCACTGTCAACTCTCTAGCTATTACCAGTATCTTCCTTAGTCTCAACTCCTTCCCTGCCCAGGAACGCCAAGCTTCGTGTCCTAAAGAGCACAGAATTCTTCATGAGGCTGTCGAAGATCCTGAACAACGGGAGATCATGAGCTCTGTGGGCGGAGTCAAGGCACCCAGCTGTAGACAGAACTTGCTGCTGAACTTTGCTAAGGGAACTCAAGGCAGGCCATGACCTCTCCGAGCCTGTAAGCTTGTTTCCTCATTTCTGACATACCGGAGCAGATGGTGAGAGTCTTTGCCTTACAGGGGTACTGGGAGGATGGGAAGAGATAACTCCTGTGAGTGCCCGGCACACCTGGCCCTGAGAGGAGGTCACAGGCCAAATCAAACAGAAAGGAGCTGGTTTCCTGCCTAGTGGGCTCAAAAGGGGCAGTACAGGCCTGGAGGGAGCTCCAGCCTTGCCCCTACACAGTGAGAAAGGGGGGTGAAAAGAGTGGGCTAAGGAGGTCCTCTTCCATCGTGCTCTGCTCTGTGAGGAAGATGCCCTCACCATCCATGCTCGGAGGGCCAGAGTTGCAGACTTCTGTAATCACCACGACATACACAGCTGAACCCCTAGGGGGCCACAGGCCTCTTCCGTGATCTGACACATTTGCCCCTTGTCCTCTGGTTTCCCTTCACATGCAATCAGTGCAAGCTGCTGCCTCTGGGTCACCTTTCCCACATATGATCCCACAGTCCTGTCTGACAAACTGTTTTCCAGAACACCACCTCTGCCTGTCTCCTGTTCATCCTCAGCTGGAGACCAGAGACAGGGTCCAGGCCTTCCTCCTGGCTGTCAAAGCCTTCTCCTGCCCATCCCACACTCATCTGCTGACCAGAGCTCCCCAGCTCCTGCTTCTGACCCTCAAATCCTACCTGGTCCTCGAGGCTTGGCTGGACATTAGTTTGCTCCCTGGAAAGGATTTCCAGCCTGGTCACTTCCTCATTCTTCCAATCTAATTTCTTTCACAAAAACATTTCCTTCACACAGAACCTAGCAAGCTCCACATGACTGGCTCCGGTATGCACCCCAAGTCAAACCCTAACTCTCCCCTCCGGAACGACACTCAACACCAACTCTACTGTCAAACCCGCAGCTCAACTTTATGGACGTCTCAATGGATGACACTCAGTGGTCCCCACCCCCGCCCCCCAATCTCATCTCTGCCTCCTTCAGTTTTGTTCAAGCTGTGGTCCCCTCAGCCAGGTGGGCCTGAAGTTCCCGAAGTGGTCTGAGCATTCTCTACCTTGAGCTGAGCTCTGCAATTCAGCCACTGCTCAGTACAACACATCCACGCCAAGCCAAACCTTCCCTTATTTTATTCAAGATGCTTTAGCTTCTCAACCTTAGGAGTGCTGGGATAGAAAACAAACAGTTATTGACCATGCTGGGCCACCCCGTGATGATCCCTCAGATCCGGACTGAACTATGACATGAATGAAAAATAAGCCCTACGTAGGCAAGTGGGGTTGTAAGGGTCTCAGAGTCACGAGGCAGCAAAGATGAAAAAAGGTATCAAGAATGAACTATCTGAAGCAAAGTCCATTATGTGGAAGCATGGTATGACTACAATATACAGTGTTCTTCCTTTGGCCCAGGACTCAGTGGCCAGGCTAGAGCACCAAGGACCATTTATCTGCCTGAGGGACCTGTTTGTATGTACATGTCTGTGTGTGTGTACTTGTACATGCAGGTGCCCTGGAGCTTGAGTTCCAGGCAACTGTGAGCTGCCCCACGGCTCCATGATGGTGCTAGGAACTGAAGTCTCCCTTCCCAGCACCAGGATTGCAGGAACGTGCTGTTGTGCCTGTTTTTGTACTTGGGTACTGGGGATCTGAACTCATACTCTCGTGGCAAGCACTTTCCCAAATTAGCCATCCCCCCAGCCCCATTATCTGCTGTCTCGTGCCTATTACTAATCGAAACTCCTGGTTGGAGTTGATTTGGAGATGAACTATAAGATGGAGACCAGGTTAAACCAGGCTCTGTGCTGTCTTTCTAAGCACGGCAGAGACAATACCATGCCATGCTTCTCCTGGGCACACGAGAGGACTGCACCGGTCAAGTTCCCTTGGGGTGAAAAGTGGGGTCATTGCACCCAACTTCCATTTACTCCCATCCCTCAGCTCTTGGCTGGAAGCAGCCCCTCAAGAGGGAACTATAAACTTCTAGAGCAGGGTTTCTCAAAGGGTGTTCCCCGGGGCCAGCTGCTGCCGCTGCTGGGAACCTCCAAGCCAAGCAATTCTCAGGCTTTCTACAATGAAGTAGGACTCCAGAAATATAGAGGTTTTAAAACAAAATAAATACATTTTAAAAATTAAAGAAAAAAGAAATAGAGAGGTTTTAGGGGCTGGAGAGATGGCTCAGTGGTTAAGAGCACTGACTGCTCTTCCAGAGGACCTGGGTTCAATTCCCAGCACTCACATACATGGCAGCTCACAACTGTCGGTAACTCCAGTTCCAGAGGATCCAAGAGACAAACATGTAGGCAAAATACTAATGCACATAAATTAAAATAAATCATTAAAAAATTAGAAACATTTTCTTTGCTGGGTGATTGTAGTGCATGCCTTTAATCCTAGCACTTGGAGGCAGAGGCTGGCAGATCCCCGAGTTCAAGGCCAGCTTGGTCTACAGAGCAAGTTCCAGGACAGCCAACGCTACACAGAGAAACCGTGTTTCAAAAAAACCGAGAGAGAGAGAGAGAGAGAGAGAGAGAGAGAGAGAGAGAGAGAGAGAGAGAGAGTGAGTATGGAGGTTTGGTATGGTGTGTGTGCGTGTGCACGTGTGCGCCCATGTAAGGCTAGACGCCAATGCGGGTGTCTTCCTCAATTGTGCTCCATCTTAGTTTTTGAGACAGAGTCTCTCAGTGAGCACAGAGCTTGCCAATTGGCTAGCCTGGCTGGCCAGTGGGCTCCAGGAATTCCGTTGTCCCTGCTCCCAGCTGCCCTTTGCATACCGACACATACTGCTCTAACTCATACTTCATGTGAGCTCTGGGGAACTGAACCTGGACCTTCATGCTTACATAGCAAGTTCTTTACACAGAATCCCGCATCCTCGGGTAATATCGAGACTCACTCTGAGTGGGTACCGCTGTTTTGGAAGACAGATGAACTCGAGAAAGACTCGTGTGAATGGGCAATATGCTTCATGCTTACACTGACTGTACCATGCATGAAAGACAAGCCTTGTTATGTTAATAAAAGCCATTTGGGGGAGTTACTCTGGATAGCGGTGATTCTATCCCAGTAAAAACAATAACACTGGCTTCCATCTAAGTCGCTCGTCAGGGCCATTACTCAAAACAGGTTTCTGAGCATCAAAGGCCAGCAGTACAAGCCCTAGGAGCTGGACAGCCAGGGTTATTCTTGCCCTGGCTGGGATGGCCCAGGCAGGAACCCTTCTACCTACTTCATTCATTCATTCATTCATTCATCCACAGCCTGCTTGGTATGTTAACAATGGGTGAAGCGGAAGTCACGGAAAGCCAGGATCGGATATCAGCCAGCTGCTGGTGTTGACACATTCCTGCCGCCCTCCGTCTCCTGGCGCCAGTCCGGGTGCCCGCCACTTCTCCGCGGAGAGTGTCTAGCACCTCCATCGAGACTTCAGCTCACAGAGAATGAATGTAGGGGTTGGCAGGCCCGCAGCTCTCACGGGTTAATTGCTAGAACTGCAAATCCAGCCAGGTCCCAGGCTGTGTGAGAGGCTTGGGTGTCCATCTGACTGTCAAGTTCAGCTCTGACCGGTCTTGTCTAACTCCACCACCATCTTTCCCTTTCTTCCCCACCTGCATACACTTCGCTCACTCCTTAAGTTCCCCTTCTCACCCTGCTTCCTCATGCCCACTGACGGCTCCTCTCCTGGTGGGACTTAGCACTCTATATCTCAAGTGCCGCCCGATGTGACCTTGGGTTTCATGGAGTCTGTGGGGTTCACCCACTTCACAGTGGTTTGTCTCCTCGTCCATGTGGGATTCGTGAAGCTGTGTCCTATGTCTGGAACACCGTCCACATACCCCCAGCTTTGGAACAAGAATACAAGACACCTATTAAACTGATCTGCCAAATGTCGCCGAATGACGGGCCAGTGATGTACAGAGAGAACCCCAGAAGCACCCTCAGGAGATACTGTGTGTGTATCCTGAAGACCATAGATCTTAGACTGGCATGATACAGCGGGCTCTCATCTGCTGGGACCCAGCGTGCTCCAGGTCGCTTCCTCCAAATAGAAGAAATTCTTCCCTTTGCTCCAGCCAGGCTCTGCTCCCTCTGATTATTCAGCCACAGGAAAGAACACTCCCCTTCACTCCCAAAGCTGCCCTATGGACTGCTTGCTTGCTCTGTGTGTGTGTGTGTGTGTGTGTGTGTGTGTGTGTGTGTGTGTGTGTGTGTGTGTGTTGGGGGGAGGAGCTTACATATGTGTGTGCATGTATGCTGAGTGTTTTTTATTGCTCTCCTTTTTTTTTTTGAAAGGCAGGGTCTCTGGTTGAACCCTGATTTTGCTAGGCTGGCTGGCCAGTGGGCTCTGGGGATCCACCAGGCTTTTTGTTCTCTGTCTCCAAACTCAGGTCTTCATGCTTGTACAGCACTATCTAGCTCAACTCAATCCATAGCCCCCCCCCCCCCCCATTGTTTGAACCCAAGCTGGCCTCAAATTCACAATCCTCCTGCCTCAGCCTCTAGAGTGCTAGGATTGCAGATATGAGAGACCACATCTAGATTTCCCATGGGTGGTTTATGGTATATTGATTTACATCTAGTCTTTGGCCATTCACCAGACTGGACAGGAATGCATTTCTAACTCCTTCTCACATCACAATGTACAGCCCTCTCGGTCAGGGGCTCAAGAACCTCCTCTTCCGGCAGCCTCTTCCCTAGTCCCATCAAAATCGCTGCCAGGCAGAGCCGTAGGGTAGCTGGCCCCGGAGGTTTATGGAATCGGAAACCACCCACAGCCTCCCTCGCTTCCCTCCCTTAGAAACCATAGAGAAGCAGTTGAAGCCTCAGGCAAAGCTATTCAAGATGCTAGGGCAAGGGGCCACTGGTTAGGGCTCTTCCCAGGCTGTGGCTTCTCAGAATGCTCAGCTCTGGCAGTGAAGAAGCCATTGGCTGCTTGCTATCTGCTGGTTGTATGTTGTTGGACAAATCATGTGACCTTATGACATCTCGGTTTCCCCATCTGTAAAATGGGGCTAATGAGCGTAGCCTATCTTCCAGGGCTGCTGCCCATGAGGGGACAGAGAGATGCTAGGAGCAGTGCCTGGAGCACAGGAAACATCCCACGTGTCAGCTATCGCTTTCTTGATTTGGAGGCCACCAAGAAGGTAAAGGAAGAAGTATGAGACGCTCGTGGGAGCCAGATGGTGTAGAATAGCATTCTGAGGTTTCAGTGTGAACCAACAACATTTGATCAGACCAGAGTTACTAGAAATCTGTGAGTGGGCCTGGGGAGACGGCCCGGTCCATAAAGTGCTTGCTTTCAGGCTCGAGAAGGAGTCTGATCCCTGGAACTGACGTTTGTAAAAAGCCAGGACTTGGGACTGGAGAGAGGGAGCGGCATTTAAGAGCAAACCTGGCTCTTCCAGGGGACACAAGCTTAGTTCTCAGCACCCAAGTTGGGTGCTTTACGGCTGCCTGTAACCCCAGCTCTGGACTCCACAGGCCCCTAGCCTCACATTCATGGACCCACCCCCACCCACCCACCCCCACATAATGTAAAAATAACAAAAATAAGCCTTTTTTTTTTTTTTTTTAAATAGCCAGGTATAGGGTAGGCTTGTAATCCCAGCAGTGGGGAGGTGGAGACGGAAGGATTCATGGGAGATGCTGGCCAGCCATGCAGCCAAGCCTACGTGGTACGTTTCAGATCAGTAGGAGACATTGTATCAGAAGAGAGAAGAAGGGGGAGGACTGGGGAGGCGGCTCAGGTCAAGTGCTCTCTTCGTTTTGCAAGCAACATGCATGAAGACCAGACCCTCCTAAACGCTGGGTGGATGCTGCAGCCCACCTGTAAGGCCAGCTCTGGATCTCAGAGCAAGCTGGCCAGCTAGACTAGTCACAGCAGCAAGCTCTAGGTTCCAGGCTCTCGGTGGAATGTGATCAAGGAAGGCTTCTGTTGTCAGCCTCGGCCTCTCTATGCACGCATATTGCACACACATGTGCGTCTACATACGAGTATACACACCCACGCAAATATTCAATAAAATATCCACACCACATATATACACATGAAGAAACTTAAAAGGTGTGTGGCAACTGAAAATAACACCCTGACTTCCACATGTATGTGCACACATGTGAACACATACTTACAGACACAGACAGACAGACAAACACACACACACACACATACACACACTAAATCTGTGGGTGGATTCCCACATATACAATGAGTTGGTTCTGTCCTACCAAGGCCAATGGACACACCCAGAGGCAGCTGGGCCCTCAGCTAGCACACTGCTCCCCCAAAGTTAACCACAGAGCATTTGGCACTCAGAAGCTTCGGGGCACAACACAAAGTCCCTGAACTCACATTTCTGTCCCCTCTCTCAAAGGGGGTGGGGGATGTCTCCTTGATTCTCTCCCCAGCTGATGTCTCTCTGTCCTTCCTGCCTACTCAGCCCTGGAGCAGTTCCCAGGACCTTGCTGAGCCCTGTCCTGGGTGGGAACACCCACACGGGACAGCCATTAAAAATTAACTCCAGAGGTCTTTAGAAGCAGAGAAAGTCACCGGAGAGAAAGGATTCAGAGGACAGAGCACGACTAGCGGTTTCGAGCACAGCATCTAACAAGTTTTGACTGCAGACAGAGAAGACGTTTATCTTTCTTTCAGAAAAGGATGAGAAATCTTTTTTACGCACTTGCCACGGAAAATGCTTAGCTCAGCAAATTCCACAAACCAGCACCATGACAGGACTCTCGTCCCTACCGGCCCGAGGGCCTCTCATCAAATCCCTGTACTGCCAGGTAAGGGAGCTGTTGATGGGTAGAGTAAGATGGCAGTTTGGCTCTGGGACGTTAGCCAGCATCACTTAACTGCTCTACGCTGAAAAGAAAGTCCTTTTCAGACACATGGCTGGGTGCCAGTCTTATCCATTCCTTAGTGTTTTTGAAGGGGAGGGGGAGGGGGGAAAACACCAAATCTGAACGATGCGACAGTCCAGAGGTTTATTCATCCTGGCAAGCAGTGTGCCACCACCCGAGCATGAGCTGGGAACACACATTCCACCCCTCGCGTCCCAGCGTCCCAGCACTCGGGAAGCAGAGACAGGAGGCTGGCCACACATGTGAGGGCCAGCCTGATCCAGTCTGCACGGTGAGTTTCAGGCTAAGGGTGGGAGTGGAGCTGGAGAAACGGCCCTGATGGTAAAGTACCTGCTCTGCCTGGGTCTCAAGCACTCACATAAGCACCACACTGGGTGAGGTGGGAGGCGGTGGGTCCCCAGGGTTTCCCGGCTAACCAGCCCAACCAATCGGTGAGCAGTGGACTCGGTGATAGGCACCGTCTCAAATGACAAGGTGAAGAACATTTGAGGAAAGATATCCCATGTTGACTTCTGGTTTCCAGATGTGTGTGGGAAGGAAGGAAGGAAGGAAGGAAGGAGGGAGGGAGGGAGGGAGGGAGGGAGGGAGGGAGGGAGGGAAGGAAGGAAGGAAGGAAGGAAGGAAGGAAGGAAGGAAGGAAGGAAGGAAGGAAGGAAGGAAGGGTGGGCCAATGAGACGGCTCGGCAGGTAAAGGTGCTTGCCTGCGGCCTGGTAACCTGAGTTGGCACCCCCATGGTGGAAGGAGAGATCCAACTCCTGACAGTTGTCCTCCGACCTCCACACAGATGCTGTGGCCACCCCACCCCCCCCCCGCCCCCAACACACTTACACACAAATAAATAAATGTAATTGTTCAAAAATTAAAAAACAAAGTCTTTAGGTCCTAGCCTAAGACTTTCAGAATCAAACACTAGGGGGCTGAACTCAATGACCGTGGGGTCAGATGAGGCTCCAAAGTGACCCCTACCTTGTGATGCCAAGACAATCATCTCAAGGGCTCTCAAAGCCGGACAGGATGGGTATGGAACACAACGAAGCCAAGGGCATCAGTGAAGGCTGCAATGACCTCAGATTTTGGAAGTATGATTAGGGCCTCGGAAAACACTGGCAGGCCTCAGTTTTCCTGTCTGTCAAATGGACAGATATCCGAGGGCTGGAGAGATGGCTCACCAGTTAACAGTACTAACCAAGTTTGGTTCCCAGCACCCACACTGGGCAGCTCACACACACACACATTAAAAATAAAAACAAATGTTTAAAAAACTAGACAGCTTTTTAAAAACTGCTAATGGCTGGCTTCCAGCCTGGGGAAAGCCGCTCTCTGGAAGAGAGGGTGAACATTTCCTGGATTCGGAGGCTCTGGTCCCACTGTCTCCCACAAGGCTGTTCCTTCTCCTCCAACCCTAGCCCCTTCTGGGAAGCAGCACACACGATTCCACAGAGAGCCCAGAGCAGAGAGACGTGTGAACTAATGCCTCAGTTGACGGCAGGACTGATGTGGAGAGGAAGGAAGTGGCCCGCCAAACAAACGGCATCGACGGCCGTGAGAGGAAGCTGGAGGAACAAGCGGCTGACGATAGGAGGGAACACCGGAAGTTCTAGAGAGGATGCACGGGTACTGTTTTATTACGCCTTCTGAAGGATGAAAATCGCGGCCCTTTCCTTGATAAACAGCACATTGTTTGGCGTGTGGTGATGGTTCTGGGGCCAGAACCTGGTCCTCCTTCAAGCGACTTCAGGATCCTGCTTCTTCTGAGGGGGCGGGGCCTGCTCTTCACGGTCTATGTCCCTGGTGAAAATATGAGCGGTGGTCTGTACTTTGCACACGGTGGAGTGCAGAGTGCGGCCATCCTAATGCTCGCTGTGGCTACAGGGTGTCTAGATCCCTCGGTCTTCAACTTCAGTGCCTAGACTCATGGAAGAAACTATTACAGATGCTGGAAGAGGGGTGGGGGGGAACCATCAAAAACTTGTACATGTCCTCTGATCATAACTATACAAGATATAAATGAGCCCGAATATACACAAAGGAAGTACTCCGTGAAAGTGGATGTGGGGCCTGGCCTGCCAAGAATGCCAGGAGGCTGCAGCGGGAGGAAGACATAGTCAAGGCCAGCGTGGGCTGCAGAGTAGTCCAGAGACAACTTGTGCAACTTACTGGTACTCCATTTCAAAAGCAAGAAGACCGTCAGGGAGATGGCTCAGTGGATAAAGACACTAGAGAACAAGGCTGATGTGAGTTCAATTCCCAGGACTCACACAGTGGAGAGCCCCGTCCTCTAACCTACACATGCGTGCGCGCGCACACACAGAAATAAAAACGTAAGGCTGGTGGAGTTGCTCAGTGGCCCTGCGCTTGCTTGCTAAGCACTCGGGAAGCCCTGTGTCCAATCCCCAGTATCACAAAGAAAACAAAAAGCAGGTCTGTCGGGCTGCAGGTTCATCACCTTTTTTTTTTTACATAATGTGGTAGGCATTGATTTGATATTTTAAAAGTTTAAATAAAGCCAGGTGTGGTGGAGCACACCTTGAATCCCAGCACTTGGGAGAGAGAGGCAGATAGACTTCTGTGAGTTCAGGGCCAGCCTGGTCTACATAGTGAGGTCCAGGGCAGTTACAGTAATGAGACCCAGGCTCACACAAACAAAACAAATTAAATACATGATAACTATACCAAGAATTACGGGCTCAAAGTTCATGACCCTACCCCGAAATTCCAAGGTTGAAATCTAAGATCATGAGGTCCGGAGGTGAGTCTTTGGGAGGACATGACGCTAAGGAGGTAAATCCTCGTGGGTGGGGTCGGAGAGCTAGGCTGCCACACAGGAATGCAGCAAAAGCCAACAGTCCGCCACCAATCCAAACCGTGCTGTGCTGGCACCCCGACCTCAGATTCCCCACCCACCCTCCAAAATGATAAGAAGCAAGCAGCTGGTTCATAAGCTCCTGTGTCTACACTGCTGCCACAGTGAGCCACGTGGAGCGAAGCTTCCGGGATTCACTCATGTCTCCGAGAGTGTAACCTGCAAAACACGGTGTTCTGCTGGGTTGGGAACGGTGAGTGCGAGGGTTATAGCTCACGTGACAACCGGTTCCCCTGAGACACCAGAGCCTGAGTCTGGGCTATGGAAGTGGGTGCAGACTCCCAGGCACAGGGGCAGGTGGATCCAGACGGTGGAGTGGGGGAGCGAAGAGCTAAAGAAGTTGCCTACCTGTGGAACTGTCCAACTTCTGAAGCAACTGCTAAGGCCCGGGCTCCTGACCAGGACCCACGGTGTGTGGAGAAGCGGGGAACAAGATGGTCACCTATCAGCAGGATGTGTGAGCTTAGAGGCTTCCAGAACTGTCTTCTGACCTTAGCAGGCTACGAGGGGACAGTAAGTGGAGGAAGGGCACTCCCCCCTTCCCCATCTCTCAGGGCTCAGGCTGTGAGGGAAGAGCCATACAATGGGAGCTTTTGGTTCACCACGAGCTGGGGTGTCTGAGGCCTCCTCCAGCCTTCTGACTCACCCAAGTATCCTGCAAATATGATTATTCTCCATTCGTTAGTTCCTCTCATGATAGCAAATGTAAATAACTGGGTACAATGGTGAACACCTGCAATCCCAGCACCTGGGAGCCCCTATGGGTGTGGGGGGTGGTTAGTAAATGTCCCATGAGATGCAAGTCTGTCTCCATGGGAATGCCCCAACCAGCCTTCTCTGTCTTTACCCCTAACTTCAAGAGACCCATCTGTTTATCTGTTTCTCTTCGGTGTAGAAAAGACTCTGCTGACCAAGTCTGGTGACGTCAGGGAAGAGACCCAGAGGAACTTCAGCAGCGCTTTCCAACCGTCAGGTGGCTTCAGTCACCCTGGCTCAAGTTACCACTACCTGGTGTGTGCCGGGCTTACGGGTTCGCTCTCAGCACCTTGTGCGTGCTGGGCTTACGGGATCGCTCTTCCTAGTCTCCCATTTTAATGTCCCTTTCTCTCCGTTCACTACTGTCTCTGCAGACAATGCACACAGACAACCGAGAGGCAGTGGAAACACTCGATGGGGTTACCTGCTAACGGCAGATCACCGACCATCGGGAAATCAGAGGTTGACGGGTGGACAAAGGATGAAGAGGCCTCATTGTTATCTCCAGTCCTGTCCTGTCCTGTCCCCAAAACCTAACTGCCAAGCCTCAAGGCTGTGTGACCCTCGGGGAGGGGAAGCCTTTGCCCCAGGGGCTCCTGGCAGCCTGAAGATATTCAAAGGCCCTGTTTAGCAGGGCCAGGCACCTGTTGTTCTAAGAGGAAAGGAAGTCCATGGTTTATGTTTTTATCAGAATTCAGGGACTTTTTTTTTCCCTAGTGAGGTCAGCCATGTGCTTTCAGAAGCAATAATGGGAGTAAAACAAGCTTGGGAGTGATTTAAACCTGATCCCCCTGCACAGACCACTGCACACCCAAGCAGGTGCTCCCATTCACAGCTCCCATCCTCTCCAGTTACATGGCAAAGGGCTCCCGACTCCCAGATGCTGAACCAGCCAGCATTCACAGAAAGCCACTGTGAGGAGTGCAGGACAGGAGAGGGGACATCCTGACACCACAGCAGACTGGAGAGAAGGGGTCAGGGGGGTCAGGGGACTGTGTTGCTGCACGAGGAAGCTCTCAAGGGCAAGGCCAACCAGACTTGACTCACAGATCAACACCCAGAAACACATTACGGGCCTGCCGGGCGGTGGTGGCGCACGCCTTTAATCCCAGTACTTGGGAGACAGAGGCAAGTGGATCTATGTGAGCTTGAGGCCAGCCTGGTCTACAAAGTTCCAGAACAGCCAGGGCTATTACACAGAGAAACCCTGTCTTGGAAGACCAAAAAGAAAAGAAAAAGAAACACATTACACACCAGAACAGAAAGATAGATGTACCCACCATCTCCAAGGCTCACACCACCTGCCAGGGAAGCCATGCTGCCTCCATTTGTTTTTTTTTTTTTTGAAAACTCCGTCAATACCAAGCATTTCATTACATTTCCAGATGGCTTACTGGTGATCAGAAGATAGAATGAACCCACACATTCATAGACCCGTAAATGGATAAACAAAATGTGGTATATCCATTCAATGGATTAATATTTGGTCATAAACAGGTGAATAAAGTGTTGATACAGGCTACAACATAGATGGAACTTGAAACATTATACCACACAAAAGAAGCCGATCACATGTCTACTTGTGATAGGTCGAGAACACCGAGAAAGAGTTGGGGGAGGGAGCAATGGCGAGATACTGCCAATGGGTTATGAAATGCCATCAATTGAGACAGTGGTAACAGCTGCACAGCCTTTCAAATGTATTGAAAACCACTTAACTGTATCCATTAAAAGGATGAATTTTGTGGTATGCAAATCTCAATAAACTTATTATTTAAAAACTGGCTTGTAGCTTTTCTAAATGCAAACTAGTCTCTTGTTTTTGTGTACAGTGTATATGGATTCCATTTAGTCTATATTAATAATTCAAGGAAGTAGTTTTGATTATCAGCCAATGGGTACCACTGGTTGTGAGTTAAACCATGTGCGGCCCTGCCTGTAAGTACTTCTCAGTATCTAACCCACTTCCACAGTGTCCTGTGTTTCTCCCTGCCCTGTCTCTGTGCAGCAAAGACCAGCTCCCCCACCTCCACCCCCACCCCGCCCGCAGCTCAGGCAGACAGGCCCAGGCATGCTCAGACAGTTGCAGGCACCTGGGCCCCTAGGCCTGAGAAGACTGACTGGTTATCTTCATTGGCCTTTTGAGAGGAAGAATTGTTGGATATGTTTAAATTTCTCCTCTGGAACCTAAGCTTATGTGGGGAAAAGAGGCACATTTGGATCCTTTAAAATATCATCAGCCAGGCATAGTGGCACACTCCTTTAATCCCAGCATTTGGGAGACAAAGGTAGGCGGTCTCTATGAGTGTGTGTGTTTGTATGCATATATTGTTGCTGCTTATTATGCATTTTAAAAATTCCGTTGGGTGGGGGTGTAACTCATTTGGTAGAGTGCTTGTCTGGCACACCTAAGGCACTGAGCCTGATCCCCAAGCCCTGAAAACAGGATGGTGCACACCTGTAACTCAGGTAGAGGCAGGAGGATCAGAAGTTCAAAGTCATCCTTAATGACATAACAAATTCGAGATCAGCCTGGGCTACGGGACCACATGAGACCCTATGTCAAACAAACAAACATCTCTTGGGCACTTCCTAAGTGCCCAGGCCTGTCTTGATGCTAGAATGGCACAGTGAACAAGCTTGGGTGGCGGTGACTTTATAGCAAATGAGGTGAAAGGTGACCCCTGGTGGCAGGAGGATGGTGAGGAGGATGAAGGGGTTGGGGACAGTTTTAGTAATGAGGTCGCTGAGAACTGAGGCAAAGAGGAAAGGGAGGGAGCGCGCTATGAAGAGGAACGTGCTAGGGGAAGAACAGAACAAGGAGAGAGGCCCGAGACAGAGTGTGCCAAGGGACTTCGGGAACAAGAAATGGGGCTCAGTGGTTAGGAACACTTGCTGCCCTTGCAGAGGACCTTAGCTCAGGTCCCAGTAGCCATGTTCAGCTCTAAGGGATTTGACTCCCTCTCCTGGCCTCTTCAGAGACCAGCACACATGTGGCATAGACTCATGCAGACATATACACATCTATGCATAAAAATTTAAAGATTGGGCTGGAGAGATGGCTCAGTGGTTAAGAGCACTGGCTGCTCTTCAAGAGGACCCAGATTCAATTCCCAGCACCCACATGGCAGCTCACAGCAGTCTGCAACTCCAGGTCTAGGGGATCCAATGCCCTCATGCAGACATGAATGTGGACAAAACACCAATGCACATAAAATAAAATTAAATAAAATCTTAAAAAAAAAAAAATTTACAGATTAGCATGACTGGTTGGCTGTGGTGGTGCACTCCCTTAAACCCAAGGCAGGTTTCTGTGAGTTTGAGGCCAGTCTGGTCTACATACTGAGCTCCAGGCCAGCCACAGCTACAAAATTATGTCTTAAAAGGAAAAAACATATAAAAATAAATTAAATAAAGATAAAAGCCAGTGAGGGAACAGAGGCCAAAGGGTCATGGAGTGGTGAGCTCAAACAGAGTGGCAAGGCTCAGACCTCTACTCTCCACCTCAAGTGAGGGAGGAAAAACGATTAGCATCCATCACTACAGCACTCTCTGGGGCTTGTCCTGTAAGTTTAGGTCAGGGCCTCTCACTGATCCTGGAGCTCAGTGTTTATCATCAGGCTGGCTGGCAAGCCGTGGAGATGCTGCATCTGCCCACCTCCGCCGGGCCCCCACCTCCACCGGGCCCCACCTCCGCCGGGCCCCACCTCCACTGGGCCCAGCACAGCATTACAGATGTAAGGCTGGCCTGGTTTTGTGTAAGTGCTGCGACTCAGGTCTCCCTAACTGTACAGCAAGCACTTTGCCCATTGTGCCACCCAGCCCTGCTGTGTGTGTGTGTGTGTGTGTGTGTGTGTGTGTGTGTGTGTGTGTGTGTGTGTGTGTGTGTGTGTGTATGTGTGTGGTTTTTGAGACAGGGTCTCACCATGTAATTCTGATAGTGAACTCACTCTATAGACCATGCTGGCCTCAGAGGCAGGGCTCCGCCCCCCTCTGCTGGGATTAAAGGCTGTACCGCAGGCTCCGCCCCCTTCTGCCGGGATTAAAGGCTGTACCGCAGGCTCCGCCCCCCTCTGCCGGAGTTAAAGGCTGTACTGCAGGCAGCGCCCCCTCGCCACCCCATCATTCTGACACCATCCTTCTTCCTGTGTCTGTAAAACCTAGATTCATTTTCTCCTGGGCAAATAGACACAGAACTCATCTTGTCCCTAGGCAGGAAACTCCAAGGGGAGTCTCCATCTCTGGGGTCACCTGACCTCTTCCTGTGCCAGGATCCAACGAAGCAGGCACAGCAAGGACCTCCATGCCTGGCTTCCTGGCCAGGTGGGAAGAAGAAGTTTTCAAAGCACCACTGCTGGGCTTAGGCTATTCAGAACCAAGATCTATGGGAGACAGAGGCAACTCCAGTGAGGGAAAGACTGTGAGAGCAGAGGACCAAGACATCTGCTGCAAGATTGTGTCTTCTCCGTACGACAGTGAATCCGCGTCTGTGAAATCTCCACACACCGTCCTCTAAAGACCTGAACAGTGACAAGTTGACACACCAATGCAGACGGGGAGTGGGGGAGGGGGCTGTTCTCACAAGGCTCCACTCCTAGGTAGAGAGCTATGGGAATCAATGGCGGCTGAGAGAGGAAGAATTGTTCTTTTTCAGGCATGAGCCCCTGGTAGGTTATCCAATGCCAAGCAGTCAGCCCCAAACACAAATGAGCACCTCTAAATGAATTCAGCAGCTGCATTATAAATGTGTGGGAGTAACAATAATTAAAGAATAAGAGAACATGAATTTGAGGAGGGGGAAACATGGAGGGAGCTGGAGGAGAGGGAGTGATGTAAATACAGTACTTCATGTGAAATGTTTATTATTTATTGACTTGTTAATTTATTGGTGTTTGAGACAGGGTTTTTCGGTGTAGCTCTGGCTGTCCTGGAACTCGCTCTGTGGACCAGGCTGACCTCGAACTTACAGAGATCCATCTGACTCTGCCTTCCAAAGGCTGGGATTAAAGGCGTGCCCCACCACCACCTGGCTGAAATTCTTTTTTTTTTTTTTTTTTTTTTTTGGTTTTTTTTTTTCGAGACAGGGTTTCTCTGTGTAGCTTTGGGCCTTTCCTGGATCTCGCTCTGTAGCCCAGGCTGGCCTCAAACTCACAAAGATCCGCCTGCCTCTGCCTCCCAAGTGCTGGGATTAAAGGTGTGCGCCACCACCTCCCGGCTGAAATTCTTAATATATAAATTTAAAAGAAAAAAACTTTGGGAACAGGGAAATGGCGCAGTGAGTAATATGCTTGCAATATAAATATGAGGCTAGGTAGGGTGGCCTACCTGGAATCCTGGAGCTAAGGAAGAAAAGACAGGGGATCCCCAGAGCAAGGTAGCTACCTAGAATAGCCAAATTAGCAAGTTATTGAGAGACCTGCTTTGGTATAAATGGTGGAGAGTGACTGAAGGAAGATATCAATGCCAATCCCTTTCTTCCACGCACACACACACATGCATGCATTCACATCACACAGACATACACATAAAAGAGACACTGTTCGTGTTTTTTTTTCCCCCAAACTGATTTTGGAAAAAAAAAATTCCAAATAGAATTTCCAATTCCGATCTTTCAAACTTAAAATTAGTTTAATTGTCTAACTATCAACCCGAGCAAAACCCAAACCGCCAACTAACATCCTGATTGATGGTTGGGGCTCCTTGCATTCCAGGCTAATGACTCTGTAATTATAAATTCCAGTCCTCTCAAGAAGAGCCTGACACTCTAGGATCCAGGCCAGTGGCCTTGACGCTCAAGGCAGGGCGCTGGCTATGTCTGTCACTCAGCAAGTGGGGTGGTGTTGGTAGCACAGACATGCAGCCAGAGGACAGAAAGCCACAGCATAGGGTCCTTGTCCCACCCTGGTTAGGGAACCGAGACCCCCCCTGTGGGACAAGCACCATTGGTTTTGTCTTGTTTTCTCAACACCTGCAGATAAATAATACATACTCCTTATAAAGCCAAGGAGAAGAGCAGCTGTGTGGACTGGGATGTCCATAAGGGGTGCTAACCAGGCCATGGAAGGCAATGTTGTTAGGTAAGGGACAAGACGTTAAGCAAGACTTGAAGTCCAGGAGGGACGTCGGGGTACCCTGAGTGTGTCGAGTGAGTGGGATGGGAAGCTGCTGAACGAAGGCATTGGGTAGAAGTTGAGACTGGTCTAAAGGGGTAGGTCAGATAGGGAAGGCCTTCAGAACTGGGGGGGCGGGCTAGGGAATCTCAGAGTTGGTGTGAAAAGCAAAAGGAGCCACCATAGATTTCCTAAAAACAAAGAACTGGGAAGGTGGAACTGATCCTAATGGGCAAGGGTAAGCTCGACGGAGGGAGCAGACAGGATGTTCTCACCCAGACTTCTGTCCTTGGTGGAGGCAAGTCTGGCTTCCGGCCCATCTTTAGTTCCAAACTCTCTGTTGACAGATAACCTGCAGCTGTGTCTAAATCCAGCTTTGCTGGGCAGTGTTTGGCACTCAGACTCCGGGGCTATACAGCCCCAGTTCCCTGATGTCGTCCCTCTCCTTTCAGACTGTCCCTTCTCCCTGGCTTCACAAGTCCCCTCAGGGGCTCTAATTGGGCCTGCATGCCAAACTCCCTTGCTATTTTTAAAAATCATTTACTTTTTAAAAATACGTGTATACGCTTGTGTGTGGGCCTGAGTGTGTTTAACTGCACCATGTGTATGCAGCAGCCCACGGAGACCAGAAGAGGGCGCCAGGTCCCCTGGAACTGGACTGGCAGGTGATTGTGTACTGTCCCGTGGGTACTGAGAACCGAACCTGGGCCCTAGTGCAAGAGCAGTGCATGTGTGCTCTTAACACTCGGCCCTCTCGTCAGCTCTCCCCTTGCTATTTCCAGCTCAATGTCCTAGCATTTGTTCATGCTTGTTTCCCTGAGGTATGACTGCACACCCAAACTGAGACATAGTTAATATATGCAATCAATGCCTGTGGCCATGTGGACATATACACCCATGATACTATCACCACAATGCGGGGGGGGGGGGGGGGGGGGGGGGGGGGGGGGACAGGAAGTCCATCTAAAATCCCCAAAAGTTTGTGTTCCTTTGCTTTTTTTCTTGTAACATACAATAATAAATTTACCTTCTTTTTTTTTAAGATTTATTTATTTATTATGTATACAGTGTTCTGTTCGCATGTATCCTTGCAGGCCAGAAGAGGGAGCCAGATCTCATTACAGATGGTTGTGAGCCACCATATCGGTGCTGGGAATTGAACTCAGGACCTCTGGAAGAACAGCCAGTGTTCTTAACCCCTGAGCCATCTCTCCAGCCCCTTACCTTCTTAACACAGTTCTAAAAATTACTATTGCATGCGTGTGTGTAAGTGCAGGTGCATGCATGCCATGGCTCGTGTTTGGACAACTTGGTTCTTCCCTTTCATCTTGTTCTTAGGTAGGGATCTCTTCTTGTCCCTGCTACTTCAGGCTGGCTGGCCTACAAGTTTGCGGGCAATTCTCCGGCTCTCAGCCTCCCCTCTTACACAGCAGTATTGGGATTACAGATGTATATCCCTGCATCTGTTTATCCATGGTCTTAAGAGATCGAATTCAGGGCACTGGGCACGCACAGCAAGCCCTCTCACCGGCTGAGCCATCTCACCAGCCCTTACCACGTTTGTCGTTAACAACATACTGTTAACTACCAGGACGATGTGGTAGACCAGATGTCCACAACTTCTCATCTTGTGTGACCGAAACTTAGAACCATTAACCAACATCTCCCCCTAGCCTCCTCTCCTTACCCCCGGCCATAATCATCTTCCACATCAGGCTCCAACTTTAACTGTTTTAGTGTCCTCCTAAGCAGAATCATGCTCCAGCGCTTGTCTCTCTGAGTGGTTGAAAAGTAAGAGTTCCCTTGTTCTAAGACTGACGATAGTCCTGTATGTGCCCATCACGCTTTCTGTGGACACCTGCATCGTTTCCACATCTTGGCTCTTGTGCATAAGGCTGCAAAGCACATGAGAGCATGTATGTTTCTGAGATTCTCACTGGAATATTCTTTGGGATAGATATTCCATAGTGAGACTTCTGGGTAACATAGTAATTGTTTAATTTTTAGCGTTTAAAAACACATATTTAATCCATGTGTCTACGTAAGCTTATGCCCACCACATGCATTCAGATCTATGCAGAGATCAAAGGGCACCAGATCTGCCAGCTACAGTTGCAGGAGGCTGTGAACTGACATGTGGGTGCTGGGAACTGAATTCAAGTGTTCTGCTCAAGCAACAAGCGCTCCTGACTGCCAGGCCACCTCTGAAGTCCTAGTTGTTCTTTCTTTTTACATTGCTTTATTTTGTGTATGAGGAGGGAGATGGGTGTGGAGGTCAGAGACCACCTTTGCAGGAACTTGTCTCCTTCTACCACACATGTCTGGAGGATCAAACCTAAGTCATCAGGTTTGGCAACAAGTGTCTTTATCCACTGAGCCATCTTGCCAGCCCAAACTTTAGCTGAATAAGTGCCATATTGTTTTCTATGGTAGCTACACCTCCACGCTGTGTACCAGCTCTTACCCGCCAGGCAGTCCCAGATTACTGGGACCAGCAGGACATCGGGAGGACTGCAGAGGTGGAACAAAACCCTGCCTAACTATGAAGGTAGGTACCTAAGCAGAAACAGAGATAAAAACAAAAGTGTAAATGCATGTACCAGCACTGCAAAACATCTAAACCCATAACACAGACGCACTATGAACACTGATCCCCTGCGGTTGAGATGGGTATCCTGCTTAATCAGATGTCCTGGTTAACTGAGAGTTGCCTGACAGACAAGAAGAACACATGCCTGGCTCTGGGTAAACTCCACCCTGGTCTTGAATGCACTCTGGAGTTTATATTAAGCACCTTCCCTGCAACTCACAGGGGTGTCGAACCTGTGGCTCAGGCACCTCCTGCAGCTAAACACAGCTATGGAAAGGGCCCAAGACAAAATCATAAACTTAGGTAAAACACTGAGATTCTTAGAAAAAAAAATGCAATTCAGTTGCAACGTTCTGAAGCGTGAACTTTCTAAGCAACACGGCGACAAATGTCAAATGGTTGACATCTCTGAATCAGAATCACAATAGTCTCAGGGCACCCGTCATTCCCATTAGCTACTTTTCTATCACTGGCTCTCTAGTTCCTTCGGGTAAGAGCTGATGGTGGTGGAGGGGAAGCGTGGCAGCTGGAACAGGATACTAAGAGCTTACATCTTACTGCAAGCATGAAGCAGAGGAGCACCAGAGAACTCAAAGCCCACCCACCCCAAGTGACAGTGACCTACTTCCTCCAGGAAGGCCACAGTACCTAAACCTACCCAAACAGTGCCACCAACTGGGAACCAAGTATTCAGATGCCCGAGACTGTGCGGGGACAGTTTTCATTCAAACCACCACATTCCACTCCTTGCCCCCCTAGCCTCTTGACCACATTATAATGCAAAGTACATTGGGTCCACCTTCAAAAGTCCCTGTAGTCTTTCACAGTCTGAACACTGTTTAAAAGCCCAAATTCTCTTCTGCAATTCAAGGTGACCTCTTAATTGTAACCCCCTTGGAAAAGCATTATATTTCCAATATACAGTGGCACTGAATTTACATTACCATTCCAAAGGGGAGGGACAGGAGAATCGTGAGGAAATACTGGGCCAAAGCAAGAGCGGAAACCCAGCAAGGCAAACATCAAATCCTCTGGCTCCAGGGCCAGGGCCAATCAGCTTAGACGCCCCGCCCTTCCAGCTTTGCTGCCTGCAGTCTGGAACTTGCAATCTCTCTCTTTGGCTGGTTCTTCTCCTTGTGTGCAGCCCTTCCTCACAAATATCTCATTGCTCTGGCATCTCCAACATCTTGGGGCCTCCAACACAACCCAGGATTCACTTCCACAGCTCCCACCATGACCTCCAGGGCCTCTTGTCCCCTGAGAGCCTTCACCCAGGGACGTCCTTGCCACACACACAGCCTGGGCTTGGTGGCTTTCTGAAACCATGGGGGAAATTTCCATCATTCCTTATCTCTTGCATCCTTCTTGACACTAGAGCCAAGTGACTGACACTGCCAAGTTCAGCTAGCAGCTCGAGATGGCCCGGGTGGGTCCCTTGAACCACATCAGCAACAGCTTGAGCGCAGCTGCTTTTCAGGAGCAGAAAAATGCCTTCTGTTCTTTCACAAGTTGGGAGCTTAGCTGAGTGGGGTCTTGCCCTGAGCACACCCTTCTCTTTATTCCAGAGCTGAGCAAAAGGTGGCTCCTTATCTCTTTCGGGACAAGTCTTGGCTGCAACACTAAGTTGTTGGTGTGTTTTTTCTCCTCAAACTATACGCTCTGTATTTCTTTCTGTCCCATTCGCTCTTTTTCATGGTAGACGTGAGTGATTACTAATAACCACATGACAGAGTCAATATTCGGCTGCCTTGAAATCTCCTCCAAAGAAATTAGTTTATTACTTTTAAATTTACCCTCAAGCAGGTTCTTATAACAAGGGTAAAAGGCAGACAAATTCTTTGCTAACGTATCACAAGAATGGTCTCTAAACCACTTGCTAATACTGTTCCCCCAAGAAACCTCTTGAGCTGGGCCTCCATAGTCCACACTGCTCTCAGCACTACTGTCTCCCAGGCTTCTAACAGGAGGGCCCATTAAGGCCCTGCTTGCAGCATTTAACTGCTTTCCTAGTCCAAAATCTAAGTTTTCTACCTTCTTCCGAAAAACAGCATGGTCGGGCCTGTCACAGCAATATCCCACCTCCGGTACTGACTTCAAAGTCTGTTATTTTCTATACTGCGGTAAAACACCATGACAGTGATAGCATGTAGTGCCAGAGAAATGAAAGATCGTGACAACAGAGAGGAAGCATGGCAGCTGGAGCAGGAAGCTGAGAGCTCACATCTTCTACTGCAAGAGCAAAGCAGGAAGCGCACTGGGAATGGCAGGAGGCTTTGCGACCTCAAGGCCCACCTCCCACCCCCCAACCCCCAGCCCCCCAACCCCACCCCCCAACCCCCCACACCCACTCCCAGTGACATACTTCCTCCAGCAAGGCCACACCTCCTAAACCTACCCAAACAGCGCCACCAACTGGGAACCAAATATTCAAATGCCCAAGATTATGGGAGACATCTCATTCAAACCACCACAATTCCCACCCAGCTTCCGGAAGCCATGCCCCACAGTGGGGTCTGGACTGACTATACCCAGTATACCAAGTTCTGGAGTAGATGGGATGTATGGAGCAGAACCCTGGGTAACTACCATGCCCATCAACCTATGACCTTTCCACAACTCTCACGCCTGCCCCCCCCCCCACCATATCCTCCCATCCCTCTGGACCCAGTCTCTAAATCCCAAAGTGTTTGCCTGTGTGTGAGATCACAGTAGCCACCTAAGATGGCAATGCTCCAGGCCCAGACCATATCTTTTCAACAACCAAGCTCAGCACTGGGGCAAACGCTACTGCCCTCCGGTGCTGGACTCTGGCGCCAAGCCCTGCCGCCAAATTACAGTCTCCAGCCTGAGGCCTCGAGGGCAGATTACTCAGGAGGCAGATGTTATAGCTCCACTGAACCTGGAGGCTATAGGAAGGTTTAATAGGTATGAAAAGAATTCACCATACCATTTGCCTCACAAACAAGTTTTTCTTTTTAAGGTTCACTGTATTTTTGATTATGTGTTTATGTGTATGCCTGTGTGCGGGGATGCATACGGGAGAGTGCAGAAGAGAAAGTCAGGTCCCCAGAGCTGAAGTCGCCCAGTGTGTGTGCCGGGAATCAAACTCAGGTTTTCTTCCAGAGCGGTACACACTACCAACCACTGAGTCATCTCTCCAGCTCCACAGACAGGTTCTCAAAGCTTGTTCCGCTGTCTAATTGTGATCGTGACGGTTAACTATGCAAACACATGGTGCATGTACGTGTGCACGCACACACAGGGAGCAGCCCTGAGGAGCCAAAACGGAAAGGTATAAATATAAGCTAAATCAAGCGACCATCAAGACTGAAACCTCCAATAAGTTCCATGTATAGATTCGTTAATTGACCAGGGCCACAAGTTGTCACAAACACAAGCCAACAGCCACGGCTTCTTCAGTGCCACAGAGCATCCGACAGCACAAAGAAAGTCTGGGGACTCTTATCAAAACGGGCTTAGGTGCATAAGTTAAAAATCTGGCATTCTGGAGAAAACGAATCACAGTGAAATGTAATTAAAATGCATTTAAAACTCTCCCCGTAAAGGCAGGCAGTGGTGGCGCACGCCTTTAATCCCAGCACTCGGGAGGCAGAGCCAGGCGGATCTCTGTGAGTTCGAGGCCAGCCTGGTCTACAGAGTGAGATCCAGGAAAGGCACCAAAACTACACAGAGAAACCCTGTCTTGAAAAACCAAACCAAACAAAAACTCTCCCTGTTGGAGCCTCCGCTGATGTGTGAAGATGCTTCAGGGTTTACCTGACCCAGAAAAGAAATCACGAAATAAAGAGGTTCACTTTACGAACACTACTGGAACTGCCCAGCCATCAGTGGGGCACGTAGCTGTCGAGCCAGAGTCACTAAAGAACCTACTTTGTCAATCCAAAGAAGGGGCTGGTGGGGGTGACCAGGCCTAGCAGTGGGGCTGGATACGAGGTTGGTGGCAAAAAGAGAATGCTGAATTTTTTGGATGCCCTGGTTTAAACATGATTTAGAGTGGTGTCGGGTGCTGAAGAGGTTAAGAGCACCGGTTGCTCTTTCAGAGGACCCGGGTTCCATTCCCAACTTCCACATGATGGCTCACAACCGTCTGTAACTCCAATTCCAGGGACCTGACACCCTGTCCAGAGCATGCTTCTGGGACCTGGCCAGGAGGGACGATGCTGGACCATGGAGGGGCTTTAGGGAATCTGGAGACAATGGCTGGCAATTCCACCATCAGCCCACGGTCTGCTGGGGAGGGTACCACCCTACCAGGCAGGGATCTTTTTAATCCTGTCATTCAAATATCCAGGGAGGATCTCTGGCCTATATAGGCAATGCTTCACAAACTTGGCTGCATATCAGAAGCCCCTGGGGAGCTTTTAGAAAATTCCAGTGAAGCTGCAGCCCCACCCCAGGCCAGCTGAACCACGGGTCTTTGGGTGTGGGGGCTGGGCATGAGCAGTTCTGAAAAGCTCCCCAGATGATTCTAATGTGCAATCCCGGGTTGAGAGCCACTGGACCCTCTGACCTTTGAGGGCTTTTCTTTCTCAGAATCTGGAGAGAGTGCATTTTGTGTTTATCTTAGTGGTTCTCGGAGCAGGCCCCAGGGCTGCCTGGAGTCTGGTTTCCTCCAGGTTCAGTCTAAGGCGCCCTTTATGGGAAATTGAATAGGTGAAGAGTTCTGTGTGTGTGTGTGTGCGTGTGTGCATCTTTGTGTGTGCCTACAGGCACATGCATGTGGAGGCCAGGGGTTGACAGGGTGTTTTCCTCAGTTGCTTTCCCTGATTTTATGAGACAAGATCTCTCACCAACCTGGAGATTTGACCATGGAGCCCTGAGGACCTGCCTCCACTATGAGCCCCCTGCATGGTGGGGAGGAGGGGGGAGGGAGGGAAATGTTTGCTTTGAGCCACAAGTGCTCTTTTTTAGGGGGAGGGGATTCGAGACAGGGTTTCACTGTGTGGCCCTGGCTGTCCTGGAACTCATGCTGAAAAACCAGTGGCCCTGGCTGTCCTGGAACTCATGCTGAAAAACCAGGCTGGCCTCGAACTCACAGAGATCTGCCTGCCTCTTCCTCCTGAATGCTGGGACTAAAGGTGTGTATCAACAAGTGCTTTTTATGGCTTGAGCCATCGTCTCTCAGCCCCTGAATGGGCAATTCTAATGCCTAGGGTTTGGTGGCCAAAAAAAAAAAAAGAAAAAAAAAGTCCTACTCTCCACTGGCTAAAAGCATTAACACAGTAAACTTTGATTGCGGAGTCAACATCCATGCACCAGAAGCACACAGATCAACCAAAATCAAACTCCTAGGAATTTCAAGGCTGGGACGTCATTCCTAAAACAAGCAGATGCTGCCAATCAAAGTAAAGAATACCTGACATCCTCACACAGATAGACATATATACAGGCAAAACACCAATACACGTAAAATAAAAATGAATAAAATTTAAAATATCTAATAAAAAAAAAAAAGCATGTGCTCTTAACCACTGAGCCATCTCTCCAGTCCCAGCACATACTGTTCTTGCACAGGACCCGAGTTTGATTCATAGCACCCACATCAGGCAGTTCACAACTGCCTGTACTCCAGCTCCAGGTGATCTGATGTCCCTCTGACCTCCTCCTCCTCCTCCTATACACACACACACACACACACACACACACACACACACACACACCCTCTGCCGTATGCACACACACAGAGACACATCTTGAAAGACCAAGAACACTTGAGACCCTCTGCTTTGGCGCTCGACCTTCTAGCTGGGTCTAAGGAGGAGCCTCAGGGGTGTGGGGCCTCTACCCCAGCTCTGGACTAACATAAACAAGACATTTCAGCTAATACATGCCCAGGGCCCCACAACCCAGAGGTTCTGAGATCAGGATTTAGTCACTTGTACTTGGGGGGCGGGGTGTGCTCCAAGGAATTGGGGTGGGGGTGCAATATTAATTCTCAACCTTAGGGAGACCTCATAGGGCATGGATCTCCAGCCCTGTTTTCTAAGGGCAGGCAGCCAGGCCATAGCCTGACACCTGGCTGGCCATGCCAGGCCTCCCTAGACAGTCAGCGTCCTTCCCCATTCGCGAGGCTATAGCTCGGGCTCCAGCTGGACAGGAGTCTTTGAGTCCCATCTCTGGAGAACCGGCTACATCTAGCTCTGTCATCTGGCTTAAGTGGTACAGACCCTGCTGCAAGTAAATAAAAGCCAACCCTGGATCCAGTGTGGACAATCTCATCCTCCTACCATGGGCTGAGTATGTACGAAGTGCATACACATGTATATACACACAGACATAGACATACATACATACATGTACATGTATAGATTGCCTCTCTTACCTGTGGGCTTCCTCTAGATAGAACATGACACCCCACAGCATCTTCCCCTTCCTCTTAGGCATTCACCCCCACCCCAGGAGACAGGAAAGGCCGGCTAGGTGAACTCTGGGTGGGAAAGCAGCCCCAGTCACTCCAATGCATCTCTCCTCACTCATAGCCCAGATCCCACTTTCCACACCTTAAGGAAAACTACAGCCTTTGGCTGATTTTGATCCCCTCCTACAAGGGCTGAACCAAACACCCACATTTTATTTTATTTGGAGCATTTTTTGCTGTTGTTGACAGGTTGGTTTGTTTGAGACATGTCATATTTCACTAGGCTAGTCTATAGCCCAGGCTGGTATGGAACTCACTATATAACCCACGCTGTCCTTGAACTGATAGCAATCCACCTGCCTCAGCCAAGTGCTGTAATTACAGTAGTAAGCCATATGCCAGATCTCCAGATTACATGTTCTAGACTTCATTTACTTTAAGAAATATCCCAGTTCATGCATGGCTCCGAACCACCAGGAGACCTGAAAATCCCCCAGAAAATTAGGATGGAGCAAAATTATCCTGGAGACTCCGCAGTCACCTCACT
Source organism: Peromyscus californicus insignis (assembly GCF_007827085.1). Taxonomy (NCBI): domain Eukaryota; kingdom Metazoa; phylum Chordata; class Mammalia; order Rodentia; family Cricetidae; genus Peromyscus; species Peromyscus californicus. The sequence goes on from NW_026294584.1 coordinate 88,069,592, forward strand.
CATCTGGGGCTGGGGAGAGAGATGGTTCAGTCAGTCAGGTGCCTGCCACCCGAGTATGAGGACCCGAGTTTGGGTCCCAGGACGCAGGTAAACAGCGGGGCATGGAAGGACCTGCCTGCAAACCCCGCACTGGAGAGGTAGAGACAGGTGGACTAGGCAGCTTGTCCAGATCATCAAACTCCAGGCTCCTGAGAGACCCTGCCTCAAAAAAAGTGATGGGTGGCCAAGAGGGCTCGGCAAGTGAAGGCAGCTGTGGCACAAGGCAGATGAGTTCCATCCCCGGGACCTTGGAAAGGGGGGAGGAGAGAACTGACTCCACAAAACTGTCCGCTGACCTCTGCATGTGTCCCTCGGCATGCCTGCCCCCCATAATAAAAAATTATAATTAAAAAAAAAACAAGCCGGGCGGTGGTGGCGCACGCCTTTAATCCCAGCACTCGGGAGGCAGAGCCAGGCGGATCTCTGTGAGTTCGAGGCCAGCCTGGGCTACCAAGTGAGTCCCAGGAAAGGCGCAAAGCTACACAGAGAAACCCTGTCTCAAAAAACCAAAAAAAAAAAAAAAACAAAACGTAAGGTGAAGAACAATTGAGAAAGATACCTCAGTGCTGGTGTCTGGCCTCCACGATATGCACGCATGCATAGACCACACACAGTTAAGTAAGTGAATAAGCAAATGAACGGCTTAGATCTGCGGTCACAACGGTTTTTGGTTTTTTTTTTGTTTGGTCTTTTCAGACAAGGCCTCCCCGTGCAACTGTCTCTAGCCTGGGACTTGTGGCAATCCTCCTGCCTCTGCCTCCCGAGTGCTGGGATTAAAGGAGTGCGCCACCACCGCCCGGCTTCCTGTGCATTTTTAACTCATTGCTGTCTCTCGGGCACTCTGTAGCCATAGAATGGATCACTAGGAACAGCATTCATTCCAACTGTTTCTTCCTACCACAAACGATTCTAAAGTGCCCGAGCTAAGGGAAGTGTTTTTTAAATATGGGTTTGAGCCAAACCCGCAGTAAAAATGCTGTGCTGTGGCCTGGCTGAGAGGTGGGAGGATGGACAGCCGGGCCCGTGCTGGTTAGCTGTGTTCGTTTGTCTGGTTTATGTGCACAGATGTTGTGTCTGCTTCTACAACTGTGCACCACATGTGTGCGGTACTCCCAGAGGCCAGAAGAGGGCATTGGATCCCCTGGAACTGGAGGTCCTGACCATTGAGAGCTACCAGGTGGGTGCTGGGAAGAGACCCAGGATCTCCGGAGGGGCAGCCAGTGCTCTGAACAGACTCTCTCTCTAGCCCCTGATTTGTCTTTGTTGAAAGAGTGGCAGTCCCCTGCTGGGAGGGACTTCAGAGCAGAAGAGGAGTAAGGGCAGAGGAAACGGGACTTTCAGGAGCTTGCTGCTGACCTTTATGCCTTCAGCCTCCACTACCCAGTAGGCACCGAGGGGATTTTTGGGTATATATTTGGGTATAGTGCTGGTGAGTGGTGGTTACAGTGTTTGGAATTATAGCGGTAGTGACATGAATCTATATATGTTTTATAAATCACAAAGCTATAAACTAAAAATGTTCATTTTTCTATATATTAGTTTTAGATTTTTGAAAAGAAAAAAATGGACTTTTAAAGATTTTACTTTTTTAAATGGGTATGTGTGTTTGTATGCTTGTCTGTATGTGAACCATCTGTGTGCAGGGGCCCTCAGAGGCCTGAAGAGGGCTCATAAGCCCTGCAACTAGAGTTACAGATGGCTGAGCTGTCTGAGTGGGGCTAGGAACTGAACCTGGATCCTCCGGAAGCACTCTTAACCACTAATGCATCTCTCCAGTCTCTGTTTTTAATTATGTATAGGTGTGTATGTGTGTGTGGGAGGGGTGTACACATAACTGCAGTGTCTGTGGAGGTCAGAAGAGAACATCCTGGAGCTACAACCACCCCAACCTCGTGGGTGCTGGGAACCAAACTCAGGTCCTCTGCAAAAGCTGCGCATACTCTCAGCCGCTGAGCCATGTCTCCACCACTTCGCCCCAAAGTTTTTAAATAGAGAAGAGTGTTGACTGGACGCAGGACATGTGGCTAGCAACCCCTCTCTACATATGTGGCAGTGGCCAACAGATAACCTTGTGGAAATTACTAGACTCCAGGAAGATGGAGACCAGCCACTGAAGTAGGGTCTGTCCTAGAAGATCCCGAGTCAGGACAGCACTGAGGACCAGGGGCCCAAGGACATCCTGTGTTCCCAGCAAAGAACTGAGGAGGCTGCAAGACGCCCCGGGAACCAGGAAGTGCCTCCTGCATCAGGCTCCATCTCTTGCCTTCCAGGAATCCCCTCTTCCTGAGGCCAGCCCACTACTATTTATTTAGACAAGACTGGCCCCACCTTCCCGGGCACTGTAAACCTTTCTCCCCACAAAGCCCAATTGTGCTTCCACAGGCCTCATGGCCCAACTGTGAGGAAAAACGGCCCTAGGGAAGACAGCTTGTGCCACAGAGGAAAGCCTGGTCAGATTTAAATACACATTTCAATAACAAGAAAATTCTCCTTAGGGCAGAGTGCAACCTTCTAAGGACAGACAGACAGTGGGAGGGTAGGAGAGGGCCTCTGGTCTGTGCAGTGCCAGAAGGCCCTGTGGGGGAGCTGGAGCTATGGGGTTTTGAAGCCTTTTCAAAGGCTTCACCAGATGCCTCACCAAGAGAAAAGCCAGCATGCTATTCTGTTCGGTTAGTCACTTACTGAGATGCATAGAATCGTTTTCCTAAAGCAGGACAGGTGGATGAAAGGTTCACTAATAGTAGAAAGTGCTAGAATTTTCCTTTTAGAAAGGAGACAGGAAACTTCACTACCCCCTCCCCCCTCCCCCTTGCTACACGAAAAGCACACGTGTGTGTGTGTGGGGGGGGGGATACTTAATCTTACCTATGCCAGACAGAGTTTAGTAATCCAAGCACTGTGACTTTCCTTAGGATAGATATGGAGACAGAGTATGTCTAAATCGTCTCATGTTTTTAAAAAGCATGAGAGTTTCTCCTCAGAGCTTATTACAGGGTTTGGCTGCTCAAAGAATACTGGACATGGGAGCTAGAGTTGGGGGCTTAAGTTCCCTGGGTTTGTCTGCAGGAGTCAGAGCAGGAGTTGTGCTCTAGGCTGCAGAAGTGGGGTTTCTGGGCAGCTGTTGGGGGGCCTTTGGTGGATGTCAAGGCCATGGACTCGGCTCCCACCAGCCCTGACTGCCTTCTGGCCCCACAACCCCACCGCACACCCAAGGCTGACTCCTCCTCATTCCCAATGGAGCTCCCTAGCACCCAGCCTCCTGGGAACGGTCTCTCACCTTGCCCCCTTGACACAGAATGCTTTTCTGTGTCCTTGGGACAAGGATTCTACGTTTCCAGGGCCCTCTCCATCCCAGAAGCCATTTCTAAAACTCATGCTCCCTCTCTTCACAAATGACGAGTCATTAAACTGGAGATTGCCCCTTACCTCTCATCAGCCCCAAGATCTCCCCTGACCAGAGTGGAGGGACTCAGGAGGGGTAAAGCCACCAGGGTCTCTCTGTTCTGCCCAGCTCACTTCGCTCTCTCAGTCACCTGAAGGCAGACTGCCCATTGCCCCAGCTGCTCCTCCTCAGCAGCAAGTGTCACAGACCCACCAGAGTCACCCTGTGTGTGAGTTCTAGAGCTTGGGGGCCCCAAGGCTCAGACACAAACGGCCATATCAATCACAGAACCTTAGATCACGACAACCTACAGTCTCCAACTCAGCATCTTTCCTGTGTCGGCCGCACTGTGCGGGTCCACGTAAGCTACCCTGGGAAATGATGCCACGTAGTGGGGGCTGGATAAGATAAATCTGGATCTGAAGCCTGTCCCTTCCCCTAAATTTCTGTGTGACTTCAGGAAGAGATATTGGCTTCTCTGAGCCTTGATTTCATCTTGAATAAAACGAGGATAACCTTGGTCCCCACTGCAGGGTCGTTTTGAGGATTAAATGAAATGATGAATATAATACTCCTTGCTGGAAGGTGGTGGCACACACCTTTAATCCCAGCACTCGGGAGACAGAGGCAGGCAGATCTCTGTGAGTTTGAGGCCAGCCTGGTCTGCAACGTGAGTTCCAGGACAGCCTGGGCTGTTACACAGAGAAACCTTGTCTCGAAAAAAACAAAAAACAAACAGTATATATGTGTGTGTGTGTGTCTGTGTCTGTCTGTGTGTCTATATATACATATACATATATATATATATACATACACACACACATACACACACACACACACACACACACACACACACACACACACACACACACACATATATATAATACTCCTCTGGATCACAGAACAGAGAATGAAACTGTTATCACTGCAAGAAGTGCTCAGGGGCTAGGATTGCAAAATGGCTCAGTTGGTAATGTGTTTGCTATATGGATATAAGGACTTGAGTTTGGATTTCCAGCACGCAAATCCATGTAAAAAGCTGAGTGCAGCAGCATGCATCTGAAATCCTAGAGCAAGGGAGGCAAGGGCAGGATGCCCCTGGAGCTCACCAGTAAGCCAGCCCCACTGAATCAGCCAGTTCTACATTCAGTGAGAGACCCTGGATGAGAAACTAAGGTGCATGGCCAGCCAGGCTGTGCAGTGGGCAAAGGCACTTGCCACCGGGTGAGATGACCTGAGTTCTATCCCTGGAACCCACATGGTAGGAGGAGAGAACAGATTCCTGTGAACTGTCTGTCCTCTGAAAGCCACACACACACACACACACACACACACACACACACACACACACACACACACACACTTTATTGAAGTAATAAAAGTAAGATAGAGAGGAGCTAAAAGATAGCCAATATCAACCTCTGGCCTCTACACACATGCACACACTCATGCACACACGCGCACACACACACACACACACACACACACACTTTATTGAAGTAATAAAAGTAAGATAGAGAGGAGCTAAAAGATAGCCAATATCAACTTCTGGCCTCTACACACATGCACACACACACACACACACACACACACACACACACACACACACACACCAGAGAGAGCAGCTCAGGTCCTGGTCCTGGTAGGTTTCTCATTAGCTTCTTGTTGTTAAGAGGTTTCTTCCCCCCTCTGTCTTGAAGATGACTTAGCCAAGCATCCTTGGCCTCTCTCCTAGCTGGACGCTGGTAACGTGTCCCCTCCTCAAGACTTCTCTATCCCAAATCTCTCTAGACATCACCAAAGCCTGCTGAGGTGGATGCTCTGTTGAAAACTGTGGGTACACAAGTGCATACATTCAGACTAACGTGGCACATACTGACCCAGGAAAGGGTAAGCAGGGGAGGCTGGAGTGTGGCTCAGTAGGTAGAGTGCTTACCTCACATGCCTGAGGCCCTGGGTTCAATTCCCAGCAGTGCATAAACCAGAGATGGTGATGCACACATGTAACCCCAGCACTCCGAGGTGGAGGCAGGAGGAGGACCAGGAATCAAGATCATCCTTTGCCACATAGTGAGTTCAAGGCCAGCCTGGGCTACAGGAGACCCCATTTCTAGGCGGGGGTGGGAGTCAGTAAAGGACCTGAATTTCCATGTACAGAGAGAGCCCTTGAATGTACTCATGGAAACTTCATAAGAATCAAGACTCCCACACACACACACACACACACACACACACACAGGCCTTCTGAGTTTCTTTACATCTGCCAGCACGGTCACTGGGCTCGTAAAGTTGCCTGTAGACTTCATTTGGCATATACATACAGAGTCCCATTGAATGCGGCGGCTTGCTGGGCCCCCAGCTCCCCCCATCTGGTCAAGAATGTACTCAGGAACTCGGCCTGGAGGAGAAGAGAGAACACAGGGGGGTTCTGTGTGCTCCCTGCCGGGGCCTTGCCTTCAGCCGACTGGAGGAAAAGGAAGCCACGCCAGGGCAGCAGGCTGTGGCGGTCATTCCTGAGGCAAGGGGCATTTTGCCAAATGTGCGATTCCCTTTGACTTGGTGGATGTGACCCAGCTCCTCTGTGTACTATTTTCCTAGTTCCAAAGAACCAATGGCCGGGTGAACGAGGCTTGTGAACACCAACAGAAGACACCTCTCTGGGTTCAGGCAGAGTGAATGACCAGGACGAAGACGGACCCCAAAGGCTCAAAAACGGACAGTCGAAGTGGAGGAGGGGACATGGACGTCTGCTTGAGAGAGAAGTCTGTTTACCCAGGGTTATTTAAAAACAAGAATCCTGAATTCCCTTCCTACCTCATTATGACTTCTTTAACATTTGTTTTTAATTTATCCGAGATCATAATCTTCACTGAGAACTGCATATGAGCCAAACTTGAACTCGAAAACCAAGTGAGGCCTTTTGTTCTGCCTGTGCTAATTAGTGTACAAAGGAGAGCCTGATTCCTTCCCTCCCCAGTCGGAAACACTGGCTCCCATTGATGTAACTACCAGCACTGGAAGGGGGTGCAGGCTGCCGCCTGGGTAACGGCCCCAGAACAGGTATCAGGAAATGAAGGTTCTAATCCTGGCTGGCTCACGGCACACCACTGAGACAAGTTATTTCAAGCACAGTGCGTTATCTTTAAATAACTGACCGCTTCCTGCTGGATGTGCCTAGTACCTGAACTAAAAACGACAAAGGCCTCTCACAACTCCGGTCATTTGTATTTGAAAATGAAGTACCAGGAGCAGACCAACCAACAAACCCACCCATGTTTCTCATCCTGAAAATGGCTTCTGCGGAGGATGGTTCCCATCAGGTGCTACTTGGGGGCTAGGGGGTATCTGCTATGGTTCCTTCACTCATTCAGCAAATACCAAGTAAGGGCCTTCTATGTGCCTGGTGCTAAGAATGTAAGAGACGGACTAACAGACCCACTCCCTGGCATCTTCATCAAGTTTAGGATCCAGGTGACAAGTATGTTTTGGATGAAGAAGATGTGTGTGTGTGTGTGTTTGCCAACAGTGAAATGTGCTTAAGAATTTGCAGCAGGGTGCCACAGGTGAGGCTGTGAGGCAGAGGAGGGAGGCATGGAGGAGGGTGAGATTTCAAACACAAGGAAAGCCTTAGCCAAACAGAGGAATCCTGCACAATCCACTCCCTCGAAGAAACCCCCCCAGTGGCATGTCAAAGGCCTGAGAAGTCCTCCCCAGATGAAGCAAAGGGCGGTGCGTCCACCTATTAGCATCCCAAAAAACCTCCGGGAAGCCTGAGAGAAGCCTATTGTTCTCAAAGCCTGTAAGAAACTTCAGTATGAAACAAAAGCCCTTGTTCATATAACTGGAAAACTATCATGTGTCCTCTCGCAGCGGCCAAAATACCTTGAGTTGCTAATGTAATTCTCAAGTATTTTCCTTGGCATAGCCCTATAAAAACATATGGCCTCCACGACTGCTCACGTCCTCTCCGTCACAGAGAAGTCCACAGACGCGAACCAGGGGACCAGGTTCAAAGTTCCATTTCCAGCTCAGACCTCTGCTTTATTTGTTTTTAAAAGGCTGTACAGCCTCAACTCTGAGAGGAATTGGGAGGGAAAAGAAAAACTACCATAATAAGCAAGATGAAATGATCAGCCTCCAGTGATCGACTTATCAAAACTACACCGTAGAAGACAACAGACGTGTACAGGGATTGCTCTTGTTACCCCAAAAATGTCCGAGAAGACAAGTTTTTGTGTTTATTTTATTATGTACTGTGCACAGAGAGAAATATAAATAGACAATATCAGGTATTCACACACATGTAGACTGAAGGCAGACTTTATATTCAAGGCAGGGGTCTCAGACTAACACGGATCAAAATCGAAATTTAATAGCCAGGGCCCTTTGGAATTATAAATCCAAGAAAACGGGCCACCCAAAAATAAACATAAGGGGCTAAAGATATCACTGAGTGGTAGAGCACTTCTCTGGCATCGGTGAGGATCTGTGTTTGACCCCCTAGCAAGAAAAAACAAACAAACAAAAAAAAACCCTGAAGTTAAAGTAACGGATGGGCTGGGATGCAATTTGGTTGGCAGAGTGCTTGCCTGGCATGCACAAAGCCCTGGGTTTGATCCCCAGCACCGCATAAACTGGACAGTGAGATGCGGGCCTACCCAAGCATGTGGGAGGTAGAGGCAGGAGGATCACAAGTTTAAGGTCATCCTCAGTTACATAGCAAGCTGGAGGCCAGCCTGGGCTACATGAAACGCAAGTCTGAAAAAAACATAAAACAGGGGCTGTAGAGAGGGCTCAGTGATGAAAGCATTGGCCTCCAAGCACGAGGACCAAACGCTGGAGCTCTAGATGCCAGGGTTAGTGGCAGCCTCCCTGTAATCCAGCCTTTAGAAGCAGAGACAAGTGGTCTTCCATATTGGCAGGTTCTGGGTTTGATTGAGAGACCTTGCCTTAAAGAATACAGTTAGAAGAACCATGGAAGATGGTTCCTGACATCCACTTCAGGCCCCATATGCACATGCATGTGCACACATACGCACACTCACTCACACATACATGTGCCCAGAAACATGCAAACATGTATACACACACACATGTACACACCACACACACACACACACACACACACACACACCCCACACACACACACGAAAATGAAAAAAAGTGAAAT